>NC_141694.1:1742395313-1742741452 GCF_964263255.1 Lissotriton vulgaris
AGAAACTGCTTTGTATTTAATAGAATGGCGACTTTATTGAGTGTAGTGGAATTCCACTATATCTGCCTTTGGTTTGTCTTTACCGTAACTGTACTGGATTTAAACATGATATGGCTGGTTGGGCATATGGTCGTTGTCCATTGGGTGTGTAGGGCCTGGATGGCATGGTCGCTTCCTCGGACGAAATAAATCTGAAGCTGAAAGACAGACCCATACAATTCCAGGCTGCAGATCATATAATCCAAAATTGATATGGAGTTCGTTCCCTGTCTCGTAAAAGAAGCGGGGATGTCACCTTCAACATTTCCGTTTAGGATAGTTCCATTTAGTAGAGGTAGTGATTGTAGTAATATTTTACCCCTTTTGTCGGCCTTGCTTTTGGTCGGGAACAAAGGCACTGTAATTTCAAGAGCTTCCTCCTTATACCAGCTTGCCCATTTCCGTATTTCTGTATTGGATAGTTTTCCGTTAAGGTCACCCATGATTATAAAAGGGAGATAAGCTTGAGTTTCTATTATTAGCTGGATACTTTCCAAGATTTCAACAAATAGCCTGTCATTTTTTTGTCCAGGGGGTATATATAAGTTAAATAGCAATACGTTTTTTTGCAGCTCTGAAGTGTCTGACCCCAACCTGATCTTGATACATTGGAAGTGGTTAGATTTTGTGGAAATGATTTCTTGGGCCCAATTGTACTCTTCACTTAATAGAATGGCTATACCTCCCTTCGCATGCCCTCGGCATACCTGTTGCGCTGGGATGTCATAGGTAAAATACCCCTCCTGATAAAAACTTTTTGTTGACCAGGTTTCTTGAATTGCCATTATAGCTGGTTGGTTTTTCATAAGTTCCGTCATCTTTTCTGTTTTTTTTCCCTGCTATGTTCCAAGATGATATCTGTAGACCACTGCTAAATTGAGCAATTCTTGTTCCGTGCTTGTTTTTTGTTATTTAAAGTCTCTGCGATCCATGACCAAGACTGATCAATATTTACTGTGTCCTTATCTTTGGAGCTTTGGCTCCAGATTTCTCTCTCCCCGTCTTTTACTGAGATAATTAATTGATCTGCAGAGTCACCTATAAAATTACTTTTTTAATTTTTTTATTTTGCTGATTAAAGGATTTTTGTGAAGATCCCTCAAGCAGATTTCTCGATTTTCCATCTATAGATTTCTGTATTGAGGTTAAATCGTAGCCACATTTATGGAGAGTCTCTTTTTCTTTAAATATAATTCCAGGGAGCACTGGTGACCAAAATTCTACCACGCCAGTTTACGTATTTTCTTTATCCGGAAAGGATACTAAGTCGATGTCTTTCCGTGATAATGTTTGTAGAGAAAAAATACATTGAAGGAGGTTAATAATGCGGCCTCGATTGAGAGGGGCTTCATCTGTTGGAAACAGCTCTGTTATTTGCAGCTGCGTCGATATTAACTCTTCTTGTGGTGGATCTTTTTTTCGGTAATCTTCGGGTCTTTGAAAATGAACTCTTAGTGCAGGGCTTACTGGGTCATAAGGGAAGTCTTTTGCCCTTGGGTTTAACGGATTTTGTTGAAGAATTTTATTATTAGATTTTTCCATCAGGTTTTGATTTGTTTTCTTTAGAGATATAGGAGATTTTATACTTTCTTCGTGAACAAAATGGGTGTCGAGAGGGGT
Source organism: Lissotriton vulgaris (assembly GCF_964263255.1). Classification (NCBI taxonomy): domain Eukaryota; kingdom Metazoa; phylum Chordata; class Amphibia; order Caudata; family Salamandridae; genus Lissotriton; species Lissotriton vulgaris. Next base: position 1,742,396,973 of record NC_141694.1, read on the forward strand.
AGTGATCTTCTGAAATTTGAGTTTGTACGATTTTTTCTTTTTGAATCTTCTCAGCGGCTTTCCCCTTTTTTTCTTTCTTTCCACTTGCTTCTTTTTTATATTTTGTAGGTCCTGCACATCCTCACCGTTTAGGTAGGTACTATCCTTTTTGTCTTCTTGGACCATGACAGGATTGGCCATGATAGGTTTATCTTTGTGTTTCCTAAATATAGGATATTGGTTAGACTCGCTATTGGAGTCTTCTTTGAAGAGTTTAGAGAATATACCGTAGTTTTACACTGATTACTTGTTGGTCCTTTACCTGGTTTATTATCAGTTTGTGTTCCCATTTCTCTTTTCATCGTCACTAAGTGGCTAATGCTTTTGATGTCACTTGTTTCTTGTTGACAGTTGTCAGGTGTTCCCTTTACTTTGGTTTGCTCGGTTTGTTCTTTTTTCCTTTTTTGTTCCACTAGAAATTTTAATATTCCTATTTGCGCGTCAAGTGTTTGATCCGAGTTCTCCAAGATATTACCTAGATGGGCGAGGACAGATTCTAAGATTTTTTGCAGAGAAAAAAGAGTTCGATACTGGGGTATTGTTGTTCGTTAAACTGGTGGATTTGAGCATAAATAGGTCTGGGGAATATTCAAGGAGACTCTCTCGGTCAGCGGGTTTTTGTAATGTGCTATTGTGTATAACATCGGGCTCCTCTGGAAGCCCCCGATCTGATACTCCTTTCTTAACGGTTGGTTCACAGTACGTCGAGATATGATCGGGGCTTTGTTGTATATGAGAAGTCCAATGATATTTGGCCAGTTGACTCTATTTCTGGGGGTGAGTCCTCGAGATCTGTTAAGGGGGTTGTTTGGACAGGGTCAGTTGTAATTAGGGTGTGTTCTTTGGGGGTGGCCTGTGCACTTCCCTCTTTATCTTTTCCGTTCTCCTTTATTTCAGCTATTATGGCTGGGTTTGACTGGTTTATTGCTACTAGCCCCTCCGTGGTTAATGATGTGAAGTACTTTCGTATTCCGGGGGTTCCTGTTGTCCTTCCACTTTTCACCGCTTTGTTAGTTGTCTTCCTAATTGCCTCTTCTGTCCCCATTCTTTTCATAAAAATAGTTCTTGATCTCAATTTCTTAAAGGCCATTTCCCTGTACCAGGGCTATTGATAGTATTTTTCCGATTGTAGGTTATCAATTTGGTTGAGACTGTAGAATATTAATTTAGATTGACACTGGCCTGTGGATTTGAGTGAGTTCCTTCCTCTGGCCGCAATACCTGGATTTTGGGTTACTACTCTGTGGTTGCACCGGTTCTTTCAAATTGAGATGAATTTCAGCTAGGCAGGGTCGTTTATGGTTGGCGTTCCAACGAAGTTATTCTTTTAGCGCCAAACTTAGCGGGCACGCCTGGACTCTGCTTAATTCTATTGCACTCCTGTTTTATATTACTACTCCTTGCCTGGTGCACTTAGACAGGCCCACCCCGAGAATTCATCATCAGGGGTCCGCGACGCCTCGACAACTCCGCCACCTCGCTTTCCCAGGCCGTCTACCCCTCACAGGGGGGCAGCTGCCGTCAGGGAGAAAGCATGGATAGTCTTGGGGTTTCGAAGTCGCGGTTGTTACCAAAGTTAATAAGGACTGCCACTGGAGGTAGTTCAAGGGGAGTTCGAGGGGAATGGCAATGCTGGCTGTTATTCGCTGTTGCCCCCTTCCCCGTAGCCCCCGCTTCGCTCTCACCTTAATACTGCAGCTGAATGTCCAAGCTTCGGTACACGGTTCTTGCCTCTGAGTTTACTTGACTCCTCTAGTTCCTGAGTTCCTTGGGCACCTCGCGTAGCTACTTGTGGATGCGGCTTGAATGGTAGCCTGCCAGGATCGTGCCTCGCTATGTGCGCCTTTCTACAGCTTCCTGCATGTAATTCTTTTAAGTATCCTTTGTGGGTGTCGGCCTTACTTCATGGTCCGTTGCTGGTGATGGTGCTTCAATTCGCCTGCTTTTATCTTTTTTTTGGGGGGGAGGCGATATTCAGACTGTTGTGCTGCACTCTACAGCCAAGCCGAGCAACCCTGCTCCTCCTCTTAGTCTGCTCCTGCTCCGTGCACTGTTCAGACTCCGCAGGTTCGTGAGCGGCTCTGCACTGCCGCCCAACCTCCCGGAGCCCGCACCTGCCCGCTCCCGCTCTGCTCCACACTATGCTGCGGGGTTCGGGGGTGCGGGGTACGGGCTGCGAGCTCAAAGGCGACGGCGGACGAGTTGCTGCTGTAGGCGTGCTGCGTGCTGCGTGCTGCGTGCTGCTGCGGGCTGCAGGGGTCCGGGCTACAGTCTGCCAGTTCGGGTTGCCGGTTCGATAGAGGAAATGGGTGGCCCGGTGACCAGGATGGCTTCAACTCTCGGTCTCGGCTTCCTCACCACCAAAACCGCCAAGCCGCCACCGCCACTGCCAAGCCGCCAGCCACCAGGCAACCCTGCTCCCCTCCACTCCGCTCCCCTGCACCGCTCCTCTCGGTAGGCTCACACAGACTCTCTACGACTGCTGCTACTCTGCTTCGACTCTCCAGCGCCACCTTTCGACCTTTCGGATTTTCAGTACTCAGAGATAGGTGCTCAGATGTCTTGGGCTCTTACCTCTGTAAGTATACTACATTTGTAGTATGTTATCACTTCCTGGGTGAATACATTGGTATTGCAGTTACGACATGTCAGGCTGGTGTTTTACAATACAACATTTAGATAGACCTGTATTATATGATCATATCGGTCTCCCCAACGCTCCCAGATGGATGTACGACTCCAGTAATTCCGGAATAGAGTGCAGTGTCTTGGGGCCTTCCAGTGAACATCAGTTACCGGCGTAAATAGATTTGATAAAACTATGGAATTTGATGGCCCGAACAATAGAAGATATTGCATCAAACAAAACATAAATTGCCTTACTAAATTTGTGGTATATATTGTAAGGTGCAAATGCATGAAACAATATGTCGGGAGCACTATACGGTGTTTAAAGGACTGCATAAGTGAACATGCTAGGGCAATAAAACAAGGGGATGCAAGATACCCCATGGCTATACATGCAATGTCTTGTGCAAAGCAGGGTGCTTACAAACAATTCAACTTCTTTGGGATACAAGTAGTTATGCCAGATAAAAGAGGTGGAAACAGAGAGTTAGCCTTGCGCAGAGCAAAAGCAACCTGGATAATGCGCTTCGATGCGGTACAGCAGGGCTTGAATTCTGATCGAGAGCTGCAATTTTTCTTGGGTGACTAATGAATGTCATATACTGTGTAATCTCCAAGTTATATTGATATGAGGATACTCAGCCACTAAGTGGAAATTGTAACATCCGCTTACAAAGATAATGTATTCTGATCAGTATGTATATACGATGAAATGAAACCTAGAATGTGCAGTAGCATTATAGTGACTGTATAACAACTTGATGAAGTCACATGGTTAAAGCAAGTGGGCACTTTGGCATCACACGATTAGAATGTTTTCAACCACGCATTCTTCCTTAGCTCACCACACATCTAATAATATTTAAACTTTCCCCTTCTTTATAATCTCCTTATTCCTACCTTTCCTTTATTTCCCTATGCTACCATTTTCTGATAAACCCACTTTTGTGCATAATCTCATCAGTGAGGTCATAACAGTTAATAATTTCTCTTTCCCTTTCCTTATAATGAGCCCTTTGGCTCTTGACTTTCATGAATTAATTTTCCACGTGATCTTAGAAGTGGACACTGTCAATCGCATCAACTTGAAATTACGAATACCTGGTAAACTAGAATATTGGCGCATTTTCTAATCAGGCAACTAAGAACGAATTATATTGTAAACAGTCTAAAACCCTGACTGTTTACAACGGCAGGGGTATCTTTAGACACGGTATGTAACAGCGTTTATCCCCTTCCGGTTGGCCAAGCATGCCATTTCCGGTGTGGGGTGAGCGTTCTAGCTCTTATTGTTACTAAAGGAAGCGTGGAGTGCACTTCCGCACTCACACGCGAGGACGCTACCGGCAGCGGTACTGGAGCTGCGGCGTCCGTTTCTGAACTAGACCTTGCACACACACAAGGTAAGGAGGATTCTTAACGCGGGGATACGATGGACCGTGAATAAGAATAGCTATGGTCGGCCTGTGTTCATAACCTTTTTTAAATTAGGTATTTTATTTATCGGGGATACATTTTCTAAATTCGGGCATAGCGACAATATATAATGAGCTTGTTTGAAATAAGACCGATCTAGCAATCAGGAATAACTGACTGTGAACGTAAAGTCTAAATCATGCTCCAAGTCATGATACCTTCATATGACAGTAACGAAAGTTACGTATTTCTGCTCATCGGCTTATTTTACCATGAGTAATGCATTGAGGCATCAAATAAAGTTCAACCAATGTACCAACTTGAAACATAATTCTACTCCTAGGCTTAATAAGCCACGAGAATTCTATCGAGTTATTTAATTTAACCCTGTGGTATTTATATGACTCTCTCAGTGAAGTAGTGTGGCTCACTGGTTAGAGGCGGCAGACCCGAGAGCAGAGGACGGCCTGGGACCAGGGTTCGATTCCCGACGCGGCAGGTTTCTGGACCAGGGTCGGCGGACTCGATAATTCTCTCGCCTCGGTGCCCACTCTGATCAGCGATCACACTCGGCAACTCTGGGCACTAGCTTGCCTCATCTTCACTAACGGCCCCACCAGACCGCCGGGGATGCCTGGTCTCACCCTGGAGCTACCCATTAAGGGACCATCTCTCAGGGAAGCCAGGAAGGGTTTCGCAGCGGTCGAATCGCGGAGGTACCCCTTCGGGAGTGATTCCAGCGCTATATAAGCACACAATTAATTAATTAAATTATGAATACAATATACCTTGGTATAATCTTAAGGGAATAGCAGTAATAACAATAGCGAAATCCTTCTCCCCTTTTAGTGCCTTACAACATTGAAACATCGATACTGATTTTAGCCAGCTGGATATTAAGCGGTGTTAATCTTTTTATACGTCTGAACCTGGCAGCCGGGACGGAAGTACAACCGGCGGAGAGGTGAGACTCTCCTTTTAGATAATGAGGAAAATCTTTAGATCATGTTCATACATGTATTGTATAAACGGTATACTTACGTGGGCATTATATTGTTGATACCCCCTACAGCAAACAAACTTGTTGCAACAGTTATTGAAATATCGCTGCCCATTTGTGTAAGAGCACATTTGTGCTGGACTTATTAGCATGTGGCTTTTATTCTTTCTCTCTGATGCTCAACTCTAAGTGTGGATTTTCTTTTTGGGTGTCCACGGGGTCACGGACAAATTCAGGTGGACTATGTTCAATGTACATCAATTAGCTTGATTACAGCAACCACCATCGTGCATGTTAACTACATTAATAAACTGTTAAAGTAGTTCACCTTGGGTGGGATATAATGGCGTTTCTATAGGCCAGGTCTTAAGAACCTGTCACAAACACCCCTCTCCATGTTGCACTACTGTTTGACAAAAATCATCACACATTTTACTGAGATAAATGAATTTATAACTTATGTAGTGTTGGTACATGTATGTAACATGTAGCCATTGTACATTTTAGAGCCCTGACGAAGTCGAGGGTATACCACCCTGACGAAACACGTGTTGGCTGGGCGTTGCAAATTAAAATTGAAGATCACAGCAATCAAGACTAAATCAACATTCTTTGTCTCTGAATTGTTTTGCGTGTAACTCAACTGTCGATATTGTACAGTTTAATAATTGACGTGTGCACAGATCCCATGTTTTGTTTTCATCTGTTCGTTTGGTACGCTGCCGGCTCTCCTCCGCTGCTCCTTATTCATACATATCCACCTTCCATTTAGCCAAAGAAGGGGCCATAGAGTGTGTCCAGTGTATAGTGATACATCGTTTCGCCAACACTAGCCCCAGTAGAACAAATTAACACTGCATATGGGGCTTTGTTTTGGAGGACGGTAAAACTCTTAAAAGGCAATGCTTGATTGATGTCTCGACTGGGATTCTGTAACATCTCGCAATAATTCCAGGATCACAGTCCAGTAAGTCCAGAGATGAGGACAGTCCCAGGTCATATGTGTAAAATGAGCCGGCCCAGCTTCATATTGGGGACCTGCTGAAGTATCAGTTGGAATGGGGTCAGGTAGGTGCGGTGCAGGTAGTGAAATTGGGCTGTTCAAAACGAGCATTGCTAGCCACTTCCTGAACCTGTGCGAATGCCCTTTTCCACTCCCCCTCTGTAAGAGGTGTCCGCAGGTCCTCCAACCATCTACTCTGGACCCTTGAGACATCCTCCCTAGTGTCTGTCTTCAGGTCTTTATAGAGCCAAGAGATCAATCCCCTGAAGGAACCCGCGTCCATAATAGTCATCAGGGCGTGAGATTCCTCAGGCTCCTTAGGAAAAGCAGTCCATATGTCTTGCGCAGTGCATGTTAGTTTTGCGTATTGTAGAAAATGGCCTTCGGGTACTTGATAACACTCTCATGTCCGCAAAGGAGAGAAAAGTTCTAATGAGGTATAGTTCGCTGCCGTCACACAGCCACTGTCAAATCATCCGGTCAAGTTCATCACTGTCATTGTGTCGGAAGCTGTGAAGCCATTTTAGGGGGAGTGACCAGGCATATGGGGCCCTTCTCAGTAGAAGAGTGACAGAGGCAACTTGATGGACCACAAATGGACAATCCAGGGGGGTCCGGGTGCACATCATAAGATATTTTGTAAGGTCTGCCTCTCCGCCCCAACCAGCCAAAAAGTTTATTCTCTGTATTTGGCCACTCAGCACTCCACTGTGCCGCAGATTGAAGGAGCCCAGCAAACTAATAAAGGTGAAAGTCTGGAATGCATAGGCCTCCCGGTCCATGTCCAACTCTAATATCTCCAGCTTCACCCTGCTGCGTTTCCCGGCCCACACTATGGAGACGAAAACGCTGGGTAGGGTGGTAGAGTTAGACTGAAAACTCTACCCATATGATGTACTATGCTATGCGTCGATTGATAATTTTAACCACTCTGAATGTGCTTAAATGACCATGTCCTTCACAGCAAGTACATTGGTATAAGCATTGCTTTATTTTTTAAAGAATCTTTTTTTTATATATTTTGCAAATAGTGTTTTCAAATTTATCACAAAAAATCATAGTGACAATTCCAAAGAGAACAGGTCCCATTACTCATTCATCACTCACGACATACATACAGTATCACACGCAGACATCCTTACTCCTACATTAAAATGACTAACCGTACTACTAGTAATGTGTTAAAACATTCAAATTCCCATATATGAAGGTTGGGTAAGATTAAACAATTCATAAAGGGAACTTCATTCAGGCGCCAACATGCGTTTTGGTGAAACACCCATGAACTTGGTATCACCTTCTTCAGGGCACTAATTATGGAAAAGTAGAAGAATAGGCAATGTGGACCTGTCGAAGGCGTGGTGTGATGATACTCAAAAACAAATGTGCGGAGGGTCAAGAGGGGAAATAATGTAACGACCTGTCAACTCATGCCCCTTACAACAACGTGAAAAACACAAAGAGAGAAGACCAGGTCAAAGATGGTGTAGTGTCCTGGATAGTGTGCGGCAATCACACGGGCACATGTGTGAAAAAGAGTAAAGAGTCCTACTGGGCTATAGAAGTCCCATCAGACCACCCATATGGCGGCATATCATCATATGGGGATCAGTAATCGCTCCAAACGTCGCCTGAACCATCTCATGGCGGTGCATAAGTGAAGAGCGACAAATATAGCCACAGTAGTGCTCAAAAATTATAATATAGAAAATTGTGGAAAAAAGTGCAGTGCTAAAAAGGTGCTAACTAAAATTGGCTACCTAGATTAGAGAAATTGCTAATAATAATTAGTCTAGGTGTCAAGATTAAAAACACGCCTAGTAGTGGGTAAATAGAACTACATTGTGGCGCTGTGCAAGTGGTCGACTAGTTTCAGCTAACAGGAGTATTGCTCCAGCTTTCATCAGGACCTTTGAAAAAATGTATATGATAAGCTACTGCAACACAGTTTAGGGGGTGTATACACATGTAAGAGAAAATAAGTTGTAACAATAACATGTGATATACTCAAGAAAATCATGTCTCCCCCTCACAACTTGGAACCCCAGTGTCCACTGATCACAGGAAAAGATCTTCTTCCTGTCAAAAAACAAAGAAAAAATACACTGTATTCATTTACACACATGAAACCATACAAAAAACCACACACACCTCCAAGACAGGGAACACCTGCAAGAACAATTTGCGTTCTGCCTAACATTTAAGCATATTAGCTTCATCACTGAGAGGCATTTCCTCGTAGTGATACTCACCCAGCTTTGTGTGGGTGAAGACCTCACCTCGCCCGGCAACTGCTCGGGAAGTAGAGGCCCCGCTCTGGTGTGTAAAAGAAAAGGACACAGCGCACACGTCTTCTATGTCCAGCCGAATCGCTATACACACACTAACCCAATAAAAGTGTGACAGACTCCTGTCTAACCCGCCAAAGAGCTCCCTCCGTCACTCTACCACCATCAGTTTTATGGTGGAATAATGCCCTAAGGTGGAAACCTTATACTAATGCAGTATAAAGTACTGGATGCCTGTGGTAACTAGTTGCCCTGAGAGGGAAAACTGAAATCAGAATAATACCTTTAGCAGACATATGTTCACCAATGACCGATACTGTGCTCAACTCAGGGTGCTTTGTTGTATCAGAGCCAAAAAACCACAAAGTCTGAGGGCTTCGTCTGAGTGGTGTTGTAAGCACCAGAATGGGTAGCTACAGTAGGAACCTGAGAGACCAGTATAAAAACCTTGCTATAGACAGTATAGAAACCACTTACTATCGGTACTTTTCCAAAAAGAGAGAGAGCGCTGCAAAATAATCTACATTAGCCCTCTAAGCTTACCTATCCGTCGGTACCTCGCGTTTGAATCCGAGCGGAAGGGGAGGCACAGATAGGTTCAGCTGATTCGTTTATAAATTCAAGCTGAAGCGCTTGTCAGCCAATACAGGCATGGAACGTGGCCATGTGGTCACAAATTGAGTCTAAATGAAAGCGCCTATGAGTGAGCAAGATACTCACTTCTGTAAGTAAAAGGCGAGTAGATTGAGAGACGGGCGGACCCATTTTGCGAGTGCTGGCACTGATCTAGGCGCGCATGTGCGGGAGTGTCTAAAAGAAACTCTATTCCCTCGCGCATGCGCGGAACCAGATGGAGACGTCCTAAGAGTTAAAGTGAAGATATACGGTTCCATGGTGCTCAAAGTTCTATATTATGCCTATGTTAGAGGAGGGAGCAAGATTATGCCTCTAAATTTTATGATCAACTGTCAGTGAAACATCACTGTATACAAAATGGAAAATAGATCGACAGTATCGGGGCAGTGTAATGCATAAGGCAGTACTGTAGACGGTGAGATAAGACTACCAGTGCAATACAGATATATCTAATATAAGCAAGGTGTACACTTAAAATCAAAGGAGTGTTGGATTGCAGCATGATAACATAGTGTAGTGCCACGGCACTTACACAAAAGGAGAGAGAGCTAGCTGAGGACAGCTATTGGAACGGAAGGAGCCGGGGGCGGCGGGCGGAAGGAGTCAAACACAATTAGACTGGGTGAGCTGAATGATGTAAACAAAGGATAGGTTTACATCTGAAGTGAGTATCTTGCTCACTCATAGGCGCTTTCATTTAGACTCAATTTGTGACCACGTGGCCACGTTCCATGCCTGTATTGGCTGACGAGCGCTTCAGCTTGAATTTATAAACGAATCAGCTGGACCTATCTGTGCCTCAGTAAATACTTGTAAATGAAGATACCATGGAAGATTGAATGTATTTATCGCGTTTACAGACTATCTTCAGTTACATGCAGCATTCGTAGTGTGTAAAAAAGCATGGCCACTGTGATCCTGAGCGCCGTGGTGGCGGAGTCAAAGGTGGATACAAAAACAAATAGTCTACAAGTATTTCGTAGTTTTTTTTTCTCTTTTAGACAACTGCATATACAATAATGCACACACACATTAAATGAAAAATAAATATAAATTAAACTAATCAGTGGGAGATGCAGATTGGATAGAGGATCTCATTATTTAGAATGAATATGAACGCAGTCTACCTTTTAGTGAAGCCAAGAGAGGTAGCCGCTCCATAGAGTTCATGGGAGGGATTACTAGACTCGACTATATAAGAGGCGTGGATACAACATCCGAAGTCTGCCCTTCCCCTTGAGGGACTAAGGTACCCGCCTAGGAGTAAGTTGAGCGGGTTGCTATACGTTTTGATCTATTCTCGTCGTATTGCAGGTTCCACGAACTAGATCATAACCAGTAGAGTTTGTTCCCCCTTCCTACTTCTAAAAACACTGAGGTCCTGGGCAGACCTAACTACATTCCACTACATGGCAAGTTGTACACATGAGTGATTTCGAATCTGTCAATCGATGGACCGAGTTGTGGTGGGGCAGGAGGGGGTTGCTCTATGTTGACTGTTTGATATTTATTCCTTGGATATTACCAATGTCCGTACCGATGATCAGGGATGTGAGTATAATCCGGAAATGTCAAAGATTTAGTATCGATCCAGCAGCCCAGGTGTGTTCACTAATGTACATGGCATGTCCACTTATGGTAATGCGCTCCTTATTATTTTATTATTGAAAAATCAAACTTTGTTGCAAAAAATCAGTGGGAGATGGACTCTTTTACGTTATGAAACCCTTACACACAAGTGTTCCAGACATTGTATCTTCCTTTGATACCGTTTAATTGTGGCTGCAGGTATGATCCACCGTCATCCATTCATATTTGCTTTGGATAAACCTGTGAGTAACTGTTACCTTTCTTGAAGGTTACTTACATTCAGTACAATAGACTGCTCAATGCTGCACCATTACAAAAAAATACAAAAAAAAAAACCTTTCTCCTGGATCTTTATCCAGAAATGATCAGGACTAAATCGAATGGAGCTCGTGCTCGAGTGAAATACTGAACAAAGAATGTGTTCTGAGCAAGTTTCTTAGACGTGAGATGTGTTTTATGCTGATGTGCTCTTACTTATTGAAGGACAGGACGAGTACCACTCTGTTCCTGAGAAAGCTGGGAAAAGGTGGTCCTTGGGTGCCACAGCGACATAAGGCAACTACTCGCTGGTCAGCAGCACATGCTCTCCCCTAGTTCTTAATGGCGTTGTTGAGCGCTGCTCCAGGCATATTTCCAGAATAACTTCTGACTGATTTGTTTCTGTTTACTGTGTCTGTGTAAATGTATCTTTTGGGGGGATCCGGTCCTCTTGGACCTACGTTGGACACCTCAGCTTTATGAAATGTGACCCTGAACGTTTCAGCCTCTCCTAGAATGCTAACTTGGGAATGATGTCTTCACCAGGCCCTCCTGGAGATGGTGTTTGGTGCCAAGGTGGTAATAACTGGCGACGGTTTCATCCCCGGAGAAAGAAGCGTCATCATCATGAACCACCGGACCAGGCTGGACTGGATGTTCCTCTGGAACTGCCTCCTGCGCTACAGCTACCTCAGACTGGAGAAGATCTGCCTCAAAGCCAGCCTCAAAGCCGTGCCGGGTTTTGGTAGGTTTGTGGGTTTTTTTACTTCATGGGAAAAGTTGAATTCATTTTAAACAAGCTTCTCTGGCCATAGTGAAATGACTGATTGCTGAATTCCATGTCTTGCTAAGATTTCTTGGGCGGATGCAGTTGTTAACCTTCAGTGTGCATTCCTCGGCACATCATAACAAAAGGGTCCATTTGGGCTGCAGTGTTGTTCCCAGGCTGCTGAGCAGGCGTTGTGTAGTGTAAGCAGGTCCCACGGAAATGGAACCCAGGTGCCCCAAGTACATACACAGGATGTGAAGTAAGATCTTTATAGCTTCCCCCGGATGTCATTCTCACGTTGACGAAGGCCAGGAATGGCGCTGCGCCAGGGAGCTCGTGTGTACAGCAACGCAAGGCATGCTGGGGCCTGGCGCCTGCACTGCCAATGGGAGAGCTTCTGAGTGCGCAAAGCCAGCGTTTGGGGACGGTTTGGCATTATTTGTGTGTGCCTGTTGCTTCTGCCACCAAGGGTGGCGCCGCGGTACCCGGACACTAATTAAGGGGCACGGCCCGTCATAAGGAGAGTGACCGCACCACCAACCTCTGGATGCCGGGTTTCCGGTAACGTACAGCCCGTTGAAGAGAGTACACCCGACCACTATCTCGAGGAAGGCCCTGCCTGTGCTGTTGCCCCCTCACGAAGGGTTTCGTGTATTTCCTGCATCCTGACTGTCCTACACAAAGAAATGACTTTGAGTAGTACCATATTGGTAAATGCACCTGGCCCCTACGTCTTTATCCATCTATTTCAAAACAGAGCGTTTCGTTTGCCAGAAACTTCAAATTACTTTAATGATTTCTTTTATTGATACTGTAGTTCGTTCTTTATTGTGAGAATGTGACTTTATTCACACCGCATGCACAGAGGCAATGCGAGATTCCACAGCCACATCTGGTTCAATGCAGCAGTACTTCCCTCCGGAACACCTGTTCAGCAGTGCGCCCCTCCCCCTCGTACACAAACCCAGAGGCCCACGAAGTTGCAACGCACATTCTTTCCTCCACTCAGCCTTTCTCCATGCATCTGATTCTCTCTCTCACATGCACACTTGCTGAAGTACACGCGCAGCAGCAGTGCACGGCTTCCCTCTCATACAAAGAACTGTGAAACTACAAGCAGCAGGCACACATTTTTGTCTGCTTATATAGAAAAGATTTTACTGAGCTTCACGATGATTCAACACAGGCAGGGCCGGTTCTAGGATTTGCGAGGCCCTGGGCTAAAAGGGAACGTGCGCTCCCCCCTCTAATTTACATAAGTGGCCCCTTGCAAGGAGAACATTCACAGACACTGTGGGGGCCCCATTGTCCAGCATTTTGGCGCCCCCACAGTTTTAACTTCTACTCCACAAGCATTTCTCACACCTTCATAGGTGTGAGAATTGATTGTGGTCTAAAAGTTAAAACTGTGGGTGCGCCAAAATTCTGGACAATGGGCCCCCCACAGTGTCTGTAAATGGTCTCCTTGCAATTGAGGGAGCGTCTCCGTCTCCCTCCCCTATGCCTCCTGACACCATCCATGAGAGGCCCAGGAAGGGGGCCCCCTCCAGTGGACCTTAATTGCAGGCGACACCTTTCTTTGTGATAGATCGCCAGGGAAACAAAAGGACACATCACCAGTGCGTGGCCCCATGCTGGTGGGCTGAGTGCGAGGCCCTGTGCGGCCGCCCACGCTGCCCACGCCTAGCGCCGGCCCTGAACACAGGTACAAGGGTGCAAGCGCCTGGGTACCCGCACAAGTGACAAGCAGCGCTCTACAAATCCACCTTATATTACATTATAACTTCACTGTAATACACAGAGCAGTAACTGCATAGCAGTGCATTCATACACACACAAACACACCCCCCACCCCCACCCTAACAGTACTGTCCTAACTACACAGCACCGTAACAGGGCACACAGAAGCAGTTTAATCTTCCTTTGGTGTGTATGTGTTTGAGATGTGTGTATATGACAGATGGTGTGTGCATGAAGTGTGAGTGTATCGGGCACTAGAGGCTGTGTGTTTCATGCGAGATGGTGTGTATTCCAAAATGCTGTGTGTTGTGGTGGTGTGTGATGCTTTGTTGTTGTCATGGTAACTCTGAATGACCGGTTACTTACCGGTAATAAATTACTCCGAGTCGTATCGTAGACCTCCCCGTCTCAGTCATTACCATATGAGTAATAACTCCTCCCCAGAACTTCCAAACATAAACTCCCTAGCCCATCACTACCCTCCAGGCCACTCCCACATCCTGTGGCATATACCCCTTGTCTAATGTAAGCACATCCTGTACCCCCAAGCACAAGAAGCCGAACTGAGAGGGAGGTATGGGAACCCGGACTGTGGCGGGGAGATCTACGGCTCTGAGTAACGAATATTACAGGTAAGTAACCGGTCATTACCTCCTCGTCAGATCTCCCAGTCAGTCCCGGTGCCCTTCGACTCTCAAGTCCTATGCTAGGCCTTGGGTGTCTTTTCAGGGTTGGTGTACAGCTCGGGGTTAGTCTGCTTTGGAGGTGTAACCCATGCGTATCTTGGATTTCCTGAAGGATGGATTCAACTTGGGTCTGTCTTTGTCCTCCATGCTCAGTGGGCGGCTGTGAGGGCTTTTAGGGGTTCGGACTGTGAGCCTGTGGTTCCGTTGGTGTCTTGATTGTTGCAGAGTTGTTTCCTCTAGAAGCCTATAGTTAAATCCTTTGCACCTATTTGGGATCTTCCATTGGTACTGAGGGCCTTGCAGGTGGCTCCCTTTGAGCCTCTGGGTGAGGTGTCTCTGCGTCTTTTGACGATCAAGGTGGTTTTTCTTGTCGCTATTACCTCGGCCCAGAGGGTTGGGGAGTTGGGCTCCTTGCTTTGTTTAGAGGCCTTTTTTGCGTTTTTTTTCTTCGGATCGAGTTGTTCTACAGCCTGATCCTTCCTTTGTGCCCAAGGTTCCTTCCTCGTTTCCCTGCTTGGAGGATCTGGTTTTGCCCGTGTTCTGTCCGGATCCTCTTTCGGAGGATGAGGTGCGGCTGCACTGTTTGGACGTTAAGCGGGCTCTTGAGGTGTACTTGGTACCTACTAAGCCTTTTCGTAAGTTGGATTAGCTTTTTGTGACCTTTGGACTGACTGGTCAGGGTCTGAAGCCTTCTGGGGCTAGTCTGTCATTGGCTGAGGTGGGCTGTGGGGGCAGCATATGATGCTTGTGGCGTCCTGGTGCCTGGGTCGGTGCAGGGGAGGTTGACTCTGGTGTGGCTGCTTCCTGGGCTTTTTTGAGGGGGCATCAATGGCTGAGATCTGCCAAGCAGCTACTTGGAGTTCGCCTCACACCATTATCGTTTGGTGGTGGGTGGGACAGGGTTGGCTGGCTTTGGTGACGCTGTATTGCGTTCTATTCAGGTGCTGTGACTTTTTGCTGGTGTTAATAAAGTTTGTTTCGTGCACTCTGTTGAAGCTGATTCCTGCTTTGGTATCTGCTCATATGGTAATGACTGTGACGGGGAGGTCTGACAAGGAGGTAATGTCTGTGGTGGTGCATGAGAAAAGGGGCCACAACAGGTCTGGTGTGATGCAGATTGTGCTACCAGCAGGGCGACAATATCCGATTGCCACTGAGGAAAGGGAGCAGAATGTGACCCATGCAAGGGGGATAGAAGCAGCAGGGAAGAGCACTTGCAAGCTCTCCCATCCCTGAACTTTTCTGTGAACATCACTTCTGACCTCATTCTCAAAATCCAAGGATGATGGACAGGAAAAGCTGAGGCCCTGCATTGAAGGCCAATGAGTGGCTGCTGTTTCCCTGAGGGCAATGCACCCACTTGCATCAAGCACATCCGTATGCCCACAATGCACCCAGTGTGAGACCCTCATACTTAAAAAGAAGTGGAAACACTTCTCTTGCAGGGATATGTCATCCATGCAGCCTCTTCCTGGACTATAGCCCATTTCTTGGAATACCACTTCCATACATTTCCACAAGTGGCACTAAACGCCATTATACACCAGCACTTCAAGTAGGAGCCGGAGGAAATTAGAGATGTGTGTGGCGTGCAGGCACTTATTACTATGCAGGATGGCCTTTCTATTTGTTTTAATTTGATGCAAATCTCGTCCACGTGGCCTATGACCACTGCAAGGAGCTTGCACGGTGGATAATAATGGAAATAAACTTATATATGTGCAGCAGCGAAGAGTATTGTGCCTTCTGTTCTTCCTGGTCTTCTGAAAGACGGAAGATGGGTAACTTCCAGGAACAGAGTTCTTAATCATTTAGAAATGCAGACTCCCCAAGGTTTACTGCAAGGAGAATCTAGAGTTTTGAGCGCCACTGAGGCTGCCATTTTGTTTAACTCACTATTATGCCACTCCTCAGAGCCTGTAAAACTCTAACAAGTCTGTTATTTATTGAATTAATGTTATGGTTTAAAGTGATTTTGGATTGAGAGTGCCAGTGTGAATTGGGCCTTGGTGAGGCGAGGTGTCTCCAATGGCTGAGATCTTGGAACTGATTCAATGTCGCATAGGACAGTGCATAATGGAGCTACTAATATAAGTAGTCAGCCCATTTTTCGAACCGTTGTTAGGGGAAAGCAAGTGTCTCCTATAAACGAAGATAGGCGCATTGAATGTTTAATTATTTTTCTAGCAATATTATTTGGTGCTTAATTCACAACCCCACTGCTTGCCAAAGTCAGAAACGTATCCCTGTGGCAGTTCTTTCTAAGTTTGGGGTACATTTCCATTGTTTTGAAATTCAATCCAAACACCCCAGATTCCCAAAATGTACCTATACACATTCTCCACTAGGTGTTAAAGCAGCATGATTATATGGTGCAGAAATGTGCACCTTCAAGCTCAAGGAAATATATTTCATGAGGAGAAACTCCTCCCCCCCATTAATTGTTTGGGTGATCGCCCTTCTTGGAGACGAATAACATTCTAGCGGAGGAACAGTTTGGGTTTAGACCAGCCCATGGGACCGAGTCAGCACTGGTGATGGTACTGGACAACCTACGAATGAGGGAGGACAGGGGCGAGTCAGCAATTCTAGTCCTGCTGGACCTGTCCGCCGCATTCGATACGGTGAGCCATGACATTCTGCTGACAAGGCTGGAAACCTTTGGAGTGAAGGGAATGGCGCTTAACTGGTTGCGTTCGTATTTGTCAGATAGGTGGCAGGCAGTGGCACTCCCCTCCATACCAATCTGAATTTGCCAAAGTTCCACATGGGGTTCCGCAGGGATCATCCATCAGTCCCATCCTGTTTAATGCTTACATGCAACCCCTGATGGGCATCATCAAGGCTTATGACATCAGCATGATCAACTACGCTGATGACACACAGCTTATGATCTCCCTCAATGGTGCTCAGGCGGATTCACTAGAGAGTTTCCATGCCTGCATGCATGAAATGGCGGCATGGCTAAAGGGAAACTCACTCCAGTTTAACAGCGGAAAAACAGAGATCATGCAGTGCAAGGTCGGGAGAATTGCCAGAAGCCTGCCTGCAGCTTTTGGCCTTTAGCCTCGGATGGACCGCTAACACCGGTGAAGACGGTGCGGAATCTGGGGGTCCGCTTTAAGGAAAATTTAAATCTGGAGACCAACGTCAATAAACTGGTGGGCAGTTGCTTCACTTTAATGCGAGGTCTCCGAAAGCTGCTGCCTTTTCTACCGGTACAGGCAAGAACAACTGTAGTCAGGAGTACCATCCACCGCCGCCTGGACTACTGCAATGCCTTGTTACTGGAATCACCTGGATATCTGATTTCAAGACTGCAGAATATCCAGGCGGCAGCAGCTAAGTTGGCACTCTCACGACCCAGCCGATCTTCTACAACTCAAGCGTTGGCTGACCTGCACTGGCTCCCAGTGCTACAGAGTATCCTCTTCAAGTCCCTATGCACCGTCTTCAAAACAGTACAAGGTCAGGGCCCGAAACCACTTCAAGACAAGTTCCATTGGTACGAGCCCACACGGGGCCTCCGCTCCTCTTCCACTAACCTTGTCAGAATACCTAGGATTAGAAAAGCGACCCAGGGTGGCAGAGCTTTTAGCGTAGCAGCGGCCCGCCTCTGGAATAGCCTTCCAATTGAAATCAGGAAAATCAGCAAATTACTGCTGTTCCGTAAAAAAATCAAGACCTGGCTCTTTCCAAGGGTATAACCCCCCCAGGGGTAGTAGTAACAGACCCTCATCGAGACACCCTCCTCTTGCTTTCAAGACTGACTGTTCTTCGTTGCACCTTTCTTCAGCACCAGGATGCCCGCAGGGTGACAGCGCGCTTACAAATGATATAAATAAATAAATAAATACATGTTTGCACTTGTGTTCACAAAGGACACTTTTTCATTGGCTTAAACACATGCACAAGTAAGGTTGATTTTTGATTCCTCATTAAGTAGTTTCACTGGCGGTTATGGTGTTGCAGCACTACTGAGGTGGGTGTTAGGTTTATGTTTTTGTATGTATAGTGTTTCAGTTAAGAATAGCGTTTATTTACCTTCTTGTGTAATACGACATATTCACAGCATGGTTAATT
The DNA here is from genome assembly GCF_964263255.1 of Lissotriton vulgaris. Lineage (NCBI taxonomy): Eukaryota > Metazoa > Chordata > Amphibia > Caudata > Salamandridae > Lissotriton > Lissotriton vulgaris. Next base: position 1,742,415,109 of record NC_141694.1, read on the forward strand.
TTTCAGTTGACTATTTTAGTTGATTACGGTCAAGCTGTTTTTAAATTAGTTACCCCTGATGAAGGGCTCCTAGCCCAAAATGCATTTGGTTTGAAATTATTTGGTTACTCAAATTGAAATGTGATTCATTGAGCTGTTGAAAAAAGTCCAGATGGTCTTTCTTTGAGCATTAAAAGGTTTTAATCCCATCGCCTCCGTCTGAGCTTCAAATTCAAAAAAGATAAAAACGGACGAAAAGGATTATTTGCAAGATTATTGGATTGTTTACTGTGACGATTGATTACATGGCATGTAACTTTAAACTGATGCGTGACGACGCACCAGATATTCTGGATATTCAACTCGTGCTACTGGGACAGAGCACCCTTTGAGCATGCACGCAAATATTTGCCTTTGAGCATTATTTAAAAAAAAAAATCAAACTGTTGAATACGTAAGGGAAGGAGTGCAGTCTTCCTTTCATTTTGATGAAAGGGTTATATTGCCAGGTCGAAATGACAGTTTAAAACTGTGCACACAGACTGCAATGGCAGGCCTGAGGCATGTTTAAAAAGGCTACTTAAATGGGTATTGCAATCTGTGCTGCTGGCCATCAAGTGGCATCTACAGGCCCAGGGTACGCGTAGCACCACTTTACTAGGGATGTACAATTAAATGTGCCATTTGGATGTAAGCTAATTTTATTATGAGTTCTAAAGCCAGCAAAAATGAGCTTTGCAAAAACAGGACATTGGAAGGCAAAAAGTTGGGGGGAAACCACGCCAAGAATCTCAAGTCCAACAGTATGGGAATGTACAGAATCACAGGTTATTCCTGGACCTGGGCATCCTCTGTACAAAGCCAGCCTTGTAGTGCCAATTGGACTTGACCATACTTACTACTTATCCTCTCAAAACTGTACATTTACTCATAAAGGAACCCACAATCATGTCCCTATGTGATGGAATTAAAGGAACCTGGTTAGGGGCATACCTTTCTCACGGGGCCAGTAGACCTTGTCTTCTGAAGGGTACAGTTAAAAACTATCCCTTCACTATAATAGCGCTGCCACCAGTGTCCGTATTTCAGATATCGGATAGTCACTTTGGGTGCTCCTCTCGAGTTTAGAGCACAGTAAATCATCTGTGGCATTTATTATTGTCGAGTCAACAGAGAGGACACAATAGAGCCAGTAGAAATATGGATACAAGACTGGGCAGCATGGCTCTTCAAATGCACCCTCCTTATCTGGCTGATTTCCTGCCAGGAGAAGTTTGGTCAATTGATTTGGTAATCCAATGTGAAGAGACATCTGTGTTCCCAGATCACAACCCTACCTTGTTCTCCACAGCAAAGTGTGGCCCCTGATGAGATACGAACCATTAGTCATCAGCTATCAGTCACCTGAGATATGTGTGATCTGTCCAGAAAGCAAACCTTATCCAGATGAGTAAGGACTGAATCTCAGGAGCACTCACACTCTGGCATAGCACCTGACTTAACAGCAGCCCCGATCTACTCCTTAGGGAGTTGTCTGTGGTTGGGGATCAATCAATCAGTGATCTTATAAAGCGCGACTACTCACCCGTGAGGGTCTCAAGGTGCTGAGTGGGGGAGATCTGCGGTTCAGTCGAAGAAGCAGGTCTTGAAGTCCTTCCTGAATTGTGATAGTGATTGCCTGAGGTGCAGAGGCAGGGAGTTCCAGGTCTTAGCAGCCTAGTTGCGGATGCTGGCATTGTGAAGTCTTGCGCAGAGGGTGTGGTAGGAGACTGTGTCGAAGTCGGCTGAGAGGTCCAGGAGGATGAAGGCGGCAGTCTTGCCTAGCTTGAGGAGGGTGCGGATGTCATCTGTAGCGGCGCTTAGAGCGGTGTCGGTACTGTGGTTGCTTCTGAAGCCTGATTGAGAAGGGTCCAGGATGTTGTTCATTTCAATAAACTTGGAGAGTTGGGCGTTGATGGCTTTCTCAATGACTTTGGCTGGGAAGGGGAGCAGAGAGATGGGGCTGTAGTTCTTGAAGTCCATCAGGTCAGAAGAAGGTTTCTTCTGCAGTGGGTGCCAGCCTTCCGGGAAGGTTGCGGACTCAATGGAGCAGTAGATTTATGCAGCAGAGTTCGGGTGCGATAGAGGTGCCGGCTCTGTTAAAGATGTGGTGAGGGCAGGGATCTGAGGGGGCTCCAGGAGGATGCTCTTCATGATCCTAAGGGTGTCGTCCGAACTGAGGGTAGTCAAAGTCTGCTGAGGGCTGGAGCCATTGGGTGCGGTGGTTGGGGGTGGGTGGGGTGGGTGAGTCTTGGGATGGTCAGTGCATATTCTTTCCCTTTTTCTTTTAGTTAGCTAAGAACTGCCCAACTCCCTTGTCTGAAGGATTTGCATTGACGAACTGCTGACCATAATCAATAGCCTTCTGGACAGAGGAGCATGTTTGTGCAAGGTCAGTAATACTTGGTGAAGTTTTAGAAGGCTCTCATCTTTGTAGTGGGAATCTTTCAGTCCAACCTTGCTTGAGGTTTCTCCTTCAGGGTTGGATTTTTCCCGCTGCCCATTTGAGGCCCATGTTAGATCTATGAGGATTAACAAACCTCTTAATTGGTTGCCTTGATGGTCTGTATGAATAGCTATTTCCTGGCCAGTAGCTTTACAAGATATCCCATTTGATCTTCCCATTAACTGGTGACCACAGAAGAGTTGTCCAGTTAATGTGCGGTGAACTTTTCAAGGCCAGACACTCCATAATTTAGAAGACACTGAAAGGTGGCGGAACCATTCTTTAATCGAAAGGGCACAACATTTAATTCCTTGCTTGGCTTCGAGTACCACAGGATTGGCTCATGGGCTAACAGCAGCGCTTAAGTTAACCCAGGCTCAGCATTTTGGCCTCTTTGGCTTGATGTACTCCTGGACTTTTCTGACATCTTGTGTGCTTATTTACTTGCAGAATGTCTCATGTACCTATATTTCGGGTATAGCTGGTTGCCAACCGTGGGGTGAATGAAAACAAGTGGAAAATGTGTCCTAACACTACTTGCACCCAACCTAAAGTGCATGTCCGGTCGATGGTGAGCTTTACTCTATCTACTACACTGTTTTCTCATGCACTTATTGCAGTTGGGTGAGGGGGTTTGTGACATCTTGTCACCCTCCTAGACTGGTTGGATAGTTACCATATACTCCCTGCAAAGGTATGGTTTAAGCCTACTATTGTGGAAGAACTGTAGGGATTCTGTAGGTCTCAACCAGGTTATTGACGTTGGAAACCTTTATAACAAACATTTAGGGGACCCATCATTTGTTCTCCGGAGTATGGGGGTTGCAGGCTACAGAATCCCAACTTTATGACCCCTCTTCATAGGAAGGAAGGGTACCCTTATGGTTGTAGCGCTCCATCAATGCTCGACTGGTTTGTACATCGTTCCTCACCTTATGCATGAGTTAAGCAATATTTTGAAGCAGACCCAAGACATTATCCACCTCGCTCTCCCTCTCGTGGTGCGACATCGTTGTTGTCTTTGCTGCAGCTGGGCTTTGCTACATGGCCCTGGGCTGCCAAACGGCACAGGGACAGCGAGGAATCCTGACGCTCGAAGTCCTCTGCGTAGCTCAGCAATGCCAGCGACACTAGGGGATGGTTGTGACGTAGGGCCGGGCTGAAGAGAGTGGAGCCGGCGGAGTCTTCGCTCCGTGTTCTGCTGGCCTCCACCCAGAAGCCCAAGGGATCAGGTGCCACCCGACCCCATTTTCCCAAAATGGAGTTGCTACACCATGTGGCTGCGGGCAGCCGTGGTTCGAAGAGCCAGGGTGGAAGGCTCTGCCCAATGGAGGTTCTTGCCGTGCACAGAAGTGGAGAGCCCAGGGGTGCTAGGTCAAAGGCTCTGCCTCGACGTAGGCGGTCTCCTCAACAGAAAGCCTGCGCTGCAACTCTGGGCTGCCTGGTGCGGATGCAAGTGGCGTAGTCGTCCCCCCGTTCCTAAGGGGTCAGAGCGGACGCTCTATTTTGATTTCTTTTCGGACTGCCAGACGTACAGTTCTTTGCAGTCCTGAGGGACCAAGGGAAGAACAGACACGGGTGCTTTCACACCACCAATGTAATTCCCATATTCCCTAGGCGGGCAGGTGGCCCTGAAGTCTATAGGGAGAGCGGAAGATTGCTGTATAGTGCCTAATAAAAGCATAGAAGCGCTGTACTCTAGGAATTTAGGGTCATTGGCATACATTGGGTATCAACTGCCGGTTATTCCATGATGTGATGCTGTCATTGTATTTCATGCCCTAAGGGTGATTTAGGGGTAACCTCATCGGCATGTTGTATACCTGCGCATAATTGGCCGCATTCTGTGCCCTATCTGTCATGTATGCCTGATTGGTCAGGATCACAGGCATTATCTCAGGGGTTGGTGTGCAGTAATGGTGGATTTTTGATTTGTGCATTCTACCAGTATTTACTGTAGTGCACTGCTGGTGTTATGACAATGGCCAGATTGGCAAAGTGATTTGTGTAATGTATGTGACGTTCTGACCAGTGCCTATTGGCATAGTGATTTATGCGATTGAAGGCTAATGTGTTTTATGAATAATACAAAGTATATTGTTATATAACCTTGTGTAGAGTCTCTTTTTCTGGTGTGCCTCATGCGTCACTGGTGTGTAGGTGTGTTGCGCAAACGCTTTACACATTGCCTCTAGGATAAGCCTGACTGCTCGTGCCAAGCTACCAAAGGGGTAAGCAGGGGTTATCTTGGGTGTGTAACTCCCTTGCCCTGACTAGAGTGGTGGGCTCTGCCTGGCTTAAGTGCATACCCTAGCCAACCTAAAACCCCATTTCTAACAGTGCCTGAACCGTATACATTTTTTGCGGTAAGTCCTTATAGGTGAAGAGTCTGTACAGCAGGTCCCGCGTCCACTTTAGGGCCTCTGTCAGAGCCCCTATCCGTGGGATTGCATACTTTTAGAGCGATCACAAACTTGCCAAAAGAAAACTGGACCCTGAGTAGGAAAGAACAACTCTGGGGATCCATGCGGGGGACTTGCTTCCCACCACATGCTTAAACTGGAAAGTGTGCAACTGATCCGAGCTCTCCTTAGCCATCGCTTACCAAGCTTACTGACCGCTTCCCAGGAAATCTAACTTGGAACCGAGCAATGCCTTTAGCTACGAGAGAGCTCTGTCCAGAAATATAATGGGCAACTTTCTCATATTCGAAGCATTACATCTTGGCAGGCACATGTAAAGTCATGTCTGCACACCTTAAGCTATAAATAGGGCTGGCGAATTACACTTTACTCTGTAAAAAGTGAGGCCGAGAAGTTTAAAGTACCAAGAATTAAGTGCATCCAGGGGTAGGTGCATTTCTACTGAGTGGGAACAGTAAATCACTCTCGCCAAAGAGGCATGCCTGTAGAGGGTTCTGGCTGATAGAAATGTTTTTGGATTCCTGCCTCTAACGTCAGGCAGGAAATTAAATTGGTTCTCAAGGTGACCGGAACGGATAAAAACGAGCCTGTGAATCTCACCCGAGCCGAGGAAGCTGAACGCCGGAGAGATGTCTGCCGAGGACGATTTTCCAATTGAAAGTTTATAAGCGGTGGAGAATTTCGAAATAAGGAAGGAAATGAATGTGCGCTGAAGTTCGCTGTGAAATGTGAATGTGGGTAACACTGAGAATATCTTGCAGTGCTTACATCTGCAATTTATAGCGCCTGCAGAAGAGCGGGTATTACAGTGTAGTATTTTTTGATTGGCATCCTCTTGAGAATTAAGTAGTGTGCGAGCCTAGGAGCTATAAAGATACCCTTCCTAAGGATGTGACTCCTGAAGGGCAGAGTTCTGCCTCTATGAAATATAAAGAGGTCCTACAGCGGCACACAGTGAGCCGCAAAGAACATCTCTACCAGGCAGTGGAAAGGAGGACCAGGAAGATCCCGCAGAGTGTATGAGGATGTGGTTCCAATGGAAGCATCTGTCCCTAGACTTTTGGGAATTTGGGCCTATGAAAGACTCACTATTTTATATGAAATACCCACCGACCGTGAGAATTGACACACACTCTTCATGTATGCATTCATTCCCTCTACTGTTGTTTTCCTGGTCACTTTCAATGTACTGTAAGGATTTTAAGTTCAAGATCTAGTGTACATTACATGAAAAATGTATTCCTAATACATGTATTGGCCCAGCACAAATCGTCCAACCTGTGTTTCACAATAAGAATCGCGTAATGAGGGCCTGCTGAACAGTTCCAGTAGTCCAGTGAATCACTCAATGAATGGTTTCAAAGAAGGTTTCCCTAGCAGCAGTGATGCACACAAGTTTCAGATTAAAGGCGGCTCCGGTCTAACGAGGAAAGTAACCGGCACAGTGTGCACCACGTTCAGGATACAATTCTTCTAGCGGGGGCCCAGAGAAAGGAAGGGTCTGAAAGTGCAATGCTACTTCCCGTAGGAGACTTCTCTGTCCGATGCAGAAAAACGACTAAACGAATTACACCACATTTGACAAACATTTTTAACTTTATTCAGAAAGCGTGCTTTTGTGATTTGGTGTAAATGTGCGCGGCTTTTTTGGGAAAATAGCGTTTAAAGAGGGAATTGAGTTGGGCGTCAATTAACATGTCATGAGTGATGTAATATGCAAGGTCATACATAACAAGTGCATGGCAGGGATTCAAGTTGTAGTTGGCTCATTAAACTACAACTTGTGAATATCAGTGTTTTTTGGGTAGGGGGAGTTTTAAACTTTAGTTTTTATTTTATTACAGCACATAACTATAACGTCCCTTTAACCTTTTGTTTTTTCCTGTGAATTCCTAGTTTTTTTTAAAGTGAGGTCAAATCGTATTACCTTATCTGCCACTTTCAGCTTTGCTTTTTCCTGTAAATTTCTAGGGTTATTTTAATGTAAAATAAGATATTATTACCATACCTACTACAGTGTCACTTTAACCTTTTTGTTTTTTTCCAGTGAATTTCGGTGTAGTTTTCATCATGTTCATCTAATTCCACCCTTCACTAGTGGCCAACCCTCTGCCGCACACTGCCGTTGGGCATGTGCGGCAGGGGGTTGAGTGCTCAACACACCTGAACCGACAAACCCCTGCCGCACACAGGCTTCGGTCCTGCAGCCAGGCCCCGCATCCAGCCCTCCTACGCTACTTTTTTTCGGCCTCCACCTGATGGATCAACCTGAAACTTTCGAGGAAGGAGCTGAGGTGAATTAATGTTTTGGGTAACGTTTTGTGAGGATACGTCAGTCTCCATCAAAGTTATGGGAAAAACAAAAAACACTCTTCTATGGAAACTCTGACCTAACTAGAACTACAGTGGTGACCACCGCTTTATAATGTGGGTATAAAATATAATATTTACGCAAAAAAAACGGTTAAAGTCTGATGGTTTTGGCGCAATTGTGCAAAACCATTTAAATTAGGCCTATCATGGTATGTAGCTCACACAACCCACACCATAACTCAAGTCACCGGCCATATTTTGTTGTGGTTGTCGGTTTTTTATTCTATGCATTTTTTTCTAATGGGTAATTTCTATTTTATTTTATATATTTTGCATAACTGTCAAAGTTCAATCCTTATGCATGTTTCAACTGCCACTATAACTCCGTTCTTAGGGTTATTTCTTTCTTCAGGTGTTACCCGTACCACTTTGATAGGAGAAACTATGAATGCAGTGCTTATTTCTTTGAGTATTTGTTTTTTTATTACAGTATGCATTTAGATGTTGTTTATTGGCAATAAATATATTGAGGTCATAAACATGTTATTTAGTGTTTCAAGTTATGATTTGCATGACCATTGTCTAGATTGTGATCCCAAACATTACTTGCAAATATCAGTGTTTGTTCATTTTTAATTTGTAACCATACCTGCACTTTAAAAGCAGTTTTTTTCTCAAACTGTCTTTATTGATTTTTTTGTGGGCATAAAGATTAACCTCATAAATACTGCGCCTAGTCCAACGGCACCACTACCTCGGGAGTGCTGCCGTCGGCCGTTCCAACTGCACCTGCGCAATGGAACGTTCAGCACTGGAGCTGGACGTTCCATAGCTGCTAAGGTGTTAAGCAATTCAACATGACATGGCAGAAGAACACATTCGAAACAGAGACACAAAAACACAGTGCAGAGTCCAGCAGAGTGACTGGTAAAGTAAAGGCATGTCAATGGATTGCCTCTGTACAATAGTGTCATGTAACATATTATATTGGGGCATCATGAGTGCCCCAAACAATCCCTTCCCCCTCAAAATGCCTGGATCAGGGATAACAAATAACTGAAGTACATTTATTTATTTATTTTATTTATTTATACGATTTATATAGCGCGCAAATACCCTGGGGTGTCTCGCCGCTGAACGTGGCTGAGGAGACGCTAGATGGCGTTACTGATTGAAGAGCCATGTTTTTATTTGTTTTCGGAATAACATCAAGGATGGGCTGTTTTTAATGTGAAGGTGGAGGGTATTCCACAATCTGGATACGGCCACTAGGAATCGTCTGTCTCCCCAGGCCACTTTTTTTGTACGCGGGATTGGGAGCAGGTGGGCCGTGGACGAACGTAGGGATCTTTTGGGAGTATATATGCACAAAGCTTTTTTTTAAAACTCCGGCCCTATATTGTTCATAGCTTTATAAGCGATGCACAGAGCCTTGAATTTAGTGCGGCTTCTGACCGGAAGCCAGTGAAGTTGACGAATGTTGGGAGATATTGAGGTAAACTTTGGAGTGCTGGTCAAAATTCTTGCTGCGGCGTTCTGGAATAGCTGCATTTTATTCAGGACTTTCTCTTGTGCATTTAATAGAAGCCCATTGCAGTAATCAACCTTAGATAATACCAAGGTACACATGCGGGTCTTGACAGCACTAGGAGGAAGGAAAGGCAGGAGTTTTCTAACCATTCTAAGGGTGTCAAAAGAGGAGGAGACAACAGCATTTGCATGGCTGACAAAAGATAGCTTGTCATCAAATATTACCCCTAAGTTCCTAGCCTTGGTCACAGGTAGTGGAGGGGAACCCAAATCAGAAGGCCACCATGTTGGGGACCAAGAAGGGGTGAGGCTGCCAAAAATCACGACCTCCGTTTTGTCGGAGTTAAGTTTTAAGCAATTACATTCCATCCAAGAACTAATGGCCATCATGCCTTCTTGAAAGTAGACAGCAACTGCTCCTCCATCATTATGTATAGCCAACACCAACTGGGTGTCATCCGCTTATGTTAGCCCTATTCCATGTGATTTGATGACCCTCGCCAAGTCCGATACATAGATGTTGAATAATGTCGGACTTAGCGAGGATCCTTGAGGAACTCCACAAGGGAGGGTAAAGACCGAGGAGTAGTAGCCACCAAGTTTGACTGACTGTTTACAGTCAGATAAAAATTAGGTCAGAAGAGATTTCGCCTTATGATGGATACCAATAGAGGATACACGGTCGATCAAGATAGTGTGATCGACCGTGTCAAAGGCTGCGGACAAGTCCAATTATATCAGGACTGCCGCGCCTCCTTGATCGATCATTCTAATTTGTCCGATGCCTTTGAGTGCAGTTTCTGTCCCATGACGCTTCCTAAATCCAAATTGGGTATCATCCAGGAGCTTGTTCTGGTCAATATAATGTGGCAACTGGGTATTCATGATTTTTTCAAATATTTCGGATGGGAAGGGAAGAGATGCAATCTGTCTGTAGCTTTTAGGTTCTGAGGGATTAAGATTTTTTTTTTTATAATCAGGGCTTAATGATGGCTTTTTTCTAAATGGATGGATAGGAACCTGAGAGGAACATGGAGTTGCATATTTTAGTGAGGGCGGGTCTTATAAGAAACCGGCTTGAGGAAGGAAGGTGGGCAAGGGTCGAGGGGGGATCCTGATTTAATGGTTGCTATTAGTTCTGCTGTCTGTGTCGGAGAGATTTGACTAAATTCGCAAAAAGAGATGGAGGGGGAGCTGGAACTAGTGTTGTGACTATTATGATCGTTGACTACCTTGGATGTAAAATTGGAATAGATGTCATTGACCTTTTCCTTGAAAAAGTCAGCTAGGGAATTTCAAAGATTTTGAGAAGGTTCTGTGGTTACACTTGCCGGTGGAATGGATAGTTTCGTTACTACTTGATAAAGTTGTTTGGCGGAATTTTGAGCCGATTCTATTTGTGTAAGATAGAAGTTGCTTTTTTCTGTGATTAGGAGATGTCTTTATGTGGCCAGTGCTCTTTTATACATGTCTATATCATAATGTTTGCGCCATCGCCTTTCTAGATTTCGACAACGTTGCCTTTCCAGTCTAAGGGTTTCCGAGAACCAGGGGGCAGATGGTGAAGTCCGGTTGGGCAACATATTCTTTGAAGGTGCTAAAGTGTTAAAGGCGTTATGTAGCCAACAACAATAGTTGTTGAAGGATATATGGGTCTGTTATTGAAGAACCGGGTTTTAGAACCCAGCAGCGCCAGGGAAAACGCTCGAAGTCTTCGGATTCCCCTGCCTCGGCAAACAGAGACACGGGACACTTCTCGATGACGTCAAAGACCAAAGTTTATTGGCTGCAACCAGGAACAGAGATCTACGAAGCACAACACGGGTGGTTCGCTAGAGACTGCACAATTTTAATGAGCGGAGCATGGTCTTTTATGCCAAAAATCACATTCCAAAGTAGCATCAATAACACACAAACTGTCCAATAAGATCTTGACATTTCAAAAGTAGTGCAAGACGACAATCCCATTTTCTGTTGTCCAGCCCACCAGAAATGACCAAGCATATTCCAATATCCTGTCGGATCAGGCCGGCCAAACCCATCATAAAACCTTAACCCAAATCAGTGAATATGTCCTAAAGGAAGGAGCAGAAACAGATGAGAAGTGAGCTAGAAGGGTGGGTGCAGTGTACTGTAAATTCGGCAATGTCCTGCTCTTTGATATTTATCTGACCAGCTGCTTAACAAGGAACTAGCGCAGCGAAGTCAGCCTCGGGCAAGGGAGTCAGTTCGGCCAGGTCACTCAGAAGTCAGCTAAGGTGTATGTGTCCCAAGGACTCGCTCTGCCGCAGTCATCGGCCTATGTGAGGGCAACCACACAAAATGGCTGCCGTCCACAAAATGGAACCCGAGGGTTCAAACGAAATCCCTGAATACGTAATGTTCTCATTGATCGATTAAGACAAAAACACTCGTACACACCGCACTCGTGATTTGCGGTCCGCTGACACCAAAATCGTCTATTTCCGACGACCTTTATCGAACGGGTTCGGAACCACCGAACCTCAGACCCTCAAACTACGGAACTACATTATGTCATCCTGTTGAGTGGATGAAAGGATTGTCTGTAGGGTTGAGACATCAATGTTCTTCCAGTCTCGAAATTGAACAGGGGACCGAAGAGTGACATTTGAGTTTTTTTGATTAGTTGTCATGATGGTAAACATAACTACTGAGTGATGTGTCCAGGTTAGTGGTATAACTGTTGAAGAAGTAATATGGGAGTTATTGGTAAATAAACCATCAAGGGTGTGTCCCGCTTGATGAGTGGGTGCTGTGATCAATTGTCGAAGACCTGCTGAAAGAAGTTCAGAGGTTAAAACTAAGCTATCTTTGTCAGTGGTGTTTTCTAAATGGAAATTAAAATCTCCTAATGTAGTGTAATCAGGAGTAGCGGCAATAGGTTCTAATAAGCTATTAAGGGCTACAAGGAATTCAGTCCAGGGATTAGGTGGACGATAGAAAGGGTTCCTTTAAAGGATTGAGAGTGAGAAAGCATGATTGAGAACGTTAGAGCTTCTGCAAATGGGAAGTCAATAGATTCTATTTTAGTTCCGAATTTTTTCCTATAAATAATTGCTATGCCACCACCTTTTTTGTTTGAGGATCTGTCCTGTCTGACTACTTGGTAGCCATCGGGTGGCGATGCAGATGTCTGGGCCGGATGCTTGGTCTGCCCAGGTTTCTGTATTAAAAAGGAGATCAATGTTATGACTGGTTATCATTTCAAAGATTTAATATTTATGTTTTACAAGTGAACGAGCGTTGATGAGCGAGCATTTAATGTATTTGACATCATTTGCTCCCGGAGATAAGTTATCCGTATCTTGGCGGAAAGGTAGGATCATTTTATAGGAACAGTTGGGACACTGTGTAGATAATAGGTTAAAGAGGGAATCTGATTTAAAATGGGGGCAGCGAGAAATGCAGGTGGTGTTCCTAATATCCATAAGTTGGGAGCTAGTGTTCGTTATTACCTTATTTCCAATTAGGGGTCTCGCAGGGCCAGGGGATGTGGCCCTAGGCGCGATCCAGGTGCGGACGGGCGCAGACGGGCTTCCCTTTGGCGAGGCTTCGGCGAGCCTGCGGCGCGCCCGCTGCACGTGTCCGCTGCGCGTCCGGTAGATCATGTGCAAGATATAGTCTAGCCCCTCCTCGAGCTAGACCGCAACCTCTGGTCCTACCGGGCTCCGGGATTGACCCAAGATGGCGCCCTGCCTTGCAAACAAATGGCAATGCAGCCGCTGTGGACCGGGCAGGGGGAGCACACGTCGCACCAGGTAGGAAAGGGAAATCTAAAATGGTGTTGCAGCAGCAATTGGAACTATTAAAAATTTGATTTAAAAATGCGAGTGAAAATTGTAAAAACGAGCAATTAGGCGATCAGTAAAGGAGAAGAGTACACAGTAATCTTAATCATTACAATCAGTGCCTCGCAGTCTGCCCCTCAGCAGAATCGTAAGAGCTGCCACCACCTACTACAACCGCCTCATGCTTCGTTCTGTCAGCCAAGATATCGTCTAGCCCCTCCTCCAGCTAGACTGAAACCTCTGGTCCTGCCGGGCTCCGAGACTGACCCAAGATGGCGCCCTGCCCTCCACACCAACGGCAATGCAGCCGCGATGGACCGGGGCAGAGAGAGCACACCTCGCACCAGGTAGGAAAGGGAAATCTAAAATGGTGTTGCAGCAGCAATTGGAACTGTTAAAAATTTGATTTAAAAATGAGAGTGAAAATTGTAAAAACGAGCAATTAGGCGATCAGTAAGCAGAAGAGTACACAGTAATCTTAATCATTACAATCAGTGCCTCGCAGTCTGCCCCTTAGCGTTCAGCGGAATCGTAGGAGCTGCCACCACCTACTACGACATGCATGTCCAGAGTGAATACATTGGTGGCTGATTTGTGGTAAGTAGAGGTACTTGAGGAGAGGGGTCCACGCTGATCTGCCAAGAAGTCTGGAGCAGAGATCTCACTTACAGTGCTAGATTCAGGTCTGGAAGAGGTGGAGTGCCCTTGTTCATGCTGACCAGGAGGAGAGAGGAAGGCTGACAGACATAAACCTCACAAGAGGCCCCCAGACATAGTCAAAGTCCGTGGGGACATTGGTCATATGTTCCATGGTAAGGCTATGCTAGACGCGGGTATGCCATGGTGACCACGATGGGGTTGTAGGGTTCTTCCAGATTGCTGTCAGGGCCACCGCCCAGGTCCAGCCACAGGATGGAGCAGTGTGCCACCTTCTGATGCCTAAGGGCGGCATCAAGGAGTACCTGAAGTGCAAACTCTGGTGAATGAGGCAAGGGATAGCCTAAAATCTCTCATCTGCACTACAATCTCAGCCCAGTAAGGCCAAATCGTGGGACCGTCCCACTAGATGTGAAGGAAGTCGCCCAAAATCCTACAACCGCTCAACATCTATCTGCACCTTGGCGGGGTGTAAGTACCAGTCGTAGAGAAATTTATAGTGAGCTTCTCTAAGATCCAACCATCGATTTAAATTTGGGGATTTCGTTTCAGAGCTTCCGCCACTGCTGTAACGTGACATTCGTCCCCAAAATCTGATTCAAGAGGGCCCTGTGTCCAGGAACAGTGGTGTCTGCAGTGGAGGCTAAGAGAGAGTACAGAAATGAAAAGGAAACCCCAGGAGCTTCCTGGGTATCATAAGAGTTTCTTAATAAGGGACAGGTCCCTCGTCACTGCTTGCCGGATTTCAGGTTGCATTACCCATTGTTTTAGTTGGGTGTAGTGGTCCTGCTCTGTGACTGGTAGGTTTAAGTCTTGACTGTAGTTGTCGAACACGAGGATTACCCACCCATGGAAGAGGTCCGAGATAGTAAGTTAGCTTCCCTCCTGCAATAGATCATAAGATCTGTGGAATGATGCTGGTGGGAAAGCCCTGTTGTAGTGGATAGGGGTGTAGGGTGAGGGTAAGGTTTAAGCCATGTAGTCGCATGGCCCCATTCCAATTTTTTTTAGTTTAAGTCTGGGTGCTTAACTAGGCATTGTGCGGGCATTTCCATAGGACATTCCAAATCGTTCTGCTGATCGCCCTGTCCATGTATAGCCAGTGTTCCCTCAGTGGCCATTTCGTGATTACATGGAGTTGTGCTGCCTTTTAGTAAAGGGGGAATTTGGTAGGGCTAATTCCCCTGCCCCATTAGGCAGTGCAAGGATTTTCTGTGGTAGGTGGGCACTGTGGTTCTGCCAGGTAAAAGTAGGGAGCATAGTGGAGAAAAGGGAACGATCTACCTCAGTGGGGAGACCCTGGAAGAAGTCTAACATTTTGGGTAACACTGTCATCTTTACAGCGTTAATACTACCAAGCCAGGTTAGATAAAGTATGGCCCATTTCTTAAGGTATTGCTGCAATTGCTTTCAGAGTGGGGGACAGTTAACTGTATAGAGATCTGCCACTTACTGTGTAAATTTAATTCCAAGGTGCGTAATTTCTCTCTTGCCCCATTGGAAGGAGGCGGAGAAAGCTAGACCCTCCATTTATCTTGCCAGGACCGTCCAGTTAAGTAGAAAGTGTTTGTTAAGATTGACCTTGAAACCTGCTACGGGTTAGAACACCCGAAGTTCATTTTGTAGGGCTAGCAATGACATTAGGGTGGAAGTAAGCAGAAGGGCAGCCTCTGAGTGAGAGGAGAGGTTCATGTTCTGGCCACTAGGGGTTCAATTCTCAGGGCAAATAAGAGGTAAGGGGCGTGGCTTAGCAGGCCGACATGGCGGACGTGTGCTAGCCAGCTCCGTCCAGCCCAACATTAATCTGACTATCATCCTAGCTCCTTCGGGCCTTAGAGCAGTCCTGGAGGGGGCATCTTGGCGCCAGTTACCTGTGGGGGCAGTCCAGTGAGTGGCAGCGGTGTCCAGAGCGGCTGGGCGCTGACGCCACGCTTTCACGAGGCGGGGTCTGGTGGCGGAGCCAGGGAGTGGATTTTGGCAAGCCCTGGAGGTGGCGCGAGCCGCGCAGCCGTGGCTTGCGGTCCTGACGGCTCAGTGGAGGCGGCGGTCTTTGTGGAGCAGGTCGGCCCGTGGCCCAGGCAGTGAACACCGGTGAGGAGCTAGAGGGAGGAGGAGACTCGGCTGTACCCGCACACCGCGCCCGGAAGAGAGGCTGGTTTCGGGGCTCCTGGACATTTGGTGGCTGCGGTGTGGCGGCTGAGGGAGCGGGAGGATATTCCCCCCCCCCCACCGACTCGGGCTGGTGACTGTACCTGAGGACCGGCGGTTGCTTCGGGCGGCGTTGGGAGGGACCAAGGAGGCCCTAAAGGAGGAGAGCACCACAGGGCCGGCGAATCGGCCCTGTGGTGCTCTCGCCTTGGGGGTTTCCTGGGGAGTTGAGAGGAGGTTGGCCAGGCCTGGTGTGTGCCCCGTGACGGGCCGGTGGCAAGAGCAGGGCCAGGAGGGGGACGGTGCAGCCGCAGGGTGAAGATGGCGGATCATGTCAGACCTTCTCTGCTGTGTGGGCCCTGGGCGTGGATGCAGGCTAGTGGGCCTGATCTGGTGGAGGGTCACCTGCTTTGACAGTGGTGACGAGGCCCGTGATCAGCGGACGCGCCGGGTCACGCCCCCTGGGGGACGTGCACGAGGAGACTGCTCTGTGTCCACGTAGTTGGCCTGGGGGGGGGGGGCGACATCGGCAGTCGAGTGGGCAGCTTGGGGCCCGGAGGACGGCGTCACCAGCGGGACCACGCAGCCTTGGTGCTTTGTGACTTCGGCGGGCAGGTTGGTGGAGGGGCCATTTGCTGGTCGTGGCCCAAAAATAGTGGATTGCGGGCCCCGGACCGGGGGTTCCTTCCCTCCTTTATTCCTTCCTCTTTTCCTCCCTTGGGATTGGCCGGATGACGGAATCGCCTGCGAGTGCCTGTGCAGAGGAGGCGCCCAGTCCACCTTGGCCTGAATCTGCGGGGTGTTCGTTGAAAGCCATCATGACGAGGGACAAGAGCGGCGGTAGATCACGAAGCATGGGCCTATAGACAAGCTGACTGGTCCGTGAGCGACGGGTGCTGCCGCCGTGGGTTCCCAAGATGCATTACCAGACAACGCAGCCCTGATTGCGGCAAACACACAGTCCAGGGATATGCTTGATGCCAAAATTAGTGCAGTGGGTGCGGATGTTATGTTATTACGCCAAGATCTATGGAACGCGGTGTCCCGCATCACGGAGGCTGAGACCCGCATCTCAGGGGTGGAAGACGACGTTTCGATCCTCAAGCAGAAGGTGGCAAGTATGTAAAACATCCAGAAGGGCTTGGCGCTCTGGGTCGAGGATGCTGAGGGGCCGGCCCGGCGGAACAACCTGCGCTTTGTTGGCTTCCCGGAGGGGTGCGAGAATGGCAATATGAAGCGTTTCCTTACACATTGGTTGGAGAGCTGGCTCCCTCCGGATACGCTGTCCCGGTGCGTTGTCGTGGAGCAGGCCCACAGAGCGCTCATTCAGAAACCCCCGGTGGGGGTTCGTCCACAACCGGTGATTGTGGGACTGTTTAATTACCTCAACCATGATACTGTGCTGAAGCAGGCCCGAGCCAAAAAACCCTTGCTCTATAACTATCATCGTATCCTGGTGTTCCCGGATTATACACAACTCGTGCAGCAGCAACGTCAATCGTTCATGACAGACTGAGAGACCTCAAACTCCTGTATGCCTTACTATTCCCTACTCACTTGCGTGTGGTATTTCAATCCCGCACCCACTTCTTTGACTCCCCGGAGGAGGTCTTCAAGTGAACAGATGAAACCGTAAGGGTGTGGGTGCATACGCTGCCTGGGCTGCAATCAGACTCCTCATTAAGTGAGGGGCCATCAAAGAATCCCCGTGGACAGCGCTGGAGGGGGCACAGAAGATCGCGGTCCCAGAGGCGCTCTGGTTCCTGTGGAGCCTCTTCCCGGGAGACCCTCTTCCCAGCACCAGACATTGGACCCCTGATCCTTGTGAATAAGATGGTGCCAAGATGCTTCTCTAATTGGACTGTGTGACTATTTGATTTAAGTGGTATAGAGACAGCCCTTAGGAGGGCTGAATCCCCATCCTGTCTAGTGCTTGTGGTGGGTGGGCCTTGGTGACATGAGCTGTAAGTTGGGGATCCATTGGCGGGTGCCGACTGTCCCTCCCTGTTTAGGGGCTTGGTGCCAACCCCGCTGCGACAGGTACTTCAGCGTTCTTGAGGTATGGGGTGGGGGTTTGTTATAGTGAAGGGGTTTGGTTAGGGGTATGAGTTGCCCTTTTACACTGGGCCCATCACGTCCTGCACACACACTGTTTGGACCTCCTATCCATGCTACACCAATGCTTGTTGCCCAATGGCTAGTGGGGCTGTAGATGCTCTGGTGTCCCCGGGCACCCTCCGTATTGTTAGTTGGAATGTGCGCAGGGTCATGGATAAAATTAAGCGATGGGCAGTCCTGCGTCAGGCAAAGAGGGTCGGAGCTGACATCCTCTTTCAGCAGGAACCCCATCTGATGGGTTCCAAGGTCCTGTGCCTGCAGCACTATGGCTTTCAGCAGGTCTTTCACGCTGGGTTTATGCAGGCTTCCAAGGGAGTAGCAGTTCTAATACATCATAGGGTTCCATACGTGCATGCGCCGCGATGGCTGGACCCCCAGGGGCGGTACCTGTTTCTTCGGGGCAAGATTGGGGAGGACTCTATTGTGCTGGGCTGTGTATACGCCCCTCCCCCTTTACAGTGGTCCTTGGTGGAGTGTCTGCTCTCCCTATGGGCTGACATGGTGGTATCAGCCCAGTGGTGGGTGACGATTGGAATGATGTTATGGATATGAGCAGGGTCAGCAGCAGGGCAGGAGGGGGTCTGGGTGGCACTCACCCCACGAAATTGCATTCTCTGGTTACAAGCCTCGATTGGGTAGACACCTGACGGCACGCGCATGGTGATAGGAGGGAATTTACGTACCTCTCGGCGGTCCATAAGTCTTTCTCTAGGATAGACTATGTTTTTGTCGCCCGGGCGACGGCACAAATGTAGTGTACGCTGGGATCCTTCCTAGAGAATTGTCGGACCACTCTCCGGTGTTTGTGGAGCTGCAGCTGTGCAGGGGGCAGCAACCCTTTAGCTGGCGCCTAGCAGTATGGAACTTGCAGAATGCAGACTACGAGAGGCACATGAGGGAGGCGATTGCTGACTAGTTTTCCGCTAACATGGGGTCGGTCCCCAGTGCTCTAACACTTTGGGAGGCACTGAAGCCCACTCTACGAGGGGTGGATATTGCATGGTGTGTGGTGGCCTGTAGAAAGCACTGAGATGAGTTGGTTAAAGTTGAGGCGGAGGTGGAACCACTTGAGCGTCAGCCAGGAGGCGGGTGGCAGACTGGAGGTGCAACAGCAACTGCTGGCACAGCAGTCCTAAGCCTCTCTCCTGATGGAAGAGGCTCACCAAATCTGGCTAGCAACACGTAGCTGAGTCTGTCAATGAGGTGGCAAGTCGAGCAAGATGCTACATCGACTCCGCCAGGGTGTTTTTCATCCTCAGGCCCTCCCGGGGGTGCTGGATGAGAGGGGGGCGCCGATAATTGACCCTAAGACCATAGCGGAGAGTTTCACCACCTATTCCGTGGATTTATACGCCCCTCGGGAGTGCTCACCGGAGGCAACGGTAGACAAATTAATTGCGGATCTCCCGCCCAGAGCGGTGTCCGATGAGACGCGCAAACAGCTGGAGCTCTCTCTCTCGGAGGAGGAACTGGGTAAGGCCCTGGGTGAACTCAATTCGGGGAAGGCGCCGGGACCCAATGGGTTCCCCAGTGAGTTCCATTGTCGGTACAATCTACAGCTAGCATCTTATTATCGGGGGCGGTGGAGGAGGCCAGGGAGGCCGGTCGGCTCCCCCCCGGACTGGCGGCACATAGAGGTGGTGGTGTTTCATAAGCCTGGTCGGCCCCTCGAGCAGCATGCTTCTTACAGCCCCATCTCCCTTCTCAATGTTGAGGCCAAGGTTTTGGCCAAAGCACTGGCTAACCACCTCCTACCCCACATTTCGGCTTTGGTTCACCCAGACCAGGCCAGGTTCATGCCTCAGTGGGCGACGCGCCACAACATACGGCAGGCACACTTAGCACTGGCAGCGGTCCGACAGATGGCGGAGCCGGCTGCGCTCCTGCTGGCGGACATGGACAGGGCATTTGATTCCCTGAGTTGGGTTTACCTGTTCGCCCTCCTTCATAGGCTTAATCTTGGCCCCCGGTTTCAGTCGTATGTGATGCTTCTATATACCGAATTGACAGCGGCGGTGCGCGTGGCGGGAGCAGTCTCGTCCAGCTTCCCTATCCAACGTGGCACCAGACAGGGGTGCCCCCTGTCTCCCTATTTATTCGCCCTCGCCATAGAGCCGTTGGCGGCCTGGTTGCGTATCGACACACAGTTGAAGGGATTTGAGTGTGCTCCTGGCCTATCTGACAGGATCGCACTATATGCGGATGATGTCCTCTTCTTTTTAACGGCATTGGATAGGTCGGGCCGCGAATCCTGGAGATCATGCAAATATTCGGGGAAACGACTGGGCTGTACATGAATCCCTGCAAGTCCACGCTGTGGGTCTTGGGAGCTCGGGTGAGAGTGGGCACATGGGCGTCTGCGCTTCAGGTAGCGGTGGGAGGACTTAAATATCTGGGAGTATTCCTCTTGGATGTGCCGGCGATATCGTGGAAGCGGAACTTGGCACCGGTCTTGGAGCGCGTTTGTACAGACATTAAGACCTGGTCCCGTATGCCTCTAACTAACTACTTATGGCAGATCGGCGATCTTCACGATGGTTGCACTCCCCCGCCTGTTATACCAGTAACAAAATCACCCATTCCTGATTGCGCCTCGCTGGTTCCGGCTGGTGAATTCGGTGCTGGGGCAGTTCCTTTGAGGGGGAGGGGGACTGTGCGTGTGGCATTGCGCACATGTTTTCTCTGCACCTACTGTGGAGGCCTGGTGACCTCAGATATTCTTTCAAACTACCAGGCCTCGCACCTGCTAGTCCTCAACGAGTGGTGGTATGGGGACAGGGGGGACCCGGCCTATGCTTTGGAGCGTCACCTAATGGGACATCACACGCCCCACCAATCCCCTACTCAGCGACACTGCGGAGTGCGCTACCACCGGTGTCAAATGTAGTCTTTCAAATCTGGTCGCAGTCTCTAATACGAATGGGGTGGTGGAATACACTAATTAGGGAAACTCCTCTGTGGCACAATGGATGCTTGCCGGCCCTAGCGGCCCTACAGGGCTTTAGGGGATGGGATGCCATAGGTATTTCCACCCTGGGAGATGTAGTGCGGGATGGGTCTCTTAAATCATTCAGGGATCTGCAGGTAGAATTTTGCATGCTCCGGACACCGTTCTACCGGTATCTCCAGCTCTGCCATGCGCTTTCCCCCAGCCTGGAGGGCCTCAACTCCATCCCTGAGTTTAGTCCGTTGGAGGCGAAGGTCTTCATGGGTGACCTCGAAACCAAAGATATCAGTCCCTGGTCACCCACAGCGCGCCTATGTTGGAGAAGCTACGGAGGGTGTGGGAGGAGGATGTGTGTGTGTTGGAGGAAGAAGACTGGAGGGAGGACCTCGCCGCCCCCGGGAAGCGGCCATAGCGATGCGTCTCCGCCTCATCCAATTCAAGTACCTCCACCCGGTTTACTATACGCGGGTTCGACTGTGGCGGGCGGGCCTGGTTGCCTCCCCGGAATGCCTCCGGGGTTGTGGGATGGAGGGCACTTTCCTGCACCCTGTCTGGCAATGCTCGTCGCTGGATTGTTTCTGGAGGGGGTTATTCTCTTGCCTATCTGAGGTCCTGGGGTGGTTGCTCCCACCCACACCACAGTTCGCCCTGCTACATGTGATGGACAGGATCGGGGGCAATATTTATAAAAGGCACCTTATGCAGCTGGGCCTCACTTTGGCGAAAGGCGATATTGCCAGGATGTGGAAGGATACGCGGGCCCCCTCGGTGGCCGCCTGGAAAAATGGCCTGGACGTCTGCATGGGGCTGGAGCAGCCCATCTTTGTGACCCAGGTAAGCATTATAAAATATGGAAGCGGTGGGCGAACTATAGATGCCTGTGCCTGGAGCCTACGATTGCGACGGATGATATTCCAGTGGAATGAGGGTAGGGACAGGGTGGTTGGGACTGACACAGGGGGGTGGGTGGTCACCTGGGGTGTGTGTGTGCTAAGACTGGTATTGTCTTGCTTTAGTCCTGGTATTCAGTCTATTTCTTTCCTTTTTGGTCCTCTGTTATCAGCGGGTGGGCGGTTCTGAGTGGGGGTTGCGCAACTCGGGGGGGGGGGGGGAGTAGGGAGAGGGAAAGTTGGGGAGAATGGGGTCGACATCCGGAACAATACTCCACATCAAAGATTTTCGTTGTTTTGTTCATCAAAAGGTCAATTGCGGTCATGCAAATGTATAACTGGATACTGCAGTGGCCTCTGGGGTACAGAGCCCTGCGTTTATTGTGCAAATTGACAATAAAGTTTGTTTAAAAAGAGAGGTAAAAGGTGACAGCCTTGCCATGTCCCTCGTTCTACGGAGAAGTAATCGGATAAAGTCCAGTTAATTAAGACTCTAGAGCGGGAATGGGCATAGTGTGCCTGGAATATTGCAAAGAATTCTTCCCAAAAACCAAAGTGGCCAAGGGTGTGAAAAAGAAATGTCCAGTCCACCCAGTCGAACGCTTTCTCCGCGTCTTAACGGCAATAGCTCTGCTGGTATCTGTTCCTTTGTTGCTTTCTCCACCAGGTGGACCACCCGTCGGGGATTGTCATGTGTCTGTTGTCCTTTAATAAAGCCAGATTGATCTGGATGGATCAAATCTGGCATGACATCTTCCAGCTGATTAGTTAATACTTTGGTATACATCTTCGCATCAAGGTTCAGCAGTGCAATCAGCCGGTAAGATGGGCCCTTGCTAGGGTCTTTCCTAGGTTTTAGAATGACAAAGAGGAGGGCCTCCCCTATTGAAGGTGTCACAGCTTGTGTCTCAGAAAAACAGTAGAATAGGGTATTTAGGTGTGGTACCAAGTCTGAACCAAAGATCTTGTGAAACAGGGGCAGTGAACCCATCCGGGCCTGGGGATTTGTTCAACTTAAGAGAGTCTGCCGCCTTCTGGACTTCCTCAGTATTTATGGATTACTCCAGTAGTTCTTGTTGGGCGGATTGGACCTTAGGCACGTGCCCCTCTGCTAGATATGACAATTGTGTTGGGTTATGTGGGATTCTGCTGGGAATAGATTTCTATAAAAGGTTCAGAATGCCCTTGCCTTCCCCTCCTCTGTGGGGGCCAACTTCCCATCTGACTCCTGAATCTAACCTATATAGTCTTTTTTTCCTGTATGGGCCATCGATGTTGGGCTAGATGGGTGCCTACCTTGTTTCCCTGTGCAAATATTCTGTGTCTGAGACGTAGTAGGGGGAGTTCTACCCTGTTAGTGTATATAGCTTTGAGTTTCTCCCTCAATGCTGAAATTTCCTGTTGAAGGGTGAGCGTGGGGTTATCTTTATGGGCTTGTTTGGCTTGAAGAAGCTCATGCCAACCTCTCCCTGGTCATTTGCTGTGGTAGAAATTAGAGAGATACACTTGCCCATCATAACCGCCTTGAATGCGTCCCAGGTCGTGTTGTCATTCGTGTCTCGGGATAGTTCACCTAGTAATAGTCTGATAGTTTTTCGAAGTTCGTCCCCAAAGAGACGGTCTTGTGTAAGAGGATTCAGGGAAAACTATCTACGAAAGTAAGGCTTCAGGGCTGGCCAATCCAGGGTAACCACAACTAGTGCATGATCGGAAATCATTATGGGGTGGTTGTTAGTGGCTGCAATGGTGTGTTGTAGTGTTTGGCTAACAAAGATGTGATGGAAGCTAGAATGTGTAAGATGAAAGTGCAAGAAGGTGCACTCCTGCGTCACGGGGTGTAGCGTTAGTCAGACGTCTAGGAGACCGAAATGTTTCATCTCTTGTTTCACTGGCTATGTGAAGATGGGTTTAAAATCGGCTGTGTGTCCGATGGGTTTAAAATCTCCCAGCACTAAAATCTACCTCTCCAAAACCCCCCAACTGGAGGAGAAATAAGAGAAGGAAATCCACCTGGTTTGAGTTTTGGACATAAAAAGTGGTGATTGTACATTTATGTCCTCAAAGGAGCCCTTTAACCATGAGGAATCTCCTCTCCCTTTCTGCCCATGGATGAGTAAATTAGAGCCACCCGTTGTTTTTAGTACCTGCTGACGACTCGTGTATCAGCAGGTATGATTGAAGCACCAATCTATGATCCTTGCTGCGTTTAAGGTTGGTTTCCTGCGGTGCTATTATCTCAGAACATCTGTTAAGTACGTACTTCCAGAGTTTTCTCCATTTTGCGGGAGAGTTAAGGCCCTTGACATTCCAGGAACTAACGATCACGGCCATAGGGACGGTGAGGGGGAGATGTGTTACTGAGAGTTTAGGCATATCCGCTATCGTGTGTGAGTGAATGTAAGCACTCCCAATAACATTAGTCCCCAATCCCCCCCCCCCCCTCCCCAATCCTCCAGTCTCTAAGGACATACAAGGAAGAAAAAAACATCAAAACAAGAAACCATGGGAGCCTCATCCCCAAGATAAACAAAACCTATCTGAAGCCACATGTGAGCGAGGAACGTTGGTCCATATCCGCAAGTATACTCAGCAGAATTTAAAATTCGATTTAGAATGTCAATAACCTGCCCTGCTATCAGTTGTCCTCCAGTGATTTCCATTGAATTTTATCCCACATCTAGACTGGTGTGACCAGACCCCACGAGCCGCAGGTGCGGCCTGTGTGAGGAGGGCCTCACAGGGCTGTTCACTGCCCACATCTTGGGCTGAGCCCTATAAGTAACTCCCCAACAGTATATCTTGTTCAGGCATCACAGAGGGATGTCATCGGAGGTCAATCAAGGCCTATCACTTATCAGTACGTCGGCCTCTACGTGGCATTTGCCAATGTCCTCCAAGTCTGGTGCTTATATAATGAAAAGCATGATCTCTCCTTGCATTTGTGTCTTCCTGTGATGCTGCTACATCCAGGCCAACAGGGCTGCTGTCCCTTCCAGGTCAATGAAATTGTGCAGTATATTCTTGGCTATGCCGAAAGGGTACGTCCAGCTTTATTTCTCGTGTTCTTTAGGCAAGGGATCAGTAACCGGTTTAAGGTGCATACATCTTGCCAGGATGACCGAAGCCACATCTTGGAATATCGCATTTTGAAACGATACTTGGTCTCGCTTTCGGGCTGCCTGAAGGATCAATTCCTTAGTCTTAAAGCAGTGTAGATTAGCGAGAAGATCCCTAGGTCGTTTTCCTTCTCCGGTCATCAGCGAGCCAACTCTGTAGACCCTTACTAGCTGCACTTTAAGGTGGTAACTCCCAGAAGATTCGAGAGCATACCTACATTGAAGGCATGCATGTCCAGTCCTTGCGCATTCTCTTCCAGCCCCTGAATGCAAATTTTGTTGCACCTGGAGTGATTTTCCAAATCTTTGCATTTTAGGAGGCCCGGCTGCAGCTGGGATCTTACATGGTCAGTGTTAGCCTCCAGTGGGGCCATTCTCTGGTCAAGGTCGAACCACGTTGCTTCAGGGTCGAGCTTGCGTGTGCCCAAAGAGTCCACGTCTGTTTGCAGCAAGGAAAGCCAGGAGTTAATATGTGCCCTCCGTGATCCCAAGGAGGAGATTAAATCAGTTTGCAGTTCATACCAGAGTTCTTTCCTAAGGTCTCTGAGAGAGGCTAATCAGTCTTTTTTGTTAGGGCCAAGTCACCCTTTATGTTGGAAGCATTGTCCAGGGTCATTGCTGTCACCTGGGAGAAGTAGCTGGTGACCCTTTTGGACTACGCTCTCTTTAGTAGCATAGAGGCTATCCAGAGCGGGTGGCCACAGAGCCACAGGGAGGGGGAGGCCTGCATCAAGCAGGGAACAAGGTGGCCAAAAGGACCCTTACGGGGGACTAGGGGTATCTGGCAAGGTGAGTGGACACGGGTAGGGGTGCTCAGATCAGCAAGACAAGCATGATTGAAGGCTATGGGGTCACTCAGCAGTGCTGTTCCTCCTGCAAACTTAGCACCCACTTATGAAGGGGGTAGTATAATATGGCCACCAGATGGGGATAGGCCGCAGTCATGCAGTAGAATGACCTGATGCTACCATGTGAATCAGAGACTCAGTAAGCCACGAGGTGTAGGGTTCAGCCTCTTCGTGCCTAGTTCTCAAATCAGTCACGTTGGAGGCATGAGGGCCAGCAGCCCACACTGCCCTCAGCCAGCTTCGCTGGATTTTGTGGGTTTTAGATATCACGGACGGGCTCCTGCAAAAGAGCTACAGTGATAGAGATAGCAGGCCAATAACAGGGTATGTTTCAGGGAGCACAAAGTATCAGGCGCTCAGGCTGTGTGGGCAGCTATATTCAGGGCGGCCGAAGCAATACCCACCGGGCAGGTTTTTGGGTCTGCAAGAACGGGAGATATGCAGGTGACAGCTCACCTTTCTGTGCCTCGGCTGGAAAACCATATCAGCCCTCCAAGACCATCTGTGGGCGCGGCCTGAACAGCATGGCAGCCACCATATTGGAGTCAGGCAGAAGTCTGTCAGGGACCCCTTGCCATCTCAGTTGTGTTGTGGCCAAGCCCTGCTGCGAACCTGTTGTGTTGGGCTAACTCTGATGTAAGGCAGTTGTCCAAATGCTCATTTCACATAAAGACACCGCTAGTGCATTTCCATGAAGAGGTGGTTTGTGGAATATGAATATTTAGGAGCAAGAGCCCTCACCCACCCAAATGAGTGGCATTCTTCATTGTCAGGCAGCTCCTCATTGGGCTGACGCTGCAGTGCACAACGGGCCCCTCGAGGGGGCTCTATGTAGGAGATCTTTTGTCATGTAGTCCTAAACATACATTGGATCTGCACGTTTAGACAACGTAAACTAAGGGATTGGTGCCCAGACTGATTCTAGACACCCCCAAAGAATGTTAGCCTTTACACCAGTTAGCTCACAGTGCCACCATAAGCCCCCTAACCTTATCAAGGACCGGATAGTTTCTGGCAACTATCGAACATGACAACCCTCGATCCTTCAGGGATCGTGGAAACAGTGTCTCAGAGAGATACTCAGAATAAACTATGGAGACGTTTTCAGTAAGCATTTATTGAACGAGTGTCATTCTAGTGCAAAACAGGTTTGCTGTAACAACCATTAGACAAACAGATGTCTAAGATTACAAGCACCAACAGAGTAAATAAAAGGTAGAATTCTACTGTGGTGCTAAAACAGTAGGATATATATATATATATATGACGGTAATCAAGCGTACTCCTACGATGCAAAACCTACCTAAGTGTACCTGGCATGTATGTGGGTGTAAAGCCAAGAATCCCCTAGGAAAGAGCCAACCAGCATTACCTGATGGTAGAGAACGAAGGACCCCGTCTTGGTCTCGAGTTGGACACCCCGCAAGGGATGTCGGACCACTGTGTGCTGGAGCTTCTGCTTGCAGGGACCTCAGCGTTTTGTGTTCTCATGGAAGCTTCTCCTCTGCTTATCTAGTGTTGGTATGGTTCTTTTATACCCTAAAGATAGCCTCAGGTTCCTTACACAATCGATATGTTGTGAGTACGATTATGCAAATGAGCCTAGAACAATACCTGCAACTATGCAACATAGTTGTTTCACCCTAGGATGAAGATGACCATGACTTTTACACAGAGGATCTTCATGCTGTTATGTAAGTCATCTGCAGAGACTTTTCTTAGAATCCCCGTGCATAATAAATGAGGCTAGTTTCAAGGAAACAGATCAATATTCATAAAGCACATAGCTGGTTTAAAGGTCATTGTTAGGCGGAGCAAGGTAGGACAAATGTAGGTAAAAGGTCCTGTAGCTACCTAGGCCTAGATTGGGGTACATTGGGGTACAGAACGCTTTTGAATTGATTCGCCGTAGCAGGCCTACAGTGAGGGTGCTAGAGGGGCCAATTATTGTAATGGTGGTCCTTGTCAAGATTGAAAACAGTGTGAAACTGGGTAGGAAATAATGTTCCTTCTTTTTCTCAAAGATGGGGTTAATTATGAGTCAACCTGTTTCTGGTCATAAATGGAGTCATAAATGAGCTGTGCCAGTCTAATGAACCACCTGTAAAATGTGAAAGAATCAGTATCTCTTACTGAAATGATCATGAAGAGAAAGGAAAAGAAAGGATTTCAAAGCTAATGTAGAAAGACTCAGGCCCCTTGGGTATTGCAAGGATCAGGTAACTGCGCTCTAATCATTCTGGCTTTGTGCGTTGTTTCTGCTGGACTGTCTAACTCTTTACTCCAATTCTGGTTGCTAAGGGGCTTAAGTTTTTCTCATTAAAGATGGAATCTCTTCTTTTTCATTTGTCTTCAACACTTTACAGGTGGTTGTTTGGATTTGGCACTTTACCAGTTTGGACTTCTGGCCCAGTTCCCTGTAGATTAGGATGGTATAAGATCCTGAGGAATTGCCACCGATCATTTTTGACTGATTATGGCAAGAAACACGTTAACCCATAACTAACTCCCTCTTTGAAAACAACAAGAAGGAACATTATTTCCTGTCCACAAGGGCCACCATCACAATAATGTAGTGATAAGGTGGACCTTAGTCCTGGTGCTAACTCACAGGTAAGGACAACTTTGCTTTGAGAGAATAGCCAGGTTTTCAGCCTCTTTTTGAAGAGGGATACAGATTTGACTATGCGTGGGTCCATAGGGAGCTTATTCTAGGCCGAGGGACCCCAATAGGAAAAAAGGAACCACCCGCTCTGGCTTGACAGATCTTGGGTACCTTAGCTAACACCCTGTTTGTGAAAGGCAGATTCCCAGTCAGAAGGTAGTCTCGAATTCTGAAAATCAGATAACCAGGAACGGTATCATGAAGTGCTCTGGGTAAGTATGAGTACTTTCTGTAGCCAGTTTGGAGAGCGGAGGTGAGGAGAGACTTGCGCTCTCAGTGGAAGATTGAGGTGTAGGCGGGCGGGCGTTTTGCACCACCTAAAGTCTGTTAATCAGGTAGTCTGGTAGACCAAGGTAAAGAGCATTTGAATATTCCAACCTAGCCGTGATTAGTGCATAAATGACTGTTTTCCTAACTGGGAGAGAATGGAAATGAAGAAACCTTTTCAATATGCAAAGTAGGTCAAAACAGGATCCTACCACAGAATTGACTTGCTGCTGGAAGGACGAGACTGCCGACCTAGACCCCTCCTGATTGCGGGCCTAGAGGTGGAGCCCCCCTCCCTCCATAAGGTCTGCCAGGCTGCAGATAGATTGTAGCAAAAGAACAAACGTTGTTCCTCTCTGTGTTACACTTAAGCTGGTTAAGGGCCATCCAACGAAAAACAGCAGCTAGGCAAGATTGAATAATGTCCGTTGCAATTGCTTCTTTTTCGAAGGAGCACAATAGCTGAGGGTCACAGCATAGAAAATAATTTGAACCCTGTAGGATTCCACCAGTTGTGCAAGTGGCGTAAGATCGATATTAAACGAAGTGGGGCTCAGGGCCTAGCCCTGAGGAACCCCCACTGTTAGCTCTGTTGACCATGAGAAGAAGTGCAGGATCCAAACCTCCTGTCGTCTGTCACTTAAAAGGGAGTCCAGTCAATCGACTGGAACGGGCTAAGAGCCTGGAGTTGGGGACTGAGTCGAAGGCTGCTGATAGATCTAAAAATATCAGCACAGCCTTCCCCCCTCGTCGAGGGTGTCTCTGATGTATTCTGTTACCTCAAGCAGGGCCGTTTTCGTAATGAAATTAGGTCTGAAACCTGACTAACTCAGGTGCAAAAGGTGATTTGACTCGAGGTAACGTGAAAGTTGCTGGTTAACAAATTTCTACACCAGCTTAGACCGAGCAGGGCGCAGAGAGCTTGAGCTGTAGTTAGACAGTACCTTAGGGTCTGCAGAAGATTTTTTCAGAAGAGGCAGAATTTTTGTCCTGTTTCCAGGCTGGCGTAATTACCACGAAGACATCGAGTTGTTAAGCAGTTAATTGACTAAAGGGTTGATTGCAGGTGCCCCCAAAGCACCGATCAGATTGTGATTCTGACCTAAGACCTCTAATAACTTCTAAGGTATCTTCCAAGGGAAAGGGCCAAATGATGATAGAGAGCCCTCCCCAACTTCAGCCATCATCTTCGCTACGGAGGCAGTGACCACACGTCATTCAACTTAATTGTGTTAAGACTAGATTGGATATGAATATTTTGCGCTGGAAAAAGGAAGCCAGTTAACACCATTCATCTGATGGTTGTTGGCTTCTGGCACATGCCGTAGGTGACATAAAACATTTCACCACCTTAAAAATTTCCCTGGATTTATTATCTGCTGTCTTTCTTTTCTTCATAGTAGAGCTTCTTAGCTCTTTTAATAGAGGACTGCTATTTCCTTATTGCTGCCTCATATAAGGCTTCTTCATCCTCCTTATAGCATTTATGCCAGCGTCTCGCCATATTTTTATAGTATTTTTTTCTCCTCCCTAAGGTTTTCCGTAAACCAAGGCCCAGAAGGTTTACTTCTGCAAGGTTTACTTACAGTCCTAGGTGCCAGTTTTTCAGCTGCATTACGGATCCAGCTATCAACCCTAGTAGATCTTGAGAGTAAGGGAACAGTCTCCTTTAAAGAACATAGGAACTCCGTCTGATTGATCTCATTAAAAGCTCTTGATGAATAAAGAGCTTCAGCGGGCTGTTCGCTTGCTTTTGGCATCATAGACCAGCAGAACTTGATTAAGAAGTGATCAGTCCAGGCTAAAGGAGAAGGCTCCTACATTTGCTACTTTATTTATTTATTTTTTACATTTGTAAGGCGCAACAGCTACCCAAAAAGGGTTTCCCGGCGCCGAGACACAGCAGAATGAGGGCAAGGAATTACTGGCTATTCTAGTTATTATTCGAATAGCCAAGTCTTTACGTGCCTTCTAAACCTAGCATGGTTTTCCTCCTTTCGAATGAAGGGAGGGAGTGCTTTCCAGAGGGATGGTCCAAGGTGGGCAAAAGATCTGCCTCCCATTTTTGCCAGTTAGAATCTTGGTACGCAGAAGTTGGCAGTTGATTGTGAGCGAAGGTTTTGCTTGGGAGTGTAAGGATGAGCCAACGCTAGAAGGTATTTGGGTGCAGTACCAGCTTTGATTCTGAACATGTAGTTCAATGCTTTGAAACGGATTCTACTTTCTACCCTGAGCCAGTGGAGTTCACGGCGGTAGCTCGAGACTCCCAAATTTTTGGGGATTCTGCACAATAGTCGAACAGCTGCGTTTTGGACAAGCTGTACTCTACTTACTACAGCTTTCTTGGAACCAAGGTACAGAATATTGCTGTAGTCAAGCCGTGATGTTATGAGGGCATTGACTACGGTTTATTGAGTGGAGGAAGGCAGCATCCAGAGGATTTTCCTCAGCCATTTGATGATGGTAAGGCAAAGGCCGACAACTTTGCTGGCCTGTTGGTTCATGGAGAGGGAGCTATCAATGATGACTTCCAAATTACGTACTTAAGTAACTGGGGTGGGAAGATTGCCCATTTGGTTGGGCCAGTGTGAGTGATTCCAGAGATCTCGTTGTTTCCCTAAGAGAAGAATCTCTGTTTTGTCTCCGTTAAGCTTTAGTTGATTTCTTGTCATCCAATTCAGGATGTTTTGAAGTCCTAATTTGAGGAGAGACGGAGATGATGGGCAAGATTCTGATAGGGAGAAAATAATTTGGGAATCATCGGCGTAGGTCTTGAGGGTAAGTCCGGATCTTTCCGCTAGGTCGGCCAGGGGTCTGAGGTAAAGATTAAAAAACAGAGGGCTCAAGATAGATCCCTGTGGCACTCCGTGAGGGGCTTTGAAAGTGTTGGAGCAGGCCAAGGAGGATGTAATTTGGAATGTCCGTTGAGCCTAGAAGGACTGGATCCATTTGAGCGCTTTCCCACGGACACCGTTTCTGTATAACGCCTTGATGAGTGTTTCGTGGGATATGGTGTCAAAGGCCGCGCTCAGGTCTAAGAGCACGAGCGTGACCGTTTGACCATTATCAAGGAGGTTCCGGATATGATCTGTACCTCCTAGGAGGGTGGTTTCTGTCGAGAAACCAGCCCGAAAACCCGATTGCAAAGGGTGCAAGAGCGAGTTGTTTTCCGCAAAGGTGGATAAGACCGAGTGGACGTGTCTCTCTAAGCATTTGGAGAAAGCAGGGAGCAAAGATATGGGTCTATAATTTGCCGGAAGTTCTGGATTTGCTGTGGGCTTCTTTAACAGTGGCGTTATCATGGCGTGTTCCAGAGGGCCAGAACTGTGGAAAGTTCTAACGAGGAATTGAGCGTATCCACAATGATTTCCAGGGAGCGATCGTCAAGTTGTTTAATTACTTTGATAGGAATCGGGTCCCTGGGGGAACCGGATTTGATGGTCTTAAAATGGTTTTCAGTATGTTAACCGTGATGGGAGGCCA
Source organism: Lissotriton vulgaris (assembly GCF_964263255.1). Taxonomy (NCBI): domain Eukaryota; kingdom Metazoa; phylum Chordata; class Amphibia; order Caudata; family Salamandridae; genus Lissotriton; species Lissotriton vulgaris. The sequence continues at coordinate 1,742,446,787 of NC_141694.1, forward strand.
AGATTCAAGGGTATTCTCTCAAGAGGGAGCATATTCCGTGTCAGCAAGAGGGGGTGGTTCATTGTTGTTAGTTTTAATGTCCCTGATGATTTTCTCAATTGTTTCGGTGAAGAAACAGGCTAGATCTTGGCATTGGAGAGTATTAAGAGGGGGAGCCGTAGCTGTGGTTTGTGCACCTGCGAGTTCTTTAACCTTATTAAACAGAGCTTTCGGCTTATTGGTAGCTTCCATGATGGTGTTTGAGACAAACAGAGCTCGCGCTTTCGCACAAGCAGTTTGGTATAGATTTCTGGCTGCATGGTAGGTCTTTTTTGCGTCAGGAGCGTAGTCTTTTCGCCATTGACGCTCAAGTGCCTTGCATTTCGATTTTTCAATTTTCAAAAGGTCATTTAACCATGGGGCAGGGTGACGGTGTAGGTTTCCTTTGATATGAGGGGTGGGTAAGCAGTGATCAACTGCGTCACTGAGCCATTTTTGGGTAGCTACTGCTAAGCTATCCATGTTGTGACCTTTCGTAGAGGGTTTTCGTGGAGTGTTGCGTTAAGTTTCGCCATGTCCAGTAATTTCCAGTTTTTCCTGGACGTAGCTGAAAAAACAGATTGCATAATGGTAGAAGGTGGGAGATTGATGCTAAACTTTACTAGATGGTGGTCAGACTAGCAAATGGGGATGGTATCATGCCATTTTGGCTCGTTGATATTAGAAATAATGGGGTCAAGTAAATGGCCCGCTTTATGGGTAGGTCCAGAGTTGGCTACGGTCAGGTTGAGGGCCGTCAGATCCTCTAACAAATTAGAGCAGAAGGAGGTAGAGGGGTCGTCAAGAAGTAAATTAAGGTCCCCGATAAGTGAGAAGTTTTTGGAGGCTATATAGTACGGAGTGATATAATTGGCTAGATTTGACACCCATTGGGATGAGTTACCGGGGGGCCGGTATATCCATAGGCCAGACATCGTAAAGTTCGGGTTCAACGATAATTTTAAAAAGCCGGCTTCGCAGTCAGGGATGTCGGCTGGTTTTAACGTACATTTCAAGTCTCTATTGAAAATGATTGCAATTCCGCCACCTCGTTGTTTATTTCTATCAATCCTGGTGATTGCATAGTTGGCGGGAAGGGCAGTAGCAACGTCTGGGCCAGCACTCTCGTGTAGCCACGTTTCTGTCAGGAAGAGAGCGCTAGGTTTATCTTCCAGTACGAGGTTAAAGATGTCTAATTTGTGTTTGGGTAGTGAGCAGCAGTTTACGTTACTTTACGTTAGAAAATACCTGGTCAAGCATTGTCTTGCCTTTTGGAAACATGTTGAATAAGATCAAAGGGTGACATTGTACCCAGCAGCGTGGTCACCTCTTTTTCAGATGGACAATTCATGTGAATATTAAAATCTCCTAGCACAATAAAATGAGCAAGCCTCAGGGCCAAATGAGACCATGCATTGTCCATGGTGCTGAGGAATGGGGTTGCCGGGCAGGTCGGTCTGTAGATTAGAACCCCTGCTAGAGAATGGGGAGGGGTCAATGGAAGGCCGAAACAATGTGCCTCAGCTTCCATCCACTTCTGATCAGCTATTGTCCTGCCTCTATACTATTTCTGTGACACCGCCTCTCCCACTTGGTCGCTTGAGATAAAAAAAATGTAATCCCTTAGGAATGGACATTTGATTTATAGGGTTAATCGCTTCAGAAAGTCACGTTTCTGCTATTAAATCGTATTTAAAGTTGAAAATTAAGCCTGCGTGTTTCTGTTTGGAGCGTGCACTAATCAAGAAAGCAGAATATGTCCCACAGAGCAGAGTGGCCTGTGAGGACGAGCTTTGCTGCCGTAACTTAGGTTAGCTGCGGCAAGAGTGAAAATCCTTAATATTGAGTGGGTGGACGTGAAAAAAAACATTGACGGATAGTACCGATCTTATGAAACTCCTCTGCCCGAATAGCAAATGCGTCTAACACAACCTAACATGCCATGGGTAGAGTGGCTAGCGCTAGCTGCTATCGGGACGCTGACTGGAGCAAACGGGCTTGCCTTTAGCACACCTTCAGCCTTAATGCATCCGGGTCTGCCCTCCTTTGACAACTAGAGCACACACTGCCAACAAATGGTGCCTCTTGTTGTTGAACCGGAGTAAAAATGGCCTCCTTCCCCCACAACAGAGAATAGTAGTTTCTATCCTTGCGCCCAATCTCATTCCAAGAGGTAGTGTAATCCCTGGCACAAATGAGATTAAAAGGTGAATGAAAACAGTAAAAAGAAGCATAGATTCAAAGCTTTTTGTTCACAAAAAGGTTACCTTGAGCTGTGCGTCTGCGCCCCGGCTTCATGCATCCAGGTCCGCCCTGTTTTGACAAGTAGAGCTTGCACTTTTGAGAGCCCTCCCGCTATTTTTAGTCCCTCGCTTCACAGATCTGCATGAAACTTGACAATAATAAAGTGTATGTACTTTAAGTTTGGATAATGTACGCAGATTCATCAACCAGGGCCAAAGTTATGAAGAAAACTAAAAATGGCCTTTGAGTGGTAAGTGTGACCTAACTGCAGAACTATAGAGGCGCTATTGCCTCTCTGTAATACTGATATAAATATTTTTATACATTCATACTCTGATGCTTTTATTGCCCAAAATAAACTGGTAGAAATATCCATATTTAAGAGGAACACATGACATATGTTCGACATATTACGGATCCTTGTGAAATATGGGTTTTATCATATTGATGGCCCAAAAATCACTCTTTGGAGCTCCACCTTTGTTAGGATTATGTGGCATTGTAAGGCCAAATTATGCAGCAAACATATCTAAATGATGTGCCAAGAAAATCCAGGTTATGTAACATTATACAGCACATTCTCTGTAAGCATTATTTTAAACAACTTGAGATGGAACCAACATTTTCTGTTGGAATATGCCTATTATGCGGGCTCAATAACCTAGGGGTAGGAGCTCAACTTGGTATTCCTTTCCTGGAGTCATCTGAGATGGGTGCTAGGAGTACTAGCTTCACTCACATTTTCTCACTTCATGTGTTGCAGCTCAGAGGACAGACTGTGCTGCCTTACAGGTCGTCAGGGCAGGGAGCACCGAGCCAGCCTATCTGATAGACTACTAGCCGCAGATTCCTTAACGTAGAATTATCCCCAGGCGTGAGACTGGATCCGGAAAACTTTCTGCCACAGCATCCCTGCGCGCCGGGGGACGGCATCATGTGACTCCGGGTCTGTGACGTCAGTGAGGATACATAAGTCTCACCCCGGCGCGCCTACATCAGTTCTTTTCTCTTTTCCGCGTGCAATGCGGATTCGGTCTCTGTCCTGGCCTGTTTTCCGGCCTTCTATCCCTTTTCAAGCTTGGCATTCAGGGAACAGTGTGCGAATGCCTTCGGGCTTCAAGACGTGTACCTCTTGTGCACGTTCCTTGTCGGCGATGGACCCACACCCGATTTGCATATGGTGCCTGGGTGAGCACCACGACTCGGAGAGTTGCGACGCCTGCCAACACCTTAAGCCTAAATCACGGCGGGAGCGCCAGAGGAAGTTGCTGTCGGCGCGCTTGTCCAGGTCGGTGTTGTCCCAGCGTTTGTCCCCTACCTCGGAGGCAAGGAGTCGCCGGTTTCTTCTGCGACATTCTTTCGTCGTGGCCCCTTGGGCGTGGCTCACCGGCTAGTAGGTCCTTCAGTTTGTCTCCGAGGCCCTGTCCTCCATTCGCGGTGGGCGCCGTCTCCCCCCAGGACGTGCGCTCCCACCTGTCGCCTTCCTTCCCGCCGTTTGCCGGCGTGGAGGTGACTAGGGCACAAATGACCACCTACGCTGCGGCTCTGCAGACTTCTTTGGCCCTCCTTCCACCTCCTGAGACATCCACGGATCTCTTGCCTCGCGCATGGACTTCCACGGAGTCGCCGGCGGCTCTGGCCCGAAGGTTTCAGCTCCAGGTCGTAGGAGAGTGGCGGCATCGGGGTTTGGACCTTCGGGGCTCCCTTCTTCGGCGCCTGGCATCCCTGCCTCTCCGCAAATCCCTACGGGGCTCCCTGTGGCGTCGCAGGAGATCGCCGTGACTCCGGGCTTGCCTCAGAGTCCCACTCGGTCCCCTGAGCAGGCAGCGGCCTCACCAGAGGCCGAGCCGGCGCTGTTTCGGCACCAGGAGCGTTCCTCCCCGGTTCCAGCGGAGTCACGAGTGCAGGCAGGGACCTGGGGCGCTTTCCCGAGTCTCCCTTGGCCCTCGGCGCAGGCGGCTGCCCCGTCTGGGGCCGAGCCAGCGCCTTTGCGGCGGCGCTCCCTCACCGTTCTAGCGTCGCCCCTCCCCACCCTCGTGGAGAGCACGTGGTGGCTGGAGTCGGCCCGGTGCCACGAGTACCCACTCAGGCGCCGTTCGATGCCGATCTGGCGCCAATGGCAGACTCCACGGAGCCGTGTCAGGTTCTGGATTCTTCTCCTGAGGTCCCTTCTTCTCCTGAGGTCTGTCATCTGTTGGTGTGTTCCTCCTCGGAGACAGGGCGCCTTGTTGTTCCCTTTTCACCGTCATCTTCCAGGGAAGGCTCTTCACCGTCCCCGCGGCCTAAATCCTCAAACCCTTCTTTCCGTGGCTTGCGGCGGGCTTCTCCACCAGCCTCTCTGCCTTCTCCTGGGGCCCCTCAGGTTCCCCATTCATCTGTGGATCCCCCACTATTCTGGTGCTGGCCGCTTTCCCAGGGACACACAGACGGACGGCTCAGTCTGCAGCCGGTGCCCACAGAGGAATTACTTTCCCCTTCACTGCTCCCTACTGAGGCCAGTGTTGCCTTTGTTTGGCCTATTTCCAAGGCTGCTGGTATTCTGAGGATGGGTGAACCTGTCACTCCATTTCCTACAGACAACCTCTTGGAGTTTCTCCACCAGGGCTCTGGTGTACCGGAGATGTTCCTTCCTTTTGAAGCTTCATTCTAGAATTCTTTTTTGGGTGGCTTGGGGGGCGCCCTGCCAAAGGCGATCCGGTGCCTCAGGCACTGCTGTGTCACCCCTGTCCTGCTCCACACGTCCCTGTCTCTCTTTCTTTCCACCCCTCTACTCAAAGCGCTCTTCTGCGGAATGCCTTTCCGTGTTTGCATGTGGTGTTGTTTCTTCTGTCTCTGGAGGCCCGGTGGTTGGATTCATGGGGGCGTAATGTCTTTGCTTCGTCCAGCACTGCCTTGCAGGTGCTTAACACTTTGTGTGTGTTGACCAAGGTTACTTATAGCCTGTCGGACTCTGTGGAGTCTCTTCTTTCTCATGTATCCCATGAGGGTGCCTGTGCTGATCTGCGGGCCATGTGTTGGATGGTAGAGAGTTGGCCGCGTTTTTTCTTCGTGCGGCCTTGGATGTTGCTGATGCTCTCTGCCGCTCTATGGCCACTTCTGCGACTGTCGCATTGCTTGGCTACGTGATGCTGTTTTTCCAGAAAATATAAGAGAGCGTCTGGTTGACTTGCCCTTTGACAGGTTCCTTCTGTTTAATACTCATACAGACTCCGCCATTCAGCGTCTCCTTGCAGGGCTCCATCCTCCTCCTCCTCCCCCCTCCTCCTCAGTAGGTTGTTTTTTTGATCCTCCGGGGCTCGGTGGGAGGGGTTATCCCCCTTTGCCTCTGGAGTTTTTTTTTTTTTGGAGTGACTGTTACACTTTCTATGTGGGTCACTGTGCTCGCGGGTCCTTTGGTTGGCCCCTCTCTTCTGTTGGCTGCTGGTTCAGCCCCTCTTTTTGGGTACGAATGTACCTTTTGGCTGATTACTAAGCCTTCTGTGGTTTCTGCCGCAGGTTTATAATTTGTTCTCTGATGCTGGATTGTCTTCCCTAAGAGTGGTTCCCATGCTTTCTTTGGGACGTGTCCTACCCTATGTGGGGTACTTGTAGCTGTTGTATAGCCCTGTCTTATGCTGGGAGGGTGTGGACTCCCGCTTGCGGATTCCTCACCTTTCCTGGTGTTGTCATATTTCTCTGGTGCAGCCCTTGGTCTTTACTTGAGCGTGGCCTGGCCTGGCCGTCTATGGCCATTTATGGCGTGGTGCTGTGGTATTTTTGCCCTTTTTCTGCTGTTTGGTCTGGTCCTCTGTCTGGTGTTTCTGAGGGGATACTTTCTTGTGTTGACAGCCTGGCCTGTCCTACTTTTATCTCCTCTTCTATTCTAGCTGATCTCACTTCTTCATGGTTCGATTCTGTCCGGAGCAGTCCCGTTTTAGGGGTTGTTCAGGATTTTTCTGGCCTTGCCCTTGTTCTGAGCCCTACGTGGTCTGGGCGTTTAATTTGTGGCGCTTGCCAGCAGCTGGCTGCACCCTCCTCCTCCTCTTCTGTTCTGTGGCCGGGGGCCTTCGCGTGGGCTCTGGTGACCCTGCCTCTTGTTCTGCGGGAATCTTGTGAGATCACGTTCTTCTTCTCCCCCCTGCCTTTATTGCCGAGGCGCCTTTCTGTCTTGTCTGGTGACTTCCAGCTGTGAAAGGCCTGGCTGCCCTCTCCACTGGGTGTGTTTCCCGGTGGAGAGCTTTGCCTGCGTTTCTGCCTCTTCTCCTTGGAGTCTGTGGGTGGCTCTTCTTCCTCTGTACTCCTCTGGTGGAGATCCCTGGTTCCTTGGTTGGGCTTGTGGTGCACTGGCATCCTTACGCCTTGTCCTTGCTTCCTCCTGCTTGATGAGGGTTGAGCCTCCTCTTTTTGTCGTCATCATGCACCCCCTCTGAGTCCGGTGTTCTTTAGTGGTGACGAGGTTCTCTTCTGCCTGAGGGGACTGGGATATTATCTCTGCCCCTGTGACTCATTGGGGCCCTGCTTCGTCCAGGCTGGAGAGGTCCTCTAGCAGACCCTCCTCCCTCTTGGCTGGGGTATCTATTCTACGTTTAGGAATCTGCGTCTAGTAGTCTCTATCAGATGTATGAGTTACTTACCTTCGGTAATGATGTATCTGGCAGGGACGATTCTAGCCGCAGTTTCCTTCACGACCTGCCCTTCATCCCCGTTCTGCAAGGGCCCTCTTGGTCTTCTGCACTCGCCCGCCTCCGGCTGGTTGCTTTTGCGAGTGGCCTTTTCTTACTCCCTCCTTCGAGGGATGCTCGCCATGTTGTTGCTCCATGTTTTTACTTTTATAGGCACTTCTGCGTCCCTGCACTCTGGTCTGCAGTGTGGGGTTCGCTCGTGCTTCTTCTTCCCCTTGTTACTTGCATTTCTGTCTTCGGCAGTCCTTGGGGTTGAGGTGCCTTGGCTGGCCTCGACCTTGGCTTTCGGGAGACCTTCTCCCTGCTGGTCTTGTCTGAGGTTTAATGTTTTTTTTGCTCTCCGTTCTGACCTTGGTGTCCCTTTCTGTTCTGGGTGGTGGTCTGCTGTGTATTTTTCACATGCTTATGTTCCGGGGAGGCTGTTGTATTTCTTTTTTTAGGATTGCTTTCCAGTAGCGGTACCCTGTTCTTTCATTCCAGACCTTCGTGCCTCAGTACCTGGCTCTATTCTGGAGGGTGCTGTTGTAGAAAATAAGAAGTATTGATGTACATAAGCAACGTTCATTTCCCTTTTCCCACTCCCCTCCCTGCACGCACCATGAATATTGTAAAGCATTGACTGCATCCCTCCGCCCGCAAAGGCCTGCACCCATGTGTACATGACAGCCATTTTAGGCACCTTGGTCTCTTGCCCACTCATTAGAATCACTGGCTTCCCTCCTGCGCGCATTTGAGCACCCCCCTCCCCCTCTCACATGCATAGACCATGAAACCCAGCACTCTGCGCGACCCTGCTATGAAAGGCAACCATCCTGCTTGACCCAGGCACCCCCCCCCCATTTCCCTCTTGAAGAAGCATCCTTCGCCTCAGCTGACATAGCCCCCCCAGCTGTATCTGACTGCCCCTGTTCTCTCATGTACGGGTCATAAGACCTCTCTCTCTCTCTGTGCGACTCTGACCCTGCGCGCACCCTGACCCCCTCCTTCTCCCTCACATGGACAAGTCATAAACCTTCTCCTTCTGCAAAACCCTGTCCTTGGGAGTCACGGCCGCGCCTGACCAGCACCTCCTTTCCTTCCATGAATGCCCCTCTGTTGACAAGCCTTCCCTCCACGCTCGATTGTCCACACTGCATGAATACCACCTCTTTGATGACCCCTTCCCCCGAGTCCGACTGACCACACATGTCCGAGGCCATCGCCTAAGCCAGGAGATACCATTTACTGACCCTTATTGTATGAAGTCACTCCTTTTCAAAGAACCCACTATTGATCCTGGCCACCCCACCCCCTGGGCTATGATCAGGCGCACACATTCTAAACAGTTGACGGAACACACAGCTGCGTGATTGCCCTCCCCTCTTATCAGCAGGTCAAGGGTCCTTATTGTGAACACATGTGGGGTAGGATTTACACGAGGATTATGAGGATGTCTTTTCTTTGTTTTACAATGCTGTGACTGTAATACCAAGTGTTCTGTAAAGTATAAAAGCCAGAGTCTCAGCTCACTTGTTAGAGCACCTCCCGATGACACCTTGCTTCGTGTCTGAAATGACTGGCTCTCCTCATGAGAATTAAACTCTGTTCTTGATTCCTGCTTTCAGCGCCCGTCTCTTTATTTGGTAATTATTCAACATGGGAACTAAGAGGCGGTTTGCGCCAGCAGCCTGGGCATCGATAGAATTATGGGCTCACTTTCAACAATTGGCGTCCCAACGCGGGGTCCATCAGTGACATAAGGTTCGGTAAGAGAGATCCAGACGAAGAAGTGAACATCTAAATGATCGGGGTATGCCTGCCTTGAGAGGGCCCTCGCCGGCTGCCGATCAAAAGAACTTCACCAATTCTGAAAGGACCTCTCTTGAGTGACCTATTGTCCTGACTGGAATCCCACAGGAATGCTACATGGAGTAAGAGAACGATCGGGCGCTGGAAGGAGGAAGGCGAAGAACTGCCCACACGGTCCGGTCCGGGTAAGGTCGCGTAAATGCGACAAATTGTGAAATGATTGTTTTGGATAATACTAGTATTACGCTTTGTTGAAACCCTCTGGAGATTCACTGTCTGCAAACGGAGAAAACAACAGGCTCTCTCTTTGCAAGCAGTGAAGGATAGGTAACGCAGACTTTTGTCCCCATTGTAATCCGTCGTGCTTATCTTCCTCCCCCACTGTTTCCCGAACTGTCGTTCGTGGATTATTGTCTGGAGATTCTTTGTCTGCAAACAGGGAAGAACAAGGTCTCGCTTTGCAGGTAGAGAAAGAGTGGGCAACGATAACTTTTCGTGCCCACTTATTCTCCCCACTGGATTGTTTGATTGGCCGATTATTCGGTATTGGTTCGTTTGAGGTATTCACCGCCGCCAAACAACGGAGAATAGAAATATTCTGCCTAGTCTTTGCCCGCTGTGATAAGATAGGTAATGCAGACTTTTGTCCCCGTTGTAATCCGTCATGCCTATCTTCTCCCCACTGGTTGGTAGCCTGTTTAGCCCGGACCGCTTGTTAGAGTCGAACCATCCAGCTCCACTGGAGGGCACATCTAATAAGGACCTGTTCATTAAAGTGTGGACTAGTCGCTATAGCTTATAATAGGTTATGGCATAAAAATAAAAAGAAAAGGAGTTGAGCGAAATCAGTAGGCCACTGAGGAGTTATCAACTTCGCTAAAAATAAAATAAAAAACGTTAGAAATAACTAGCAATAAGAAACATAAAAATGGCGAGGGAAGACAAGCCTGACACCAAGGCAGCCACGAGGTAGCTAGGTTCCGTTGCCTATTTCTGCCCCAAACATGTCTGCCTCATTTCCCACCACGCCCAAATAACGGTCACATGAAATAGAAAGCAAATCAATAGGTACCTACCCCCATTCCGGAAGCTCCCGAAGTGCAACGGGTCCGCGGTTACGCCCATCCGGAAGGCGAGGCCTCGTGGCACGAGGGGCTCGCCTGGCCACGGTCAGGAGGAGATGATGTTGGGCAGGCGGTCCAAAGAATGGCAGAGACATCTCCTTCTCTCCTCTCCTGCTGCCCTGCAGGCCACGGGGGGGGGGCTGTCTTGCCTCAGCCACCGACCACCCCCCCCCTTCTGTCTCTCGCCTGGTCCGACCCACGAAGAAGGCCGAAGCCGGGGGCGAGAACGGCGGCAAATCAAGTAGTCCCGCCACATGCCAAATTCGCCATCGCCTGCATAGTTACAGGTAGTCCCGCCACATTTCAAATCCCTGGAGAGTTGGAGGTAGTCCCGCCACATGTTAAAAAGGGAGGGGGGGGGGCTGTCTTGCCTCAGCCGCCGACCACCCCCCCCCATCATCAATGGCTGGCACGGCCAATATCGAAACGACGGAGCCGAGGAACGGCGCGGGGTCGCTGGAAGGGGGAGGCGGCGCGAACGACCCTCCCCCACCTCCCTCCAGGTGGAGGCTTCCAGCGACACCCCAACACTCTTTGCTTAAAGAGGGTCAACATCAAAAAGCGGTCTTCTGCCCAGGACGGGCACTCGCTCCATATCGCCTCTCCTCGACCTTGAAGATTCTATAAGAGCCGGGGGGCCCCCGACCCCCTGCATGGGTGCCCCCGCCCCCTTCGCTGGGAACCACGACATCGGTGCTACTCCTGCCGGCACCAGACTCGGATCGGAAATGGCTAAAATGCCGCCACGGCACAGGCTTGTTCAGTTCCGGAGGAACACCAGAATGACCTGGTAGGAAAATTGTTGCCGCCCTTCCCATTCTTTGACTCGTGGTCCATATTGTTAGACTGTTAACCACATTGCACGAGACTTTCTGAACTGCCAATGGAAAGTTCTGGGCCAACCATGCGAGACTAGAGACACTCTGACTGTGCTGGAACTTGCCTGACCCCACCCAAAATGGCGCCGACACAAAATGAGACGTTTTTAATGAACTTTGTTGCACCCTGATTGCGCAAGCTTTTTACCCCGAGATATATATAACGTTTTGGATAATGAAAGTAGATATGAAGGATATTGAGTATGTGCTTGGACAATGAATTGACTTAGGGTGGGTACTGATTATGAGTTGGAAAATGAATTGGTGTAATTTAAGGTAATGAATGAACATTGGATAATGTATTTATGAATTTATTAAAGATGAATTACTGACATGCATCATGCTTGCTCTGTAGGGGAGTTTAATACGATTTTATTGCACTGCCGCACTTTATGCAATGAACTGCCACCAGCTTTGTTCTTCCTATGTACAGTTCCAATCTGCTCCGTGGCTAGTCCACTGGGTTGTAGGCCTGTATTTATACGTCAACACTTTTTATTAAAAGTATTTTGAAAACGAAAGCATAGTTGTAGCGGTTGCATTAATGAGTTTTGAATGTATTACTACTGTGAGCAACGAGAAAGTATGATGAAGGTTAAAGGTTAAAAAGGACCCGATATTTAGCAGCCACACTATGTGTCACAGGCAGCCGGAAAAGTGCTTTAGAAGACCTAAAAACGACACCACAGAAATGCCACCTGACCGCCACCCTTGTACCCGATCAAAAGGGGTTACGACCAAGTAGCTCATGTCGCACAGATCGTCAATGATTATCTGTCTGACCTTTCTGGTCCATCTGGGCTTAAACGCCGTAATGGTAGGGAAATGCACTACGTGGAAATAGGTCGAGTATGTGGTAGGTAAAGCATTTCCGGATTACTGCACGTTGATGAGGTTTTGAATGTTGCCCCCCCCACCCCTTCTTTCTCCTCCCTTCTGCAGGTCACGTCGGAACACTGGCTGATGTATGGATGGACAACGACCGAACCGCCGATGAGAGGGGGAAAAAGGGAATGTGAGCATGGTCCTTAGGACAAATAAAAGTTTTTAAAAGACGTAGGCTTAAACATGACTGTTCCTCCTTAGAGCATAGCAACGGGAGGATGGACTGACATAGAGACTGGACAAGTACTGAATGACAAAAAATAAAATTGACTAGAAACGACGCGTTAAATGAAATGACTGGACGTTTTGACTAGGTAGGGAAAGGACAAAGAAAAATTGTACGGGTAAGGGTTGCCACGGCACCACCCGCCTAGGAAGTTAGAAAATGTTGCCGATGTTCAAAATGCACTGCCCCCTTTCTCACACTCTTACAGATATAGCCAAGCTGTCCGACTGTTTTCCCGATCAATGCTTGCCGTTGCCTCAGCCTGGAGAACTTCCCACCACAGGAGGGAACAGAAAAATGGTTTAAGATCCAACCATGGGTAACTAGCGCGACCAGGTTAATTTCTGATCAACCAACCGAGGTGTGAGTATTGGTAATTGGGAGCGCTCGCAGGCGTGACAAGCGAGAAGGGAAAGGCGGGAAGGGCAGAAAGAGCTAAGCACGTAGATAAATAGGATAGTAAAGATACGTAGGATATATATAAAAACAGATGTTGTAGACTAACAATTGTTTCCTGTCTTGTTGTGAATGTCTTGTATATGTGTAATACATGTGCCGTCTTCCCTGTCTGAGTTTGTGTGTGTGTAACGTACGAATATATGTCTCCCCTCTGTCTATATCTGCATGTTACCTGACCTTTGCTGTTCTGTGTTGTGAGCGCACTAAATGACCTATTTTCGTACACGTCTCTCTCTCTCTCTCTCTCTCACCACCCCCTTATCTCTCTCTCTTTCTCTCTCTCTCTCTCTCTACATGTCATACGTGTACAGAATGGCTCGTTTAGATTGCGGACGACTCTCACTCTCTACGGGAGTCTCCCTATTTTCTCTCCCTTTTTGGTAAAACTGTACCCCACCGGTACCAGTCTGATTTGATACATATTGAACGCGAAGGTGTTCAGCGAAATTGACCGAAACTAAAATGACTGTATCTCGCCATGTTACTGCCTTTCCTTTCTGCAAAATGAATGAACTTGAATTGGCTGAGAAGGAAAGGACAGGTAAGACGACTAAAGTCCCCCAAATTTGGCCTTTTATAGGGGAACTATATGTCAATGGCATCCTAATTTTTATTGTTAGAGACAAGCGCCAAGGTCCAGATTGACCCCCAATGCCCAGATTGCCCCACCCCCTTTGCACCCAAGCGCGAATGCCCGAAGCGTCCCCGCCCCACTTGATTGACCCCAGCTACTGTCCCCGATATATATATCTGATGACCATGAGTAACTGCCGCCCCTCGAGAAAAACCTGTTTGACCCTGTCTTTCAATGATTGCACCCCCGCTCTGTTTGAAAGAGTTAGCCAGCTCTAAAGGGAAATGTAAGACTGTTAAGGCTCGAATTAGAAGGACGAGTCTCCCCTGAATGTTGTCAATCTTGGGGTTTTTGTTGAAATACGCAGGTGATAAGAGTCCGACCTCTGTCCATATATGTCATGAACGAACGCCGATTAGACTTGGTGCGAACGCAGTAGAAATACCCACCTACTTACTTCATGGTAATAGACTTCTGACTATGACCAATGAGCATAACGCCAGGTGCTAGGATTGCGAGTGGAATTCAAATGTAAAAATCTCTTCTCCTGCCAGTTCTCTAAAATTTGTTTTTACCCATTTAAAGATACTCAATCACCGGAGGAGAAGGGCCGGACGTGACGCACAGCGTGGCTGCAGATCATGAGACACATGCGACCTCAACCAAAGGTGGAGCCGCAGCACAACAAGAAACGGGACGAGGCAGCACTCTCAAAGGCGGTAAAGGAAAGAATGAAGGGCTGTCCTGAAGCTCTCTGTCCGCCAACCCACGTGTGCCTGGAGCCTCCGTCCCTCTTTTCAAGCCTGATTGGTGGGCCTGCTTGCTTGTTATCCATTGCTCCCTTGGTCCCTTTGGTGTGTCCCGGGGAAATCTGCCCCCACTCCGCCCTCTCACTCCCATCGACTAACGAAACCGCACACCCTCTTTTCCATGCGACTCTCTGCTGAAAGGAAGAACAGCATCTAGATGGAAATGGGGTTACGCCACGGAAATATAGGTGCCAAGCTTAAGGCGCCACTCAAAGGATTGGTTAGGGAACAGGACTGTGGTCTAACAGCAGAGGACTGACCGCACCCTGCAACGCGTAAGGATAGAACCGAACTGGACCTATAGCTCCACCGCCGGTGCTCAACAGCGCCAACGAAAGGACACGGACTAGAGCCTACCAGTGATGGCTCACTGATAAAAAGACACTGTGACGAAGAGATCTTGCGTATTGAACTGAATTCCTCCCTCAACTACTTGGTCAAAATGTTCATTGGTCACATTTTTAAGTCAGAAACATTTATGCTATGTAGTGATTTGAAATGATAGGAACTCGACAAATGCCATCCCCTATGTGCTGCGTTCTGCCAAACACATCAACTGTCCATGATTATATGCCATATGTTAGTATTGACAAATGCAAATTCTTCGATCGCACCTGTTTATATGTACCTTCATCGACTGAAAAAATGAACTTTGCTATGTAAAAAGGGGCGACTGTAGAAAATAAGAAGTATTGATGTACATAAGCAACGTTCATTTCCCTTTTCCCACTCCCCTCCCTGCACGCACCATGAATATTGTAAAGCATTGACTGCATCCCTCCGCCCGCAAAGGCCTGCACCCATGTGTACATGACAGCCATTTTAGGCACCTTGGTCTCTTGCCCACTCATTAGAATCACTGGCTTCCCTCCTGCGCGCATTTGAGCACCCCCCTCCCCCTCTCACATGCATAGACCATGAAACCCAGCACTCTGCGCGACCCTGCTATGAAAGGCAACCATCCTGCTTGACCCAGGCACCCCCCCCCCATTTCCCTCTTGAAGAAGCATCCTTCGCCTCAGCTGACATAGCCCCCCCAGCTGTATCTGACTGCCCCTGTTCTCTCATGTACGGGTCATAAGACCTCTCTCTCTCTCTGTGCGACTCTGACCCTGCGCGCACCCTGACCCCCCTCCTTCTCCCTCACATGGACAAGTCATAAACCTTCTCCTTCTGCAAAACCCTGTCCTTGGGAGTCACGGCCGCGCCTGACCAGCACCTCCTTTCCTTCCATGAATGCCCCTCTGTTGACAAGCCTTCCCTCCACGCTCGATTGTCCACACTGCATGAATACCACCTCTTTGATGACCCCTTCCCCCGAGTCCGACTGACCACACATGTCCGAGGCCATCGCCTAAGCCAGGAGATACCATTTACTGACCCTTATTGTATGAAGTCACTCCTTTTCAAAGAACCCACTATTGATCCTGGCCACCCCACCCCCTGGGCTATGATCAGGCGCACACATTCTAAACAGTTGACGGAACACACAGCTGCGTGATTGCCCTCCCCTCTTATCAGCAGGTCAAGGGTCCTTATTGTGAACACATGTGGGGTAGGATTTACACGAGGATTATGAGGATGTCTTTTCTTTGTTTTACAATGCTGTGACTGTAATACCAAGTGTTCTGTAAAGTATAAAAGCCAGAGTCTCAGCTCACTTGTTAGAGCACCTCCCGATGACACCTTGCTTCGTGTCTGAAATGACTGGCTCTCCTCATGAGAATTAAACTCTGTTCTTGATTCCTGCTTTCAGCGCCCGTCTCTTTATTTGGTAATTATTCAACATGGGAACTAAGAGGCGGTTTGCGCCAGCAGCCTGGGCATCGATAGAATTATGGGCTCACTTTCAACAATGTTCCTCACCATTTGTTTCTTTCCCTTCTGTCAAGCAGGGTTTTTCGCACACTGTTCCAGTATTCTCACAGTTTTGTTAGTGATGGCTCCACTTTGTGGCGCGGAAAAGTTCTCTGAAGAAAACTGACGTAGGCGCACCCTGGTGGGACTTGTGTATCTTCGCTGACGTCACGGACAACGTTCGGGCGGAGTCACGTGGTGCCGTCCCCGCGGCGCGCAGGGATGCTGTGGCAGAAAGTTTTCCAGATCCGGTCTCATGCCTGGAGATAATTCTACCTTAAGGAATCTGCAGCTAGAATCGTCTCTACCAGATACATCATTTCTGAAGGTAAGTAACTCGTACATTAGGTTCTTTGCCCTTCTTCTTTTATCAGTACCTCCTAACTAGATCGGATTAGGCTATAAACGGTGTTTGCTCCAGTGGGGTAATGTACATGTGTATCAAAGGGCAGAGTGAAAGAGGTGACCATTCGATGTTGCTGTGGAGTGGGGACAAAGGGTAAAACTTGAACCCTGCACTCCTTCCACTGCTGTTGTTGTTACTGTTGCTCTTGGACGTATTTTTAGGTCGAGCCTAGCGCAGCACGCATGCGCTGCTCTAGTAAAGGACCTTTTGGAGTCGGTATGCACTTTTCTAACACTTGTGCTTGTGGTGGCCTCCACCTTGCGGGAGCGAGCAGCGGTGCGCAGGTGCCATCTGTTTCTAATTAGCGTGGCCACGCGCGCTTGGCTTCCGGACTTAATATCCCATTTCGTGCTCGTTACTAGTCTGTGCAATGCCGCCCTTTGGAATCAGGTCTCACCCTCTGGCATTGTGCCCTGGAGGCACCATGCAGGTCTGACCTAGCGGAGCGTCTGCACCGTGCTCCTTCTCTACTGCGCTGCAGTGGGTGGGATTTATGCTGCCCTGCTCTCTGTCCCCCCCCCGTCCCCAGATGTCAGTACCGATCCAGGATCCGTACCCCCAGCACCCTCCCCGTTGGAGCCCGCGGTGCAGCGGGCCTCCCGGGGTGAAATCTAGCAGTTGCCTCCATAAAGCCTTTCACCCCCAGCGGCACTCCGGCGCAATCAATAAACGCCTCAGATGGGCTCTGTAAATCTGCTGTCGTGCAGCGCCTGCAGGGAGCTGTGTGCCCCTCCCATGTGCTCTTTCCAGGGTTATCAAACAAACCCTCAACATGGGCCTTCCTAATCCATAGGAGAAACAGTCCCCACACCGGGGTCTCATCAGTTCTCCGGCTACCATAAGGGGGAGTTTAGCGACCTTTGTTCTCTCTACAGGCCCATTATTCCTCTACATCGCCCGCATCACAGCCGTCTCCTACGGATAGACAGACGGTAAGCGGGAGTGCAAATTCTGCTATAAATTAACCCTGCATTGTGCTGCAGAAGCAATATGCTAAGAGTGCAGGAAACTTGCTGGGCAGAATGAAGCCTATTTGCAGGCGCACTGCATCCAACACCACATCCCGCTCTACACCCCGTACCACATCCCGCTCTGCATCCAACACCACATCCCACTCCCTAGCCTGGGCACATAT
This sequence comes from Lissotriton vulgaris, assembly GCF_964263255.1. Taxonomy (NCBI): domain Eukaryota; kingdom Metazoa; phylum Chordata; class Amphibia; order Caudata; family Salamandridae; genus Lissotriton; species Lissotriton vulgaris. The sequence continues at coordinate 1,742,463,851 of NC_141694.1, forward strand.
TTCACCTCATTAGTACCAATTTAACAACCAAATACAGAAATAATCAACTTTAAGCTGACCACTTATCCTTTGCGAAGGACCATCTACAGCGCACAAACAGGTGTTGCCACATTTTTTATTTACTTTATTTTTTTGCGGTAGAAATTTTTTTTTGTTACAGCCAGCAGATTATGATGCATATGATGAACAATGTGGCAAATGCGAAAAATCCATAATTAAACAAAAAAACAGTATCTGCAGAGTCGCATAAATCCAGTGGCTTTGCCAATACTTCATTTTATTTATCCAATCACATTCCACTCCAGGTACCTCTGGACTTGAAAAAGATTGTCTGCCTACACAGACACAGAGAGACATGTTCTAGGACCCTATGCACTGATGTCCAACCTAAACTAGAAACTAGATTGAGAAGAGGAGCAGACCCTTTACCCAGAGGAAGACCAGCAAAAGACCAAGCTCAAAGTCTCATGAAGCTCATTACGTAGAAAGCACCCAGGTGTCACGAGGAACTTGCAAATCTGCTAGCCAGATTCACCCCACAACAGAGGTTGGGGAGCCACAAACATGCTCTCTATACCCCCCAACTGCAGTGAGGAAAGCTCCTCCCAACTCATCTGGTGCTTCCATGGAGCCTGTATCTGTTCCTAGTCTGCCCTTAAGCAATTTAGACTGGAGGTTTTTCTTCACTTTACGGTTTAAGGTCGCTCTCATTACAGAAACAACTGGATTCAAGGCTAAATCTTGCAGATCCAGAAATATTGGCATTTAAAATTGTGGTAGTCTTGTGACCCTAAAGTCCTGTTCCCAGACTACAATAGTTAGAACCAGTGGGTGCTTCAGTCAGCTGCGTGTCAGCAGCTACTGGAAATGTCTGTGGCAGTTGGCCCATTTTGATATATTGGCCTGTGAAGTTTGATACCCACAGGCAGCCTCTGTGTTGGCGGTACCACATCTGCTGCACTTTGTCCAGAAAGATCAGCTTGCTCTTTCACTGGTCTCATCACTGCGCTATATCCCTCAGTCACAGACTACCAGATGCTCAGTGGCCCACTACATCAGACATACAACTTTAATGAACTGGACTTGAAATCCTAAAACCCCACACAGCATAACAAAGTGCAAACATATATTGTACTTGAGACCCCAGGGTGGCACCTCTGCCCCATTGACTGAACCTTTGTAAACAACCCATGATAAAACCTCTGAGTCTCAAGCCGCTGCCTGTACTGAACCTAACCAGGATGATTGTGCATCTATTTGATAACATTGGCCATCAGGTTCCTTGTAATTTTTTTTTCAACTTGGCTCTTAACCGCTGTGATAACACTTAGACTTTGGTCATTTGCCTAGGGGTCCTGGCATTTTATTGGTTTCCACTTTTGCCCTATTTCAACAACCCTATTTTCATTACCTTTAGGCTTAAGTCTGCTCTCCTATGACGTTATTGCTCTGACTAAGCGAGCACAAGGTGAAGATGGATGGAGCACTGAAACCTTTCAGACACTCACCCCCTGTCACAGATCTGGATTGAATCCATCATCGTTCTGTAGCTCACTTCGCCACGCCAGTTCAGACACAGCCATATGCAAATCAGTCTCGACCCTGTGCCTGATGGGAACAGTCCAGCCCAAACTACCAAACCAGATCTTTCCTGGACCAGAAACAAACATCCTGGGTCCGGTTTCGGGGTAACACCCCTTAGCAGCCAGGCTAGCTTGAATCCAGTGGCTCTGACTAGCATTCAGTTTAATGCGAGATATTTACAGTGCCGTTCGAGCGGTGAATTTTGTTTCATCACTTCACACGTTCACACTGATTTCGGTTGGATAGGTACACCTGTGTTTATTAGGTGGTACCTTAGGTATATATAACAAGCATTGGCATAGACAATAGGTCTCACCTTTGGGGCCTTACAAGTGTTTAGCCATGCAACAGCTGATGTTGTTGCACCAAGGAAATTGTGCTGCATAACTAATTACTTATAAGTTATAAGGTCCCAAAAGCGAGACCTATTGGCCATCCCAATGCTTGTTTATTCGGAGGCTTTGCCCAGCAGTATGTTTTATCCGTCTTCTCCATTAATCAATGCTCTAAAGCGGTGCTTGCTTGGATCGATCAAAGCAAGCACGGCTCTAGAACATTAATGCTGATTGTTACTCGTCCTGCACATTGGGAATCGTACAGACCCCTGCGAATAGGCTTTATAATTCGCCAAACTACCGCTGCACGGTTTACCTTACTCGCAAGATAAGCGACTCGGTTGCATTTTCGCTTTTCTCTGTTTGCCCTTCTCCTGTTTTCACTCTTTTGAGGAGTTCATTTGTAATTTGACTATCTCCAGAGCAGGCTTTTGAGTGTTCCGGATTTGTGGTGCTCCCGTTGCAGCTATAACCAAAGAAGAAAGCGCCATGCACGTGAATAATGCACATTTGATGTCGAGCCGTTCTGTAACGGAGGAGTTAGTGTTTCTCCTTAAGCGCTGGAAAACAACCCATGAAATGCCCTGAATTCCAAGAGGTTGTAAAGAGTCTAAAAATAGATGTGGACGTGGAGTTTATGGGTCCCGGCTGCCGCGGGCTCCTGGTGCGGGCACTTGAGCGCAGAGGAGCAGGCCAGGGACTGGGCTCGCCAAGAAAACGTGACTTGTTGTCATGAGGCAGATTTGTGGTGCCCCGCTTAAATGCGTGCTGTGGGGACGTGGCAACAGAGCTCTCTTGTGGCATTTCACATACTCTTTTAATCTGTCCTCTGTTCCTTAGGGGGTCTCTTGTTCAGGTGCTGGCTGGGTTTACGTTCAGGCTGCATTAGGTGTCCAGAGAAGCACAGTGGACGCATTTAGTTTATCAGCAAGACACCGAGAATCAGTCATTCGCGGGCATAGTTATTTTTTGTCTAATGAAATCCCTTCCCCTACAACCACGCGAACTTTGCGGGTGGTCCAGGCCTCCCACACTCCCACTGCTCCACTTACTCCTGCTCATTAAGTGTAGACCCTTGGCTGCACAACCATAGGCGCGTGTGTTAACAGCACTTGCTTGCAGGGTGCACATCTCCGATATTTGTAAGCCACAGTAAGTGCCTTCAACTCCATTTAATGCTGCAATTTACATCGATTGGCTGTTTTTGGTTGGTGCCCATTGGTTTGTCTATGCATTGCTAATACTTGTTCCCATTGCTTAACGTGGAGACTGAACTGTCCATGATCTCATCAGGATGCTTCTTGTGTGCTGTGTGTGTGCATGCGTGTGCCACTGAACTGTGCCTGTTTCTGTCATTTCACTGGAGTGGACCGGTGCCAGGATTGAGCTGGCTGTCATTGCCAGCCAAATATTGTTCATGTGAAGGAGTGATCTCAATTAAGAAAACCGTAATAAAATATATGTTGGTGTGGAGAGTTGCTGTTGAGTTGTCAGCGCATTACCCACAACAGGGCTCTTTCTGTTGTGTAGTGCCCATGTACATTGGTCTTGTGCATTCTACAGTGTTGGTGTAGGTTGTGGGTATATCTGGCCATGAGTGGTTAGATCTATTGAGAGTTTGATAATTGTCAATGACATGAGGTATGTCAGCTGGGGTGGATGTGTGTGGGAAGGTCTATTTTGTACGTGCTGTCGGGTGATTGGACCTTTTCTTGATATAGGGACCTGTTAGTAGCATCATGATAGCTGCCTAGAAGACACATCTTTGCCATAACGTATGCATTTGAGGTGCACTGTGGGAAATGACAGTGCTGTAGGATAAAGGCAAATTATAAAACAATGCAAGGCTTCCAATCCCAGTTCAAAGTGCCGTCATTGAATTAACAATAGCGCCAAACACCATTGAACCACTCTTGTAAACCTGCGTCCTCGGGCAGCACGCGTTAGGACAAATACACCCACATGGGCACAACGTGGCACAATGTTATGCAATGGGCAAAATCCAATGTCACACACAAAAGTCAAATGGACAATAGAAATGCTGCGAAAAATCCATCCGAAACTACCCATCCCCCACAACACCATATCATAATTGATTACCTGCAGGTTTGTGACCCAAAACAAGACACAGGGCCGGCTTTAGCACTGGTGGCACCCAGTGCGACAATGTTCTTTGGCGACCCCCCCCCCCCCTTGACCACCACCACCACGGATTCCCTCCCTACCACCCTTTAATAGTCCCCATAACCACTCTCTCTCAGATGCATTTAATACATTTTATAGCGTCACTCATAAAAGTGAAGGGTGTCGGAGCACTGTACGTAACGCACACATAACACAGAAACTATCAATCATAGGTGTGTAAATCCGTGTATAGGGCATGCTACATAAGACAACAAGGACAACAAGGGGTGAATTCACATGTCATCCATATTGGTAGGCAGTACAGTTGAAGAGTACTTGGTCTGGAGAAGCACAAACTCTGAATTTAAAATGTAACACAATGGATTGGGGCTCTTTTTAATAACAACTGATTTGAACCCAAGTGAACCCTTTCACAACATTAGAATAATGAGTCTGGGGAAAAAATCCATACACTCTAATCCATACCTTAAAGTCTGCATGCAGTCCTTTGATGACAGTTAATAGTTCACTGTAAACTGCAACTAACAAAAGGAAGTCTCTGACAAAAGCAGTAACCCACTGACCTGTTTAAATTGCATTCACTGTTATATGCATGGTACATGTTCTTTGTAGCAAGCATATTAACCCTCTGCGCTACCTTACCATGAATCAAAATTCCAGGAGTCAAACTTATACTCGATAAAACTCCGATCTCACCTGGAAGAACATTATTCACCAGAGTTTTCTTGACATTTTAATTGCTGCTCGAACATTGCTAGAGGCCAGGAATGCGGCAGCAGGTGCTTTTAACCCCACTATGAACTAGGAAACACCAAACAGGCGCCCCGTGCGAAGTCAGCACCCGGTGCGGTGGCACCGGTCACACCGCCTTTGAGCCGGCCCTGGCAAGACCATACCGAACACAGTCAATAACCGCACCTCGGTGGTCTTCACGCACGACATGGAAACACTTCCCACATAGAATCAAAACAAAGACCATATCCTTCCACCCACACACCCTACACAGTGTAGCGTGCTACCCATGTAGGCAAGCACTTCAGCGCCCTACGTGGGGGTAATAAGTGCTATATAAATGCGATACAATACATTATGCCATGACCTGCCGAGGCAGGAAAAGCATGACATTCAGCACATCAACCAGTACAGATAAAACTGCAGTTATCTCCTAAAATAAAACACAATTTATTATCACATTAACCTAAATAACTACTTCTAACTAAAACTTTGCACTTGCACATGTTTTACCAGGGTCGACTTTAGGGCTTTGAGGCGCACTGGACACTGACCGGGAGCAGGGACTAACCTCAGGGGGGGCGCTGTGTTTAGCAATAACTTATGATTTAAAAGCACCTGCTGCAGAGTTCCTTGGGCGTCCCGCTTTCCGGCAGCAATAAAAATGTCAAGATAAAACTAGTGATTAAATGTTCCTGCTAGAGAGAGAGAAATGTCTAGTGGCAGTTTTGACTCGCCATAAAGCAGCGCCTGGGATTAATACGCCTGCTGCAAAGAACAGATCTGTATTTTATGGGCATCGCTGAGTGGATTAGTAAAGCCAGCCTTTACCCACGCTTTAAAACACATGAAATGTATGTGAGAGCGGGCCAGTGGAGAGAGGATGGGCGCTTTTGCCGAGTGGTAGTGAGGGGGTCCGATGAGGAGGAGGCCACACACAGCAACCGATGTCAGTCGCAATTGATCAATGGTCTTCACAGTTCCAGAAGAAAGGTTGATGAGTTACACAATGTGCTACAATGCTGTGAAAATTGTGGTTGGCACTGTACAAACGTGAGTAACTTAAAATATTAAATGTCGAATATCATAGGTTGACCGCTTTTCACTGTAGTAGTCTCCATAGCATGCTGTGGGGGTTTACAGTGTGTTCTTGAGATGGTTTGTCCAGTACGTAACATGGGGGAATTTTAGGATTGAGGTATTCTTACTGGGGTTTTCTGTGGGATGTTGGTGCCATGTATAGTTGAAAAGTGCTTCTGGATGATCAGTGAATGTGACTTTGGTCTTTCTAAATAACCTGGGTGCCTTGATCAGTGAGCAGTCAATCTCTTATAAGAAAGGGTTTGTTCAAGTAAGTTGATACTTCCCTGGTCCTTTGACATGTTCAATCAGGGACGGCCTTAGGCATGTGCAAGCTGTGCACCTGCACAGGGCCGCCAAACCCCAGGGGCCGCCACGCCAGGCCTGAGGCACTTATAAATGGTGCGCGGGCCCCGGCCGGGGCCCCTGAGGCTCTTAAGAAATGGTGCGGGGCCCCAGCCGGGGCCCCTGAGGCTCTTAAGAAATAGTGCGGGCCACGGCCAGGGCCCCTGAGGCTCTTAAGAAATAGTGCGGGGCCCCGGCCAGGGCCTCTACCTACGCTCCCTGCCCATGAGCCTAGAGCCGCCCCTGTGTTCAATGTTATGATTTTTTGCACATTTTGCTTCGTACAGATCAGTGTGACATCCTCCATAAATTGAAATAGACGTTCTATTCTTGTGCATTTTGTGCTGGTTACACCACCCCTCTTCACAAGTAGAAGGGGATTCATGATGGTGGAATTGGATATCCTGGCAGGGATATAATAACCACGCAATGTTGTCTCTCTTCCATCCAGGCTGGGCCATGCAGGTTGCTGCCTTCATTTTCATTCACAGGAAATGGGAGGAGGATAAGCATCATTTCGAAGAGATGCTGGATTATTTCTGTGACATCAAAGAACCTCTGCAGCTGCTCATTTTCCCAGAAGGGACAGATCTCACAGGTTGGTTCTTGTTCATCATCTTGACTGTTTCACTCGCACTCGCTGCAGAATTGTTTGTTTGTGATGGGTGTCGAGGCATTACTGTTGATTGCAGTCCTGCTTAGTTTGCCTCATCAACCCAACTTCCAGGTAGGGTACCATCCTTGCCTACTGAGCACAGTTAATTCATTCATTGAACAGAACACATCTGTATGGTGCATTATACCGCTAGATTTGGATCGAAGTGCAGGTATTTCAAAATAAAACTTCTACGTCTAGAACTGATACCTTTTTAAGTGTTTTTTAAAAACCTTGGAGTGACTGCAAGTAGCTTCTCTCTATCCAAGAGTTACAGGAATTGGGACCGATAGGGGAAAGTCCTACCATATTTAGGGGAAAGCTTAAATCCGGAATTGTCAAAAGTTCCAGGTCAGTTCTCAGCAGGTTTCTGGCAGAGTGCGCTGGTTGATTTTGCTGTTAAAATACTCCAAGGCCTGGTTCTTCACGCATCTATGGGTCATGCTGCCCCCTTTAAAGGGGCTATTTTTTTTTTTACTGGGAGCAACTGGATTGCCTTTTTAGCTGCAGGTCACATTCTTTTTTTAGAAAACCTCTAACGATTCACACTGCAACATTGTGTCCTCTGCAGCCAGTGGATCTGATGCACCACAAGACCTGCTCTGTGAGTTACGTAGTAGTAGTTGATAGAAATATGATATTAGAGAAGGAAACTAAATGAAATGCAGGAAACTGTGAAAGTTTGATATTAATGAATAATAAAAGATGACGTTAAGAAAAATGTCAAAGTAAATGTAAGCCTAGAAAAGAATAGTTTAGGAATGAGTTCTGTGGTTTGGTATACGAATGTTGGTTGTATGGCATTACAACGCAGGCTTTTACCCCGCATGCCGTTACAACGCGGGAATTACAACGAAAGTCGTTACGACTTTTGCTGGAGGGCGCTGGATAGTGGAATAGTTAAATTTTCTATTCCAACACCAGCCCACGTTGACAATAGGGAAGGTGTTGGATAGAAAATTAAACTATTCCCTATCCAACAGCGCCCTCCAGTGAAAGTCGTAACGACTTTCGTTGTAAACCCTGCGTTGTAATGGCATTGCGGGGCAATCCCTGCGTTGTCATGGCTGTTCCCCCCCCAATGTAGGTGGTGCACACGAATCAACATGGTGTTCTATGTTAGCCAACGTAGAGGACTCACTTGCCACAACTCCTCATGTAGATAATATAATTGTGGAATTCAACTATTTTGGGAATATTCTCTCTGGTCTCTTGCATCGAAGGTGTTCTCATACCAGGCACCACCCGGATTATACTTCCAACTCCCCCAATGAATGGGAACGGAACTAGTCCGTTCTCAATTCAATCTTCAAGTCCTTCATCATGTGCAGGATAACGTTTCCCTCGTGAGATCCCTGTTATTGCTTGCTAGTTGGCGAACTTGTTACTGTCCAAAAGCAGGATGTCTGGATTTCATTAATGTCCTATGCTTTATTTGGGTATGGCCTTTCAGACTTTTGGTTATCGTCATCATTTTGAAATGACATTCTGTGAAACAAATTACCCTGAAGATAAAAGATTCATAATGAAGCCTTCAGAAGTGGGACAGTCGGAGAGAGTGAATCAATAAAGAGTCTTCCATGAAAGCAGAGAGGTGCACTGTGCCGTTTCGGTGAGTCTGGTTTAGCGCTGGTTGCGTTGACTTCTCAGGAGTCGTCTGTGAGACCTATAGTGAACCCGATGTGTTACTATAGTGGTGATCATGGGTGCTGGGTGTGCCCTGGGGTGAGGGTGATGAGGCAAGGGGGTATCCTGGAACACTCTGTCACTGGATATGCTCCCCCGCCACATGGTCAGCACGCGGAGGCCTTACGGTGGCAGTGTAGGCGCACGTTTTCAGGACAGGACGAGGTCACAGCATTCATTTGTTCAGCAGTGAAGCGTTGGACCCTCCAAAGGCAGGAGATATGATAATGAAACCAGTTTATACAGCGGGGGGTGGGTGCTTCAAGAAGCATAACTTTACTAAGGTCCAGGGGATGGGAGAGACCTGTTATGGTCAACAAGCACTGTCCTCAGAAGGGTATCAACAAGTGACAAAGCGATTGGAGCCACTCTATAGGTATTTATTGTGCGCACAGCTGCTCCAGCAAAGGAGCGTCCTGGCGCCCTAACAAGGTAGAACATAGCACAACTCGAAGCCAAAACAGAATAGGGACAGCTAAAAGGAAAGACTAGAACAAAAATGTTTTAATAGCTTTCCGAAAAAGCATAAGATCCTCCAGCAGACGAATTTCCACCGGAGGGAGTTCCAGATAGTTGCAGCTTTGACACCGAAGGAGCGTCCACCGGCACGACAAAGCCTGAATCGAGGGACTACGGCGAGAGCCTGGCCCAAGGATTGCAGAGTGCGTGTCGGAACATAAAAGGACAAAAAATTGGACAAAATCTGGGGACCTATGCCCTTCAAAATTTTAAAAGTCAAACAAAGGACCTTAAAATGGATTCTCTTCCTCACTGGGAGCCAATGCAAGGAGCGAAGGACATTGGAAACAGGACAGAATCTAGGCAGGCCGACTATCGCTCTGGCTGCGGCATTTTGTACCCGCTGTAGGCGAGTAATTTCTGCCTGATTGGCCCCCGCCAGGAGGGAGCTGGCGTAATCCAGGCGAGAAATAACTGTAGCCTGAATCACCAGCTGCCTAGTTGGGGCGTCAAAAAATTTAAGAACAGGTCTTAAACCCCGAAGAACGCCAAAACAGCAGGCTGCCGTTTTCTTGGTATGGCCAACGAAAGTGAGGCCAGCATCCAGCCAGACTCCTAGGTTTCTTAGCTCCGAAACCGGAGTCTGAGTTGGTCCCAGTTCTGGAGGCCACCACCTGTCACCCCAGAGCTCTACTCTCTTCCCGACAATCATAACCTCTGTCTTGGTGGCATTAAGCTGGAGACAGTTTGCCGTCAGCCAGTTGGCCACCGCCTTCAGTCCATTCTGAAACCTGGGGGCGTCTTGTTCCGCATCCCCGCTGAGAGTAACCGCCAGCTGAGTGTCATCGGCATATGAGACCAAAGTCAGGCCCCACTGCCTAGCGACCTCAGCCAGCGGTCTCACGTACAGATTGAATAACGTGGGGCTCAGCGAGGATCCCTGCGGAACCCCCATGGCCAGAGGCTGGAATTTGGACTTGAAGGGAGGAATAGCCACACAGAAGGATCGATTGTCGAGGAAGGAGCGGAACCACTGTAGAGCCTGTCCCCCAACACCAATCTCCTCTAGCCGGTGCAGCAGAATGCTGTGGGAAACAGTGTCAAAGGCGGCGCTGAGGTCTAATAACACCAGCGCCGCCATTTAACCAGCATCCAGCACCGCTCGTAAGTGCTCTACCATGGCAAGAAGGGCCGTTTCCGTGCTGTGCCCAGCACGGAAGCCATTCTGCGTGGGGTGTTTGTTTGTTTGAGTGTGGTGCGGCCCAGAAACAACTCTTAATTATCAGTGGGGCTCTGCTTTGGTCATCTTCAATTGACATTCAAAAGTCCACAAAGTGGAAAACAATCTCAGGTTATATATTTATTAATTTTATTTAGTGTTTTATGGAGCGCGAACCAGACCAGTGAAGGTATCAGAGCGTTTTACAGGATTGACAGGTTGTATACAAAAGACTTAGGAGGGGTGGGAGCCATTGGGATAGACAGGTAGAAACAATATATAGGGAAAACAAGCATTCTCAGTACCTGGATACATTTGGAATAAGAAGAAGTCCATACATTGAACAAGAGAAACAAGCTATTTAGTTTTTTGACCGAGTTACAGAGGCAGGTGTCTTACTTTTCGGTAGAAGGATATTGGTGAAAGAACTAAGCCTCAGTAAAGGACTGATTGCTCTCATGGAATAAGGCAGTGCATGTCTCCAGAGACCAGATTAATTCCGCAGGAGGAGACGTAGTTATGCTTGTCTTGAGAGTAACCGGAAAGAAGGACACAGCCCACGGTCTTGCTATAACAAAATAGGAAATACTAAGGATAAGTAGGCACATCACTGAACTCCTCCCATTCAGGAGAAGGACTAAAACCTGGTTATTCCCCATGGTAACCGCCTGAAAGCTCACACTCCCCGTGGTCACTTCCGCTTCTTCCGATTTTTTTCTGCGCCAGGATGCCTGCAATGGTGACAGTTGCGCTTAACAAGTACTTAAAATAAATAAATAAGATCAGGGCACTCCTGTTCTCCGATTTGAGCTCTCAAAAGCAAGCACATAGGAATGCCTCTAAGAAAATAATAGGGGAGCTTTTATTTGTTACCTAAGGTTTTGTATTTGATGTTTGGTCTATTCTGAGCCCGTGAAAACAACCTCAGAAAAGCTGAGAACATTAGAAGAGGGCTGTGTTAATCTGGTATATTAATGTTAATATTAGTCTCCCACTACTAACAAGCAAAGCACCAGGGGTTTTCTCACACTTTCTGATTGGCAGGGTGTAGGAGAGTAGGGTCTCCTATCCTATGGTCACCCCAAATTTTTGCTTTTTGCTTCACTGGTTTATGATTTAATGTGGCTGTGGGCCTGCTAATCAGATCCACAGCCTGCTGTTCTCTCTCTAAATCACTGCCAATGCACTTTAGGTGCATTACGAATTGGAACTGGTTCACCTTATTGGCCCCTGTAACAGTGTACCCTAGGTACCCAGGGCATAGGTGTTTCCAAGGCCTACCAGGGGCTGCAGCATGTATTGTGCCACCCCTGGCCTCCATATTTGACACAACTGGCTGATCACTCAGCTGGGGTAAGTTGGTGTAATCACCTCTTGCTTAGATATAGTATCCCTATATCTACCCTTAAACTGGACACATATGTTCCTATCAGCCACTCCTATGGAAGGCCTCATCAATCCTGGAGGCAGAGTGCTTGGAAATATGTGAGATGGTGCTCTAGCATGAGCTGAGCCCGTCTGCAGCTGTCGGGAACCACTCCCTAAGCTGTTCCGGGATATTGCCATACCATATACTCTTAAGTGCATTATAATCCTCGCGGTTATATGCTATCTTTGGTTTGGCTTTATCAAAACATGTCGTGTAAGGTGTCATACGAATTGGAATACTCTTTCCTCGACAGTTCTGTCGACGGGGATAGCATTCCACCCTTCTAGAGGGACACGACATGTTTGTAGCCTTAACCCCGGTTAAAGTTAACCAGAGCCTCAGCATCACAAAATGGATGCTGCCACCACAGACACGAGTCTGGCCTCCTGCTGCTGACCGAAACTCGGCAAATGGTGGCCTGGACAAAGGGTTTCCTGCCTTGGGAGGTGCGAGCACCACCCCAGACAGGGTTTTGTGTATTGGGTAGGACAGGGCTGAATAGAAACAGACATGCCCGGGGCACACAAGGTGTCCCCGTGCATAAGCCAGTCCAAACCGGTCCTGGGACTTTCCAGACCCAGGCCTGGCGAGGAGCTGGACAAAGGAAAGGGGGTGTAACCGCCCCCCTTCCTGGTTCCTCCCAGAGGAGGGACCTAGTAGGTGATCCACCCCTCAGATTGGGAATAAGAGTGGGAGCAGTGCCATTGCACAGCAGATCATCCTGAATCAACTTGAAATAAAGAAGAAGACTGGACTTCGACATTCTGCTGCTCAGAAGACTGAAGAGAATCTCCCTTGTGGCCTAGGAGTGGCCACCCTGTGAACACAGGCACCAACCAGCAACTCGACGTCTGCTTTGCCGCCGCCTCCCGCCGGAGCCCGAGCCCAGAGCCCGACAAGAACCAGACTCCCAGACCTCTCATAGCCCGATCCACAGTCCCTGCAAAGAAGGGACCCATGGAGGCACCGAGTGACGTGGGACCGGACCTCTTGGAAGACACTCGAAAAGCTGACTGCGCAGCAACCGAGGCATCCTCGACGTTGTGCTTTGGGGACTGAGAACCCCCACCACCGAGCAGCCTTTGCACCGAAGATCAGCCCCCCAGCATCTCCACGATCTGCGTGGGGCCCTTTTGCATTGTGCCACTCGACGCGCCATCCCGGCCACTAGCCACGTGGTCAGCGGCCATCTTGGCGACGAAACCGACGAACTACACAGCGGGTCTGGTTGCTCCAGACTTGCCCAAGCTCCTGGGAAAAGGAGCACTCGCTCTGACCTTGCTGGTCCGAGTGTTAAGCATCTTTCGATTCCTGCGTGGCTTGCATTAGCCAAGGCCTGTTTGCTCCGATCAGGTCGCCGACACCGCCAACAGCGAGAAGCCTGCGTGGGACAGCTCGTGACCGGCTTCTGGACGTCCTCGACCCCCGGTGTCACGTGGCTGCAGAGAGAAGCTACACCTCAACGCCTGTTTGCACCCGACATCGCCTGGTTCCAATCTGGTTCCACGGTAGTCACTGGCTAGTGACTTTGAACATTGTCCCCTCTGCTTTCAGGTCTTCACAACTTCGGATCCACCATTGGATCCACCGGAACTCTTCACATCGAGCCGCCTGCAGCATCTTCAGCTCCAAGCACCATCGACCAACGTGACGAAACCCGACACTACTTCGACCCTGTGCACCCGCTTCCTGTGGGTGAGGTAACTCAGCTCCGCCGGTGTTCCTACACTGGTACACATCTCAAGGGCCTGTGTCTTAAGTTTCAGCGTTCTAGGTCACTCGGAAGGTTCCGAACTAACTAACTTTGTACTTTTTACGCACCATAGACTTTACATTGAGAAGTGCGTGCACTTTAGACACTGCACCCGAGTCCCGCGGGCCTTTCCCAACTTAATCATTGCTAGTCTCGAATAGCTCCAGCGATTCCCAAGGCCCTATGCCTGTTTCCTTTCTGATTGGTATCTCTTATACCACTTTCTTAGTATATGGTTTAGGTGGCCCATAGGGCTCATCCATATTGTGCAACTTTTGTGTATTTTAAACTGTCTTGTGATTTAACGCTTGTGCTTCTGTGCTCATAAAGAGTCCAGGGGATTTTATAGTTAATAAATCAATATATATTTTCAATATATATCTGTGTGGTGTCCTTTCATTTGGTATTCAAGGGGGTTGTGTATGGTAATACAGCTGGCTTCACATGCCTTTCAGAGTTTAGCCTAAGACTGCTTTGTCCACGTTACCACTAGGATAACTGGTTTACAAGGTTGAATTACAACCAATCATCATAAGGGTTGCTTGGCATGGTACAAAGTGATCACTAGAATTAGTGAGCATTATATACCAGGCCAACTTCTCACACAGGGTCTTCCTGTGTTTTCTCTTTTCATTTGCCCTCCAACGGTCCTCTCCTCCTCCCCAACCGAGTGAAGTGAATGACTCATGATGTACCAAATTTGATTGCCAAAAATCCTATTTTTGCTTGATAATGGAGATGGGAGAGTGAGCAGCATGAATTTGTTTTGTTAATTATTCTAGAGACACTGCTTCATTATTTTGATGCTTACTTTCCTCTTGTACCGTTTATTATTAATCAGTGCATTTGCATTAAGGAGGTTATTAATTCTCCCACCGTTCTGTTCTACTGGAATCCCCTCTTAAGTAGCACTACCGTAACCCTATCTCAATATGGGTACAAAAAGGAAATAACCTGAACATGTAGTGCTGCATCCCCTGGAACTGCCATTGGAACTCTACCCACGTGTGCTTCCTGATTGGCCATGCCACCCCTCAGTTCTAGGGCTTTCGACACAAAACACGAGTATGTAACACTAACACCCCCATGCACAAATCTACCTGTAGTCCTGGCAGTGCCCACCCTAAGCCCAGTCATTATAGGGCCTTGCCACCATATCGGCTCCCCCTCCTACACTGTGGGGTTTTCCCACATTGCCATGTGACTGGAAGTGTGATGAGGCATAAGGTACATCCTGGGCATCCCTAACCTTCTCTCAGTGAACTATGGTTTGGTGACAACGTCACCGTTCTTGGCAATCTGCTTCCCCCTCACCAACAAATCCTATTTAGAAAAAGAAAAGGAACACAAGAGAGAGCTTCATGTGCTAAGCAACCACTCCCTCACTAACACCAAAAGCTTACTCATTGCAGCAGTAGTTTACTGCTTCCATTCCCTTGAATGAATTCCTTGAATTAAACATTCTCTTACCGACTAAAGCCAATAAAGGTCTTCTTATGGGAGTCTTTTGGTTGTGTATTGACCGTTCCCGGTGAAATACATACATAGGGTGTTTCAATATCCCTAACAAAAATATTGCCAAAAAATAAGGACACAAATACTTTATATACACCTTGTATTTAAAATAAAAATATTAACAACAGATATCTAGAAGATCACAATATTTTAAAACAAACATTGGCATAGCCAATAGGTCTCGCTTTTGGGACCTTATAAGTATTTAGTTATGCAGCACAATATCCTTGGTGCAACAACATCAACTGTTGCAAGACTAAGCACTTATAAGGGCCCAAAGGCGAGACCTATTGGCTATGCCAATGCTTGATTCAACATGCAGACAGTTAAAGAGGACACTTGGGCAGTGCCATATTTTGTTTGCCCACGCGTTACCTAAATAAAGGCCAGCTCTGGATGGATCCTATGCATTGCCTCTGTTTTCTGTTATCCGATTTATCGCTTTTATCTTTGGTAGCAGATTCCATTCTCCAGTAAAATAGAACTGAGTTGTTTAAGGGGGAGCAAGCAATAGGGAAGCTAAACTCTGCCAAGGCTCGAGTGTATGGAAGTTAAACTCTGTTGACACCAGAACAATAGAAAAACTAACCTCTGCAGACTCCAGAAAAATAGGGACACTAAACTTTGCAGCACTTATAAGCAATTAACTTACTCTACCACAAAAACTGGAGTAAATGAACGGAATGATTTCCTTGAGAGCACTAAACTGATATCAGTAACAGATAGTAACCACCAGCCACTGGATTAACCGCTAATCTTAGATTCCAGAAGCGTGTACAACGCCTCGTCAAGGGTAGTAAGCGCTATATATATGCAATCATAATGCATTACAATAAGGGAGGTCAATTTTGTGGACTTTATAGTGATAGGGAATGACACTCTGTGGCCTCCATTCCAAATGGAACCATATGTCACCCACCCTAGCGCAACAGTGCAAATGTGTTTCACTCAATACAGCATAAGATACTAGATAAGTAGCAGCCCCTAATCTAAGCCTGCTCCGCTAGTACAGGTAAAAACCACACACATTTTAGATGGTGCTAATCGTGAGAGATGTTCATCACACACAGTAGTTCACATAAATTCATAGTGATTATTTTGTAGTCACTTGTAAATATACAGATTCAAAAATTAATTAACCAGGGCAACCGCACAGTGAAAGACTGATTTCCGAATAATGTTGCATTCTCTTGATTAATTATCCCTGCTCATTCACAACAGGGCACCTGTACTGCTGCTTATCCCCTGCTGTGTAGCTTCAACACATAATGAGAAACCACAGGACTTAAACCCAAGCTTAGGCACGAAGCAACAACAAATAACTGCAGCTGACACAGCTGAAAAGGAATATATTGTTGCTCTCCGAAGAGCTGATGTCATGGTTTTTCCACATTTAAATAACAGTGAACGCCATATTTGCGTCAGACACGATTTAGAGAATCACTTCTAGTTGCCGCGGCTTCACGTTCGTTGCTCGTCGGATTTTCCTTGAGGTGCAGCGGACAGGCTCCTCTTAAGGTGCACTCATCGTTTATTTTCACACCTCCACATTATAGTGGCATTTCCTGCGATATCTTCCTCCAGTCCCTAAAGATGACTCAGGCTCCAGAAGTATGTTAATAAGCCAGACCGGACTGAAGCGCACATGGCTGGCTTGATTCCATGAAGTGAACAGCAGCCCAGTTCTGCTGAGTCAGCAGCCTTGCTGTCAGGGGTGAGGTCAGGTGGAGAAGGTGCAGCCATTGCCAAGCAGTTTGAAGCCGGTAACTCACACGCAGGAAACAGCTGATGTGTTTTTACAAAAAACAAAGCCCACTTTTATTTATTTGGGGTTTTCTGCAACGGGGGCACAATCAAAGGGGTAAATAAGCGTCATTTCGATGGAATGGATGGACGTCAAGCATTTATAAGTTTACAGTTGTCTTAAGTAAGAAGATGAGTGCATGAGCTGTCATTAAACAGGAGAGATAGGCAGGGAAGCAAAACAAAACAAGCATTGGCCGCGCAGCCGTAAAAGTAACGCCGCGCATTTCAATAATAAAAAAAAAAATACGCGAGCGGTGACGTGAGTGGTGTGCGCGTACGCAAACGTGAAAAAGTGCTGTACACGTCGCGCACGCCTGTGCGCGTTCTAGCAAGCTAGTGGCCGGCCTGGGTAGCACTTTTCAAAGCAGCTACTAAATTTCTCGCAACAGCAGGGCATGCGCGCTGACTCTAGCGAGACCTAAAAATAGGTAAACATGTGAAATTGTTGACCCCATAGAGATCTCCGTCCTGACTGCGCGGTCACCTTATTGTAAAGTATAGAGAAAAGAAACATTTTATTTAAATTTTGAAAAAGTTAGTAAAAAATATTGTTTTCTAAATATTATCGAAAATTAATTGCTACTGATGGGGCGTGGCCAGGCGTCGATGTAGTCTGACTCAAGCTGCGGAGCTTCAACCCGGTTATCCCCTGTCTGACATTATCCTGTGACCCAGCTCTCCTGATCGCTGGATGAGAGCACGGCGAGCAATCCGGTAGACTAAGCAGGGGTGAGAATTTCTGAAAAAGCGTAAACAGTGGTTATTTTGGTGAGGTAAAACGGACCAGAGTCAGACCCATACATAATGGCAGCTGCAAATAGCCCTGAGATGTAATGACTGAGGAATACTGGGCGTGAGTGCGGCCGGACCGAACGAACAGAACACAAGCTAACAGGCAGAGAGCCCTAGAGCACCGACCGGAGGCACGCCAAATAATCAGGGAGTTGTCGGAAGACCTGATTAGAAGACGCCAGAGTTGTGGCAGGGAGGGAGAATCACTGCGAGTACCGGAGCGGATTCCAGGCATCAGGAGTGCAGCGTAAGGGCAGAAGAAGTAAGTAGACCTTCAAGAGGCCAAGGGGGACAGCCCCGACCAGCAGGGGCCGAGGAGTGTAGTCGCGCTGCCTGGCCTAAGGCCCCAAGGGCAAATAACTCCAGGAGCGACGCGTCTGGAACTCAGGCAGATGCATCCAGGTGGAGGAGCGAGTTGAGAGCATTAAGAAGACTGGCATGCGGGGGAGGGCCAAAGAGCCACAAAAAGTCCCGGAGTAAGTAAATTGGTAGTACTCCGTGGAGAGGAGTGGCCTCCAGGACACAGAATTGTAGGAGATCCCATGAGGATCTGTGACCAAGAGCAGCACAAGGGCTTGACACAAGCGACCTGCAAATCCAAGGTAAGAGCACAAACTACAGTGTGGGATGTGGCTTCTCGGGTGGAAACGCAAAAGTAAATTTGGCGAGAGACTCCAGAGGTCAGGGAGGCCCTGGGAGGCCCAGGTGGAGTCCTGACGGATTAATACGGGGAAGCCCTGGCGAATAAAGGAAAGGGTAAACATTGAGGGAAAGCCGGGGTGGACGGACCTATCACCCCTTGACCGTGGTGGAAGAAACTAGAATCAGTTTATAGACCAATAACGTCGCCTCTCATAACCTGTGCTTGCACTAAGTATATCTAAGGACAAGGCTCACCACAAAACTCTGCTCTCCTGGTAAATACTAAGACTGGGACTAATTTGCCGCCATAATCAGAGGACGGGCGACATTGTGAAACGAAGACTAGGCAGCAGTGGCCAATAGTGGGACGATTGCGAGTCTTACTGAACACACCCATAAGACGTCCACAACTGCGAAGACAGTCTATGCCCCACTGGGCATGGGGAAACTGACCAGGAAGTGAGGGCAAGGTGCTATTGACCCCGTCAAGCAGTTGGAACAGACAGACAAGGAGGAAGAAAATGAGGAGACTGCCCAGCCTCGTCCGACGCTAAAGATATCATGCAGGCCATTACAGCGTCTTGCGAAGCCCTAGAAACCAATATTGATGCTATTGGCACGGATTTAGGCCTACTCAAAGATGACTACTGCTGCCTGCCGGAAAAAGTGACAAACACTGAATGCATAATGTCTCATGTTCCCTCAGAGGTTGCTGAGCTACGCAAGTCCCTGTCGGACATGTACGGCCCACTGCAGACCTTGGAAATGAGAGAGCGGAAGACAGCAAAGGAAGATCCAGCAGGAATAACTTAGGCATTATTGGGGTTCTGTAGCGTGAAGAGGGTAACAATATTGTACTGTTCTTAGAGAACTGGCTTAAGACAGAGGTGGCCCCTGAGGGCCTATCCCCATTCTATAGGGCTGGAAAGCGTGCACAGGGTCCCAGAGTGACCCTCTAAACCGCCCGATTGTTGCTCGTCTGCTACACTTCAAAGATCGAGACCACATTCTGGCACAAGCCTGCCAGTAGAACACTCTACAGATTGGAAACAATAAAATCATGGTGTTCCCTGATTTCACGAGGGAGGTACAGAGACAACGGTCTACCTTCTTGGTGGGGAAGAAGCGCTTATGGCAACTACAGATTCCATATGAAATGATGTTTCCAGCCTGATTGCAAGTTGTCACGCCAACTGGGGCCCAGTTCTTCCAGACTCCACAAGATGCCTGGGCTTGGCTCGACTCTGTGCCAGATGGCGGATCAAGTTGGGGCTCCCCCAGGGTAGGCATCTCGGAGGAAGCAAAGAGACTTAGACAAAGCCAGAACACTATCTCAGCAGAAGCCTTAGAAGAACGACAAAGTCCTTAAGGCAGTCACATAACTGAGCCAAGCATAGTCCTGCTCCAACTCCCCACGGAGCTACCATGAAGTGAGACAATCAGACTGCTTCCAAAGATCTAGCTCTGCAGAGGACTCAGAGACCGACCTACCTAAAGTCACTCCCAAGTCACTCAATGAGATTATTTGAACAAGTGGACACCAAGAGGAAATGAACAATAGACTTACAACTCTATATCCTTTTGATTTGATCCTTTAGGCATATGCCACCCCTGAAGGGGACAGTCTAAAATAATGAGAGGGGAGTGTGGGCTACATTCCTGCATCTTTGAACTGGGGGAATCAAGTTGAGTGAGCTCAAGCACTCACTGGTCCAATCCACACCCCCAAGAGCAACTGCGTGGTTTATCCACAAGATACCGCGTGGTATCGAGTTTGGATGGGAATTTCACTGTCCCCTGTCCTGGGGAAGATCTGTTGGGGAGTTTGTTTTAAATTGGGTTTTCATGTTGAGGCTAGGCGTCCCTGGGGTAGCAAAAGTTCTAGGGAAATGTTGGCACTAATGCTATGGCTTGCACCGTAGACCTTAAGTGTCTCTCATGGAACGTAAGGGGGACGCATACCATGACTAAACGTCACAAGATACACGCATACCTGACCAGAAGAGGGGTGCAAATTGCAATGCTGCAAGAAACACACAACTGCTAGCTAAGGAAGGGGTATCATTGCAGCGTAGATGGAGGGGGCAGGTGTACTATACAAATTACTCGGCCTTTGCCAGGGGGGGGTTCTGATATGGGTGAGAACTGGAGTCCCATTCCAGTGTACCAGACCTATAGTAGACCCTGAAGGATGGTACGTAGTGTTAATTGGTAATCTGGATGAAAAGGACATGACGATTGGAAGCATTTATGGACCGAACATTAACCAAACCTCATTCTTAGCAGTCCTCTCCAGAATGCTGGCACTCTATCTGGTCTGATCGGTGATACTAGGAGGGGACTACAATTGTGTCTCAGACGTTGATCCAGACCACTCCCACCCACCCCTGTGAGACTCCCCAACTGTTTGGACAGCTTAAACACGTAGAGAATAGTAGCTGGGGTTGATGGAATCTTAGGGGGGCGATGAAATTAGAGACGATCAGGATGTATTGCACTACCGGCAGCAGGATAATAATGTGTTCTTTGAATACTGTGCTGAGCTATACAGGAGTAGTATAATGACCACGGACACAGATATGGACACCTTTATAGGGCAACTATGGTTTTGCAGCGTAAATCTTTTCTGCATTCACTATGCTGTGCATTATTCCGCTATCTAGTGGTTGGGTCCGGAATTGTAGTATTTCTTCTCCTTTTAAAAAAAAAATTCTTGTGGCCTGGTGGGCGTTGATATACCACCATTTGGTGTCCTTCAGTGACCTTTGGTCACCATCTTAAGATTCTTTTTTTCCGCTGTTGGGTCTGAATTGAGACGGGAGGAGCTCCAGAATTTTGGAGAGAAGAATCCACGAAAATTCACTAGAAGAACAGGAAAAAACTTATCGACACACCGGCCTTCGAGGTGGCGAACCGGGACACCGAGAAGAGGAAAAGAACACCAAAACTTTGAGTTCCAATAGAGAATGCGCACACATGGGGCTCCCTGGGCGCCATAATGGACAAGACACCATTCATGTTCTGCGACAATTGCCACCACAAGTACGCACAGAAGGACCAGCACCCGGTCTGTAACCTTTGCCTGACGCTCGACCACCGCTCTGAAGACTGCAACACGTGCTCGGCGTTCACCCCGAAGACCTTGAGGGTGAGGGAAAGGCAAAGGAGAGCAAATTACAACATGCAGGCTCAAGGACCACCACCATCGCTTCGAGACCTGGGCCTCTCCAGCGAGTAAGAGGATAACATCGCCGAAGGGCCCGAGGGCGACGAGGATTCGCTCTTCCAGGCCGTCAACATCGAAAAAAGAGCTCTGAAGGAGGTAAGAGAGACAGCGACACCCAAACAGTTTACCAAGCCCCAAAGGAGTGACTCTTAAGTCCTCAAAAACAGCACCACCATCGAAATTTTCGACGACCTCGAGCTCGTCCAAGGACAAACAGTCCGTTGGTTCCTTTGACAAGGAGTCCCAGACGGCGAAAACCCTTGATAAGACCAGGTTGTCGAAGAGCTGTCACGAGAAGTACTCCTCGACGTCGAAGAAAGAGGGTGAAGCAAGCTTCGACCTCAAAGTCGACAAGTGCCAAGAGAAAGCCCGAAGATCTCTACGTCGAAGCACAAGCGCCGGAACTCGAGAAGAAAAGAGGAGGCTCAAAGCCGAAATGGCAAGCGCAAGAGAGATTTTGACGAGACAATTAAGCAATTCAAGATCCTGCCGAAAACCTCAACGCTTTCCGAAAGAGACCTAGAGGAACTACAGGTTCCTACAACCCCAGAACCGGCTGTCGAAGAGGAGGAAGTAGAATACTACTTCGAAGCTGAGGGAGAAGATGAGGACCAAACCTATCACGGTTCGGCAACCTCGGAGACACTGACTCACCAGAAGAAGGGATAGATGCATACCCTTCGAGGCCAATCAACATCGGGATGTACAATCAGGTAATAAAGAAGGCTGGTAACACCTATGGAGTACAGCTAGAGGAGGAGAAACTACAGTCCTGCTTTCTCCTAGAAACCTTGCTGCCCACACAAACAAGAAGCCAATTCCTGCCCATGCTCCCAAGTGTGCTGGACAAGGGAAAAGAAGCTTTCAAGGAACCTGCCACATGCAAGGCAGGAACACCAAGGGGTGAAAAAAAAATACAAGCGCTCCTCCAAGGACCCAATGTACATCAGGGCATTCAGTGTCTGCGGACTCAATAATAGCTTCCAGAAAGAAGGCTAATGTACCCACTAATGTGGGCCCATCACCAGACAAGGTGAGCAAAAGAATGGATCTTACAGGAAGGAAAATGGAATGAAGTGTGGCGATTTAGTGGCGCATAGCCAACTCGAACGCCTTGATCAATAGGCATGCATACCCACACTGGGAGGAGGTAGGGGGAACTGCTAAAAAAAATCTGCCAGAACAGTTCCAGAGAAGGGCATGCCACTCGGTGGAAGAGGGGAAGAACACGGCTAATACAGGTTTAAAATCAGCCCCAGATGCTGCGGAGACCGCAAGCAGGCAAATTATGATCGGAGTTACGGAGAGAAGACACGCCTGGCTACGAATCTCAGGGTCCAAACCAGAGGTTCAAAGTAACATCTTGATCACTCCGTTCAATGAACAACAACTGTTTGGAACAGCTGTGGATGACAAACTAACTCAGCTGAAGAAAGAAAACAAAACAGCAAGCTCCATGGCGGATCTACAATTTAGAGGTGTGCGTAGGGGAACACCATTGTGGAGACCAACAGGCAGGGGTAACCACCAGCCAGTAACCTCACACCAGACCGTTCAACAAGGTTACCAAGGAGGGAACCAAGATCAGCAACAGGGTCAACAACAGCGAGGTTGGCAACATCAACAGGGGAGGCAATCCTTTTGAGGGGGCACTTGAGGAAGAGTCCAACAGCAGAGAGGGGAACCGCAGCCCACCTCCAAGTGACTGTACTACAACCAGGGCGCACACTCTAAAAATATCTGAGGACGCAACCACCAAAAAACATCAGGTCACAAACAACAAGGAATACCTCCAACATGCAACACTAGTGGTAGGCAGAATAGGAAACGTCTTCCACGAGTGGAAGAGGATTACATCTGACATATAGATATTAAACGTAATTTGATATGGATGCTGCATAGAACTGGCAAAACAACTGCCAGGCAAAAAAACAAAGAACAAGGTTCATTCAAAGAGAGAACTGTCTCATTTGCTCGAAGAGGCACAAGAACTTCTACACAAGGGTGCCAAAGAGAGGGTGCCTTACAAGGAAAGGAACAAGGGAGTGTATTCAACATACTTCCTCATACAAAAGGTAGACTGAACATTAAGACCTATACTAGACTTAAGGTTCATCATCTGAAAGAAACACGTTAGTGATAGATTCCTTACCTTAGAATTACCCCCCAGGCGTCAGACTGGATCCGGAGAGTTTTCGTCAGTAGTACCCCTGCGTGTCAGTAGGCATTGTCGTTCTGCTCCACGTACGTTGTTGGCGTCGTTGTCGCCGAGATGACATTGCTGGAGCTACTTAGACGCGCCCACGCGTGCTGAAGTCAGTTCTTTCTTTTTCTGCGTCAGCAAGTGCAGATCTGGAGAGAACGGTACCCCCGGTCACTTTTTGACAGTTATTTTTGGGACTTTTGTATCTAATTTTCCAGTGTTCAACTCATGGTGTATAGGGATGCCCCGTTTTAAGTCTTGCACTGCTTGTCCCCTGCACAATATAGGTGACGGACCCGCAGCATGAGTGTTTCCACTGCCTGGAGCGCGACCACGACTCTGAGTCGTGCCCCGAATGCCGGGCCATGGCTCCGAAAACTTTGCGGGAGCAGTCCCGAAAGTTGCTGGAGGCCTGGGAGTTGGCTCCGCGCCGTTCGAGGTCCCTGTCCTGAGGGAGGTCGAGGGACCCGTTGCGGAGCCGCCCTCAACATCATTCGACAAAGTCTTCGCACTCGGAGTCCGGTAAGGCGAAGCACAAGAAGTCTAAAAAGCGTTGTCACTCTTCACCTTCCCCAAGCATGTCGCGCGACACAGCTGAGGGTGCGGGTGGTACCACCCCCGCGGCTCCTATGAAACCTAAGCAGGTGCCGATGGTCGACCTGCCCTTTCTGGGTCCATCGGCGACTCCGGCCCAGTTACAGGAATTCCTGTCAGTCACGGCATGAGTCTTTGGGCCGTCAGGCCCTGTCGGCACGCCTTCAGGCCGCGTGGGTCCGACTGGGGGTCCTCGTTCTTCTGCATCGTCTGCTCCGGCCCCGGTGACGTCGACGACTCTGGTCTCAACGCCGGGAGACCCCCCATGGATCCATGCATGGATCCCAGCCAATCTCGGTTGGCCTCGTACGACCTCCACTGACCTTGACAGCGCCTCCGGCCAGCTCGCTGGCAGACGCCGTCCCTGGCTTCTACCCTGATGTGTAGACGGTGTCGGACCTGTGTCGATCGATGCTGTTAGTCTATCCCTTTCTCCATCCGCCTCCCTCTTTTCTGCCTGCCCGGTAGGTTGGGGAGGACAGGGAGGACTGGGAGGGGTCGGAGGACCATCTCTCAGTCCAGGGCGAGTTATACCCGGACTGGGAAAGGATTTGGAGGATGCAGGTGACTTGGATTTTACTCCTGAACCTGGCACACTGTCTCCTTCTACCATGGCTACAGATGAAGGTGGTACATATTTTGTGGTGTTGCGTAGAGCAGTCGAGGCTCTCCACCTCAAGCTACCTACATTGGCCATCAGGACTAGCCTGTTGACAGAAGTGCTCCGGCCAGCGTCTTCCTCTAAGAAGCCGCTGCTGCCCTTTAATGACGCACTTACGGATGTTCTTTTGGGCACCTGGTATAGGCCCAACACAGGGGCTCCTGTGGATAAGAACGTGGCCCGACGCCATCGCCCGGCCCCGGTAGACCCTATTTTCCTCTCCCAACACCCAACCCCTGAGAGCTTGGTCGTCCAAGCCTCTGCGTCCCCAAGCACATTCCCTTCCACACCTCCAGACAGGGAATCCAAGAAACTGGAACAGTTTGGGAAGAAATGTTTTACTTCTGCCAGTTCAGGGCTGCGGTCTGTGAGCACTGCATGCCTCTTTGGGTCGGTATTCCCATTCTATGTGGGACACGTTTGCGTAGGTGCTGCCTCGGTGTCCGGAAGAGGCCCGGACGGTGCTCTCCCAAGCTATTGCTGAGGGGAGAGACACAGCCAAGTTCACAATTCATTGTGGCCTTGACACCACCGACTTGCTGGGCAGGGCGATTTCCACGACAGTGGCGCTACGCTGCCGCGCCTGGCTGAGGACAACTGGCTTTTCCGGGGGTTTCCAGAACACTCTGATGGACATGACCTTTGATGGCACTCTCCTTTTTTGCAAAAAGGCAGACAGTGCGTTGGAGCATTTTAAGAACTCACTGGCTACAGCCAAGTCCTTAGGCCTTTCGGCCACGCGCACTCCTTCCGCTTCTGCTTTTCCCTCCTTTCCTGGCCAAGGAAGGGGCGCCCAAACACGTTTTTGTCAGAGCCACAGGCCTGCGGAGGACAGTCTGAGCGCAGCCACGGGACCCGCAGAGGTGGGTCACGGGGCCAGCGGGCGGGTCAGTCCACAACCTTTCCTGCCGCCACTGCCTCCAAACCTTCCTAGTCTGGTGTTTCAGGCCCACCAAACACCAGGGTTTTATTGTAAGTTCCTACTTCTATTATTTCATATTTTTCTATGGGCAGGGGTTGCACAGTACAAGTGTATGGCTAGGTGTGGTACTGAACTTACTTCAGCTCTGCAGTGGAGCAATTTACTACTGTTTTTGGTCCCTTTTTGGCAGAAGTAACTTTAGAAGTCCACTCTCTAAACCCCTTGATAGCCTTCTCTTAACCCTCACTTACTACTCTGTAATCCCCCCCCTTTAGTCGTAATCATTCCGTATGGACCTGCAACTCTCCCCTGACTCTCCCACGTGTATTACTAAAATGTATATTCTTGTACGATGACTCGCGGAGACTGCACACAGAATGATAAGAGACTAACAATCACACGTAAGTTTGTGAATAGCATCATATAATACTTTTGACATAATACTACTAAATGTAAACCAAAATACAGTTTACAGTTAGGCGTCTAACTGTTTAAAACACACAGTTACCTTTGTTTACTCAAAAAAAAAGTTTTTATAAAGTTTTTTTGTTCTCATAATGAACAGCAAAGTGAAATACATTGCTGATGGGGGGACCACAAATCACTCTGGCCAAAAAGCTTAAGCGCCTGAAGCTTTGATAGGTTGAAGCATGTGAATTCATGTGTGTAAGATAGTGTATTAATGAAACAGATTTGTTCTCCGGTTAGCATAGAGTGGACCTCAGATGTGGTCAGCTGTCACCTCCCTCTCACTTAGCGCGGGGACACGCCGAGATGGCGTAAACATGCGCTTTATAAATGTCTTTATTATTATTATTTAATGGCTGCCATACCTGTTGAAACTTTTTATCCGTGTTAGCTAAGCTGTGGGACAGACGTTCCAGCGCCAGCAGGTGCCATACTTCAGCGAATCACTGTGCTATTGAGGGGGGTGATGCTTGCTTCCAAGCACAGGCTAGGAGCAAATGGCTCACCAGGGTCCATTCCGTGTTTGTCATAGCAGCGATGCTGGTGGGGACATATGCCTGAAACGATTGTGTGGGGCAGGGGTGGGAGTGGGAAGCCCAAGATGCCCTTGATGTGTCCCAGGACCTCTTTCCAGAAAGTTGTGATCACCTTGCAGGACCACCAGATATGACGGAGGGTGCCTCCTTCCTGCCCGCAGTGTCGGCATATATTCAGGACCGCGTGATAAATGCCCGCCAGGTGGGCAGGTGTATGGTACCATTGTAACATCAATTTATACGTGGTTTCACACACTGCGAGACTGTGATACGTTTTGGGAATATCCCTCCATAGTGTTTCCCATTGCTTAGTGGATATCCCAATCGTGGGCTCTGGGGTTGAATTTTGGAGCACTTGATGGGTTCTGGAGATCAACACTTTGGAGCCATCAAAGGCACATACGAGCCTCTTGCTCAAGTTGCTGCTCTGTACATCCCAAGTTTCATTGCCCGGTGTCGTAGCTGGAGATAGTGATGCTGGGCAGACCAGGACCCTCCGTAGCTCAAATACTCTACTACTCATCCCGCTGAAAGCACGCAAACAAAAAACCGCAGCCCAGTCAAAGTCAAAGAGGTTTATTGCATAATTAATTAAAATCATTACAATTTCCACATGTCAATATTATAATACGAAAAGTAAATGCTACTAAAAAGAAGATTGAACTCTTCCATTGTTAAATGATATAACACAATTTTAAAACAAGATTCCTCAGGTAAACTCCCACCGTCATTAAGAGGTCAGAATGTTTGGTACATGTTAATGCGGGGTTTACCGGTCTTAGGGATCAGGGCAGAGTTATTACACCGCTTATTTCATCATGTCCTTGTTCCACAAGACTCAGGCATTTATTCACTTCTGCCAGGAATTTTGTTCCCCGGCATGCTAAAATGATTGAACTCCCTCCTAGCCAGCAAGTTACCGCTTGCCTACAGGTACGGATTTTTAACTCGTTACAGATCTGTTTCAATAATCTTCGACGTTGTACCAGGAGAGCTGGACAAACGCACAAAAAATGGGCTAATGATTCTGTTTTGTAGCCACAAAGTCTACAGCTCTCGGTCTGGTGTTTCCCTTTCCAAGAAGGTGCTAAGTCTTTCGAACTGTGCATACCCATCCTGTAGGCCGTAAAGGCTCTTTTTATGTGCACATTAAAATGAGAGGTTAAATATGCGTGCGGTCGTCCGGCTTTGAAGGAGTTGATTATGGTCCAACCATGTCGCCGCTTGAGCAGTAACGCTTTGTCCTCTTGAAAAGATTTCGACCTTGCTGCCTTATTGGCTAGCCTACTTATTGTTGCTTTGTCCGTCACAGATTCCCAAATTCCTTCCAGCTCCAGCTCTTTCACGCAGGTTTTCAGGTATTTTCCCCAAGGACAAGGGGTTCCAGTTGCTCCTTGATTTTTTATGGCTTCCCAGTTTAACCAATCCATCGAATCCGGATCTGCAGATCTTAATTTGTGACACAGTTTTATGAAGCCGCTCATGCTCCTATATTTCTGGTTTTGCAGACCGAATTCCAGCCTTACTTGTGGAGCTGAAGCACAATTAGGGAGGTTAAAAACTGCTTTATAAATTTTTGTTTGGAGCTCATTTAGCAGATCTACTTCCTTGCCACACCAGGTGACGAGACCGTAAGATAATGATTTTTTTTTTTTTTAAATATATTTTTATTGCAGGAATTAGCAAATTGTTACATATACGACCAGCATTATAGATCCATCAAAATTAATGAAAGGCATCCCTCCATCCCCCAGTAGCATGTACCCTTATACAGCCATTCAGCCCACAACCTAACGGTCGGGCGGCGAAATCCAATGGGGGTTCAGCAGGGAGGCAAAGCTGGTCCGGATAATCCACTGTCCGTCATCTGCTTTTCAACACAAGCCTATAAAACCCCAAAGAAAACCCCTCCCACAAAACACTATAACCCAAATTAAACCCTACCCAACCCAACCCCGCCATCAGTGTATGGTAGCAGCCGCAGTGGGATTCGTGAGAGGACCCATGAGGAGAGTATCAGCAACATGAATTGCAATCGCCTATCGGGACTCGGGGCGAGTTGCTCCCTCACTTTCAGAGTCGCTGGGGGCGCAATAATCCCTGAGGGCCTGCACTAATGTCTCCCATTCCAGCGCTGCCTCCTGTGCCTTCTCGTTATGCTGCCTCACAGCTAATTGGTATCTCAGCGTGCTTTCTCCCGCTGCCCATTTCAAGAGTTCGCTGTGCCATCGGCTCCCTGTCGGACCAGCCCGTGCCTTCCAGTTCCTGGTCACCTCTCGTTTAGCAAGGAGAAGCCCCAAATCAATGAATTTACTGGAAATTTTGTTTTTGGGGGTATGTGGAAACCAATGCAGGAGTCCCACTGCTGCATCAACCGATAAGGATCTCCCTGTCACCTCCTCCAGGGTCTTCCCCACTTCCATCCAGTAGGAGGACAATCCCGGGCAGGACCACAACATGTGGAGGAGGTCTGCCTCCGGCGCCGGGCATCTGGGGCAGTTCGCCAAGCCCGT
Organism: Lissotriton vulgaris; assembly: GCF_964263255.1. NCBI lineage: Eukaryota > Metazoa > Chordata > Amphibia > Caudata > Salamandridae > Lissotriton > Lissotriton vulgaris. The sequence goes on from NC_141694.1 coordinate 1,742,493,151, forward strand.
GGCGAAATACTGTTGGATTTTCGCCGGGGTCAGATATGCCCTATGGAGTACGTAATAGTGGACCAACTGAAAGCGGGCGTGGCGCGTGCCCTTCCAAGCTCGCGCACGAGTTGGGACCAGGTCGTCTCCGGGATCTCCTTGCCTATGTCCACCTCCCAACGGGCTCTCAAGGTAGTGAGGGGGGTCAGCCCCTCATTGATCAGTCTACCGTAGAGGCAAGTGACCGCCTTCACCGTGCCCGCGGACATCATGACGTATTGGCACACCGGAGACGTAGGGGGCTCCTCTTGCCCGCATTTCCAGTGCGCCTGGATCGCCCGGGTAAGGGCCGAGTGCAATAGGAAGTCTCCGCGGGGAACCTCGAAGCGGTCAATGAGCTCCTGAAAGGGCAAGAGCGCCCGTCTTCATAGAGGTCCCCCACCAATTGTAGTCCCGCGTCCTCCCAGTCTGCCAACCGTGACCAATCACCGCCATGGGGCAAGGCCGTCAACATCCCTAAAGGTATTTCAGGCGCATACGGTATTCGCAATTGGCCCCGGGCGTGGGCTCGGTTCCAACACAGGCGAATGGTCTTCTCTTCCAGCGACAGGTCTTGCAGGGCCAAACGTTGTCGCAGCGCTATGAAGGAGAGAACATGCCTGGCCATCCCCGTACCTCTCCTGTCCTCCGGGCCCCGGAATTCCCTGGCGATCTCCTGGGTGAGGGTCTGGAGCTGCGCCGCTAGGTAGTATTTCTCAAAGTCCGGCACCGCAAGCCCACCCTCGGCTTTCAGCCTCATCAGGGTCTTGAGGGCCACTCTTCGGCGGCCCGAGACCCAGAGGAATCCGACTATCATTGACCGCAAGAGTCGAAATGTGGCCGGCGGGATCCAGATCGGTAGCGCCCGGAAATAGTACAGCAACCGGGGAAGCGCCACCATTTTGAGCAAAGCGATCCGCCCTGCCATCGAGAGCGGTAGCGTAGCCCAGAAGTCCATGCTACCCCGTAGCGCCCGACTGCATCTGGCAATGTTCCCATCTAGGAGGTCAGATGGTTCATGGTAGATATACACTCCCAGGTACTTAAAGCAGTCAGGTTCCCATCTAATCTCTCTATTGAGAACAGGGCTAGGGGTGCCTCTACGAACCGGGAAAAGGCATGTCTTAGCCCAGTTCACCCGGAGGCCCGATACCTCCCCAAACGCCGTGAGCGCCGTCGCAGCTCCATTCAGGGCAACAACCGGGTCTTCAAGGAAGAGCAACAGGTCATCGGCGTATAACGAAATGTAGTGCGGGCCCGAAGGTGTCCAGAAGCCATTATAATGAGCCCCCGATCGGAGAAGCAGCGCGAGAGGCTCCATCGCCAGCGCGAAGAGGAGTGGGGATAACGAGCAGTCCTGTCTCGTGCCTCTCTCCACCGGGTATTGTGAGGAAATTAACGGGCCCGCCCGAACCCTGGCCGAAGCAGAGGTATATAAGACCGTGGTCCATCTGATAAAGCCCTCGCCGAGGCCGAACCGCCGTAACACAGCGTGCAGGTAGTCCCATTCCAGGCTATCAAAAGCCTTCTCTAAATCTACTGATAGGACCACCGGGCACGGAGCGTCCACGAGCGGTTTCCCCAGCAAGCGGAACAACCTACGGATGTTCATGGTCGTGTTTCGCTTGGGGATGAACCCAGCCTGGTCTTCATGTACCAGGGAACTCATGTGGCCCAGCAGCCTCGAGGCCAAGATGCTGCTCAGAATTTTATAATCGACCGTCAGCATCGATAAGGGACGGTAGGACGCCGGATCAGCCGAGTCCCGTCCCGGCTTGAGAAGGGGAACCACTAAGGCCTCGCGCATCGAGCCGGGGAGCCGCCCAAGCCTCTTCGCCTCTCTGTATACGATCACTAATCTTGGGGCTAGGAGATCAGCATAGGCTGCATAAAATTCTACAGGAAGGCCGTCTAGGCCCGGGGTCTTATTCCGCGCCATCTTTTTAATGGCGCTGCGGACCTCCCCCAGCTCGATGTCGGACCCCAGGGCTTTCGCCACATCAGGCTCCACCGTCGGGAGCTCCAGGGGCCGCAGATAATCATCGAGAAGGACAGGGTCTCTGGCAGAACGACTGCGGTACAGATGATCGTAGTAGTGCAGGTAGCAGCTCAGAATCTCAGGCTGAGTGTGCACTACGGTCCCGTCCGCTATGCGCATGGACGTCGTCAGTGAGGCCTGGCGCATAGGGTTAGCCAGCCACGCCAGCAACGCGCTCGACCTATCCCCCTCTGCGAGGGACCTAACCGTGTAGGCCTTGTAATCGAAGCAGCGCAGCCGCTCGACCTCCGCCGCCACCGCCTCCTTTGCCTCTGCCGTGCGTCCCTGGAGTTCAGGGCGTCCGGGGCGGCGGAGTTCCAACTCACGGAGCTTCCGATCGGCAGTATCTAAGTCAAGGATAATCCGCCTCATACCTACCTTCTTAGTGATGCAATAACCCCTCACCACCACCTTAAAAGCGTCCCATTCCAGCGCTCTCGAGCTCGCAGTGCCCCTGTTGGACGCGAAGTACTCCGTGATCTTATCTCCTAAGTCCGCTTTGAATACAGTGTCCTCGAGGATCTCGGGACGTAACTTCCAGGTGGGCACCGCAGACACCCCAGGAAACCAGCGAAGGGCCAGCAGGAGGGGGTTATGGTCTGAGATGGTCCTAGTCAAATATTCGGAATGGACCGCCGCTGAAAACAGTTCAGTCGAGCCAAGAAATCCGTCCAGCCGAACATGTAACTCGTGTAGGCCTGAGAAATAGGAATAGTCTCTAGTGTCGGGGTGTTGCGCCATCCAAATATCCGTCAGGCCCCAGCGCGACTGCCAGTCCCTACGACCTTTAGCCACACGGCGGACCGGAGAGTCAGGGAGGGGCGGATGCGAGCGGTCGGTCTCCACATCCACTACTGAATTGAAATCCCCACCGAGCAGGAGGGGCCCAGTGAAAAAGTGGGCCAACGAGCCCGATAACCTGGAAAGGAAGGCAATCTGGTCCATGTTGGGTGCGTACACACAGCAAACGTTTAGGTCCCTCCCCCCCAGAGTGCCCGAGATGGCCACGTAACGCCCCTCCGGATCTACCACTGAGTTTGTGACCTGGAAGGGAACCCCAGCTCTAATCCAAATTAGCGCCCCTCTGGCATACGCGGAGTACGATGTGTAAAAGACCTGCCCCCTCCACCTACGCTGTAGCGCCGCCCCCTCCGTCTTGTTCAGATGGGTCTCCTGCAGCAGCGCCACTTGTACTCCCCTACGCACTAAATAAGCGTGGACTTTGTGCCGCCTAGACATGGTGTGAAGCCCCCGCACGTTCCAAGTAATACATTTCACATTAGCAACATCAGCCATTGTCCCATACTGTTTGTGCAAAGTCTCCCCATGTGGGTCCCCACAAAGAACGAACAACAATCAACCCAGCACTGATGGCGGCCATTTTCCCCAACCAAAACTCAACAACCCTTATTCTAATCAAACCCTTACCCACCCTCCCCAGAACAGGACCCAAATAGCACCATCTAGTTCCCATCCAAACCATACCCTCAAAAATGCCACTGTCCCCAACTACTCCTGCGGTCGCCACCGTAGGAAGGCCTTAAGGGCCAGGTGCGGGCTGGGCGGTGGCAGCGGGCCCTCGATGCTCTGGCTACCAGGACTAAAGCAAGCCCAAATCAGTATTGGAAACCCTCGGGGCAAGAGCAAGGCACCCCACCCCCCACTTCCCCGGAAATCATGATCAACCGTCGGCTCCCGCCACCCCCGCCTCGGGCCCCCACCCAAAAGGATGCAGCTCACCCCGTCAACCCTGTCCATCCAGAAGGTCCTCAACCGATTTTGGTGTGATCACCGGCGTGTGAACGCTATCGGTCACCGAGTCCTCCGAGTCCGTCGGTGCTCCTTCGTCACCAGGGTCCACTTCCTCTTCAATGGTACCGTCCCGTGAACCAGACAGCGCAGATAACACCTCCAACACTCCCTTCCGCTCCGTCGATGTCTCTGCTGTTGAGGGTCCGCTCGGCCGGCCACGGCGACTCCGTATCCTCTTAGACCGCCGTCGCTGTCCCGGCTCCACCGCTAGCTGAGATGAGGAGCTAAAGCCATCTTTCCCAGCTCTATATAGTTCAAGCCAGTTACAGACATCCTCCGGGGTATCAAAGAATTGAGTCTTGTCATCGACAACGATGCGGAGCTTTGCAGGAAATAGGAGCGAGTATTGGATGCCCTCGCTCCGGAGCTCGCGCTTGACCGCCAAGAATGAAAACCGTCTGCGTTGGGTTTCGTAGGTATAATCCGGGAAGATGTTCACCTGGCTGTTCTCCACCTTGAAGGGGCCATTATGTCTGGCGGCATTGAGGATGAGGTCTATGTCGCGAAAATGCAGTAATCGTGCCACCACCGGACGCGGATGACCGTAAGATAATGATGGTAATATTTGTGCTGACATGACCTTCAGGAGGTGACTGTAATTCGGGCAATTCATTTTTACTTTTAGCAATCGGTAAGCAAAGATTAGTTTTTGTGCTTTTGCTCGAATTGCAGTTTTGTGCTCCATTAGTTTTGCTCCCTGGGATATTGTTACTCCAAGGTATTTGTACGAGCCTTGTTCGTTCACCTTTGTCCCGTTAAATGACCATGTGTAACTAAGTTTTTTTTGGTCCACTAAACGTACTACTTTTGTTTTTTCTTTGTTTAAGTCCAATCCTTCTTGTCTTAGGTACTCTGCTAAGATGTTTAAAGCTCTTTGTAGACCCACTGGAGTTTTGCTCAGCAGGACAATGTCATCTGCATATTGCAGACAGGGAATTCGCCGGTTTGCCAATGAAGGTGGATGCACCTCATCTGTGTCCAACACAGTTGCGAGATCAGAAAGGAATAGATTAAAAAGGGTAGACGCTAGAACACAACCTTGTTTTAGGCCCTGGAATGTTGGTATGTTCCTCGTTGTATACGCTCCGTCTCCCAATTTAACCTTTGCCCATGTATCTTCGTGCAAAGCTTTTATTGCCTGTATTAATTTTAAAGGCATCCCCCAAAGCTGCAATTTTTCCCATAGGCGCTCTCGATTTACTCTGTCAAATGCAGATTTGATGTCGACAAAACAGGCGTATAATCGTGCGCCCTTTACTGATATTCTGTCCATTAATACTGACAGGCAAGTTAAGTTGGTGATTGTCCCCATGTCCCTCCTAAATCCCGTCTGGAACCAGGGGATTCTCTGAGATTCTTCTATCCAATCTTGCAGCTTAAGGAGGATACAAGAGGCATAGAGCTTGGCTTCCACATCTATCAATGATATAAGTCGGTAATTTGTTGGGTTACCATGGTCGCCTTGTTTAAATATTGGGTGAATCACGTTCCCCTTCCATGATGCAGGAACCTGTATGTCACGATAGATTTGGTTAAACAATGGTGTCAGGATTTCTGCCCAAAATACCGGGTCATGTTTAAAGATGGCATTGGGCAGTCCATTCGGACCTGGTGCTCCTTCAGCCTTTAGCCTAATAATGATTTTACACAGTTCCGCTCTAGTTGTCAATTCTGGGACTATCATTTCCTCTTTCGCGCAATCCCTTATCACCGGTTCTTCTGTGCCTGGGTTGTAGATTTCCAGCTGGCCATTCTCTACTGCGTTTGTTACCTGCATATTATTTGGAAGACCAACTGTTCTTGTGCAGTAAAGGGATTGCACATGTTGAGACCAAGCGTCGGCTCCTACTCCCGCTTCCTGAAAGAGTTTTTGTCCTTTATTTAGGTCATTGATGATGCCCCAAAATTCACGACTATTGGGATGTTTTCCGACACTTAACAGTCTATTCCATAACTTCTCCTTGTGGGCTGATTTTGCAGTGTATAAAGCCTTCCTGTAGGAACTTCTGGCTTCTGTCAGAACCCCTTTGTTTGTTGGTAACCCCAGCTTTTTATTCCACGCAAGGTGACGGACAACATTTGCTACCCTCCTTTTCTTTGTTCTCAGTTCGTTGGAAAACCAGGGCTCCTTTTTAGCGGTGGACTTACTCCGTACACCTGAAGTTGCAGGAAATTTGTGAAGTAGGTCCAGGACCAGTAGCTCCCAATTTTTTACAAGGTCCTCCTTTTTTTGCATCCCTAACTCGGATTTTCAAGCCATTGCGGCACAATGTATTCTTTCCAACATTTCTCCTCTCCATTTTAGTTTCTTTAAGTTGAATTTAGTGGCTTGGTGAAGCAGACTTGCTAATTTCGGTGCCAAGTTTGGCGCAGTGTTTAGGGAGGTTATTTTGGGGGAAGTGGTTGCTTTCTGATCGTTGGACGATTTTGAAGGTCTCAATGACTGGGATTAATTCGTCGCTTACTATTGTATAGTCTATTGTTGAGTGGACCCTACCACTCAGGAACGGAACGCCTGCCGGCCTGTCCCCCTTCGTGTTGCCGTTTAGAACTGTCAGTCCCAGAGCTTTTGGGTCAAAGGCTAACCTAAGGCCTCCTTTGGACAGTCGCTTGACTTCTTTTGCCCTCAATTTTCCATTGAGATCACAGTTAAAGTCCCCTGAGATTAATAGAGGACATCCTTTATAGGTTTTTTGCATCTTTTTAATCAGCGACGTCAGGCACATTTGTTTACCTTGTTGTAGCTTACGGTCAGGATGGATATAAACATTAAGGATTATAATTTGCCATTTTTTGTGCCCGGCTGACGTAGATTCCGTGATTCTGATCACTTGTACCCAGTTTAGTCCTACATCCAGTGCTTCTGAAGACCAGTCAAATTTTTGAGTGATATAAGTTGATAAACCACCCCGAGGGTGTCCAAACTTTGAGTGTCTTTCTGCGGGGATGTAGTGGGTCTTGAAGCCTGGTATTACACTTGGAGCTAGTTTCCATGTCTCCTGAATCAGGATTATGTCTTGGTTGGAAAAAAAGATTTGGGTATCATGGTCCAGCTCCATTTCGTGGAAACCATGTACGTTCCATGTGCATACCGAGACTTTTGTTGAAGTAGTTTTGGCACTCTGCGCTTCCACCCTCCTACGTGGAGACCGGGAAGAATTTTTCTCCGTGTTAGGGTCTCTTTTTACACAGGAACCTTGGGACCCAGGACCAATCTGTTGTGTCCCGACTGGGCTGCCTATTTGGGTGATTGTAGTCTGTCAGATTTACCTCTTCAGCTACACCGGCTCCTAATAGGCAAGAAAACGGGAGGCGTTTATCCCCGATATCCTTTGTTTCTTTATTGGTGATTTTTTGTAACGGAAATGGATATTTTGGGATTATGTTTCTTAAAAGCGAAATTCCCCATGATTCGAAGTGATCTCTTGTGGAGAGTATTTTGTCAGCAATGGCTTTTGAAGCCCACGTTGTGACAGTGACTTCAGATTCTATGTGCTGGGGGATTCTTTTGAATTCAACGGACTGGAGGTCCTGAGAAGTTATCTCTTTTAACTCCTCTATTTCCTGGAATTATCTTAGCAGATTGCCCCGGTTTAGGAAGTCCTGAAGCCCATTTGATGTGTATTCCGGAATGAATGTTAATTTGTGGGGTGTTATTTCAGAATGGAAAAGGATTTTTTTATCAACTTTAGACTGTTGGGGCTTTATAAATCCATTGGATTTCGGAGATAATGCGGAGGACTCTTGCCCCTGGTCCGTAATTGCTAATGACGTCGGATTGGTTGTGCTTTGATTTGTACCTGGGTTTTGATAAACCTTTGATGGAGAATTATGCCGAGTTTGAGTTACGGCACAGGTGCGGTGTTTTTCCGTAATGGTAACACACATGCGGGTAGGTACGGTTTTTAGCTGTGATCCATTTGATTCTCCTGAGTTATTTTTTAAAGTGGGTCCAGATTTCTGACAACTAGGCTGTTTTCCGGTAGGCTCTTATTGTTGGCCGGGTTAGACTGACCATGTCCCCCTGTGAGGTCGCCCATGTTTTTTCTGGGCCTTGTTTGCTCAGGTGTTCCATTTTCGGCGGTTCCTTCAGTATGAATCCAGATGTTTTTCGGTACTGACCGATTTTCCGTTGGGCCACTAGGAGCTTCAAATAAAACCAAATTTGTTTTGCTGTGATAGTTAACAGATGTTGTGGGTGAACTCTGCCGGGATTGTCCGCCCTCGGTGTGAGTTGGGACTCTTGATTCACTGGCATCTGGGTTGAGCCTATCTTGCCGTCTTGAGGCGTGGCAGGACAATCAGAATTTGAGACCTGGGCAGAGTTTACGTTGAAAATTAAAAACAGCTTCCCTGGATCTAAGGATTGTTGCTGTTTGTACTTTAGCCTAGCTTTCCTGGCCTTTTTCTTTTGTCTCTTTGTTACTGTTTTGTCCTCTTTGACTGCAATTTTTTCCTCTTCACTTATAATTTGGGAAGACGATACTAGTTCCTGTACTTGTGCTGATCTTTCTAGCCCCACTTCCCTTGAGATGTGGTCTGAGACCTTCAGGTGATTACTGGTTGAATGCTCCTTTGAAATTGACCTGCTACGGAAATATAATTTATCTGGGGAGAATTTTGTGATCTTTTCAGCTGAGTTGTGATGTTGTCTTACTTCCCGCAGAATATCCGTCAGAATTGCTGGCAAACTTGCTAGTTTTTCAATTATTGAACCACAACCGCAGCAAGGCTGTTTTTTATTAAACTCTGGTTGGGCTACTAGTTTCCCTTGGCTTCTTAATAGGGAGGTAAGTGCATCCATTTTTGAGTTTAAGCCCGCAATGTGGCCTGCCACCAAAGTGATAAGGTCTATCTGCACCTCCATTTTATTTGATTGAAAGTTCAAAGCTTTTATAGCTTGATCTAGAGAGTTTAGTAGGGACTGGGTCCAAATGGGCGATTGATCTTCTTGAGACTCAATTGCGACTTTCAAATCAGTATCCATCAGACTGCCTGACGAGATGGTGATTGGTGCAGAGTGATTTATGTAAGGATCATTTATTGACTTGTTGTTTATGGTGCAGTCTTGGAGGTTTCTTTTTTCTACTGGCCCTCGAGGGGTAGACATCGCCGGACCTAGACTCGGATGTAAATTTTTCGGACTTGGCTCAGATTGTAATGCTCTACCGTGGGTTTCTAGGTACATTGAGATCCTTTCCGTTAGTTCTTCCAGTTCTGTGTCATTTGATAAAAACAATGGTTTTTGCCATGGATCAGTTTCGAACATGGATTCTGCGTGTAGATTAGCCTGGCCTTTTGAGCCCTCCTTAAAACTTTTCGAACTATTAGGATCTTTTACTTCCACCACGTCGGATGATGTTGGGCTATCCTGGGGTCTTGTTGGACCTTTACGATTTTTTGCTTCCACCACCTCATTTGGTATTATAATGTCAGTTGATGTCCTACTATGGACCTTTGTGGTGTCTACCACCATAGTGTGCTTATGAGTTTCTAAGGGATCGCTCTCCCCTGCGTGGGCATTTGAATGGTGTACTTGTGCGGCTATTGTCAGTTTGCTTCCCTTAGGAGAGAAGCCCTTGGATAATGTACAGGGGTCGCTCATATTTGACTTGTTGTTGTCCCGGGAGGGTGGAGCACTAATTGGCAAAATTGGATTTGGTAAATTGCTTGCTTCAACTGATGACGTGTAGATCGCTGCAATTGGATCCTTTAAGTAGAAGAATTTTAAGAGCCCTGACTTATTTGAGTATTTTGACGTCGTTTCCGGGGTGGGTGCTGAGACCAACCTCTCCCTTTGGACGGCTTGTCCCCCCGAAGGTATATCCTCTACGTTTAACTTCTTTAACTTTTTCGTGGTCTTCTTATTTTCCACCGGGTGTTGCGTTCTCCCCGACCTCATTGTGCCCTGGTTGGGGGTCTTAGTCCGTTTCTACTTTATTTTCACTTAATCACCCTCTTCCTGCGTGGGTGGACTACAGGAACTACAGGCACTCGCCGTCTGGGTACCTCTGATGGGCACGCCGCAGTGGTGTGTTAGCGACAGCGGGGGGACCGTGTTGGATTATTATCCTAGCTCAGTACGGCGCTAGCACGCCACAGTGGTGTGTCAGCGACAACGTGGGGACCGTGTTGGATTATTATCCCAGCTCAGTACAGCGCTAACACCCACGTCAGCTCTCCCACCCCGCAATCACACCTGCTCACCGGCTGCTGTCTGAGCTCGGGATGCCACCGCAGGCGCTCATGCTCTCCCTGTTACACACGCTCTACTGCCTCGGTGAGCACAACTTCTTGGTGACGGGATGATGCCTGGACGAGGATAGAATGAGGTACGCTCGCCTGCTCCCATCAGCTCCTGTCTGCACCCGACTTCTGCTGGCGTGTCCTGACAGTCGGTGCGGTCACGGTCGGTGCGGTCTCTGGCTCCCTCCTCCTCTGGCTCCGCCCCAGGCCACTGGCCAACTTCTCTCTCGAGCCCTCGAGCCCTTGAGCCCTCTCACCGCTCGCACCAGGAGCGAGCCCCGCTGCCTCCGACGGGAACCAGAACCAAAACCGAACTCCACTCCACTTCCACGGCAAGCGGGTGAGTGGCTCCGGAGGTGCAAGCAGCTGTGGCCACAATTCCCCAAGTTTCACCACGGCCCGCGACCGAACCGCGATCTACAACCGGCGTCCAAACGTCTTCTCTCTGCACATGCGCAATGATCGGTGCACGGGTCCTCTTGTCCTCCGGCTTGTCCACCGGCTCCTACACCAGCGCCAGCACCAGTTCTCTCTCTCGCTCTCCCCGGGACCCTTCTTCAGCTTCTCAGCTTCTCGGCTTTTAGCTTCTGGCTCAGCTTGTTGGTGACTGAGCCGCTCAAAGGCCAAACATAGCAGGCTCCCCCTCCGCTGTGGCGGTGTTGTTGTCGCAGCGCTTGGAACGCAGCGCTCACACCTTCCTACAGCGCTTCAGCGACGGGGGCTGGGTTTGGTATCTCGATTCAGAAAAGGGGGTGGTGATGAACAGAGTGTCTGAATTAAGAAGACCACTCTTACCCAGTCCAAATATCCGGGCTTGATCCATCACCGTTTTTTAGCTCACTGCACCATCCCAGCTCAGAACTTGGCTATATGCAAATTAGTCTGACCCTGGCCCAGTGCATCATGGGAACAGGGCAGACCAAACTACCAAGCCAATTCTTATACTGGGAAGGAAACAAGCTACCGGGGACCGGTTTCTGGCATTTCAGCCGTCTTCGGCCCAGCTTGCTTGAATCCTGATGGTGCAATGAGCTAGGGACTCACATCTGAGTATACCCTTCCACGCTTATGGTGGACAAAAATGATTCAGAAAAGGGGGTGGTGATGAACAGAGTGTCTGAATTAAGCAGACCACTCTTACCCAGTCCAAAGATCCGGGCTTGATCCATCACCGTTTTTTAGCTCACTGCACCATCCCAGCTCAGAACTTGGCTATATGCAAATTAGTCTGACCCTGGCCCAGTGCATCATGGGAACAGGGCAGACCAAACTACCAAGCCAATTCTTATACTGGGAAGGAAACAAGCTACCGGGGACCGGTTTCTGGCATTTCAGCCGTCTTCGGCCCAGCTTGCTTGAATCCTGATGGTGCAATGAGCTAGGGACTCACATCTGAGTATACCCTTTCACGCTTATGGTGGACAAAAATGATTCAGAAAAGGGGGTGGTGATGAACAGAGTGTCTGAATTAAGCAGACCACTCTTACCCAGTCCAAAGATCCGGGCTTGATCCATCACCGTTTTTTAGCTCACTGCACCATCCCAGCTCAGAACTTGGCTATATGCAAATTAGTCTGACCCTGGCCCTGTGCATCATGGGAACAGGGCAGACCAAACTACCAAGCCAATTCTTATACTGGGAAGGAAACAAGCTACCGGGGACCGGTTTCTGGCATTTCAGCCGTCTTCGGTCCAGCTTGCTTGAATCCTGATGGTGCAATGAGCTAGGGACTCACATCTGAGTATACCCTTCCACGCTTATGGTGGACAAAAATGATTCAGAAAAGGGGGTGGTGATGAACAGAGTGTCTGAATTAAGCAGACCACTCTTACCCAGTCCAAAGATCCGGGCTTGATCCATCACCGTTTTTTAGCTCACTGCACCATCCCAGCTCAGAACTTGGCTATATGCAAATTAGTCTGACCCTGGCCCAGTGCATCATGGGAACAGGGCAGACCAAACTACCAGCCAATTCTTATACTGGGAAGGAAACAAGCTACCGGGGACCGGTTTCTGGCATTTCAGCCGTCTTCGGCCCAGCTTGCTTGAATCCTGATGGTTTGGTATCTCGGCGCTTAGAGTAGCGCTCACGCCCGCCTGTGGCACCTTGTTCCGTGATAGTCGCTTTAATACATTTGACACCGAGAGTCTGTTCAATAACTCCAGCTTCTCCTTAACTTTCAGTCTGGGCTCTCGTTAGGGTCTCACTTAGTACTCCCCTCAGTGGCTAAGTTTAATCTTAGTGGATTTGGGCTTAATGCCTGTCTTAAGGATTACATAGCACCACATATTACTATCGGTCATCACAATAGCTTGGTCCTAGGGTAGGCAGATGTATGCTGTTCTACACGTCTTTTAGGTTAAATGTGTAGAGTCAATTGGCTGGACACAGTGGAACTGTGCACTGACTGTGTCCTTTATTATCTACACTGTAGAGCGGGGCCTCAATTTCCCGAGCGGTTGCCGGGCGAGGAGAGGCCGTCACTCACATAATGCTGGGTGAGTATCATTTATTGGAAATGCCTCTAAATGACTAAGCTAATATGCTTTATTGATATGCGGAATGCAAATTATCTCCGCGTGTGTGTTTGTCGGGTAGATGTCTGGGTGATGAGGAGTACGTATGTGTGTTAATATATACTGTATATCTTTTTGTTTTTGTTGACAGGTAGAAGAATTTTTACTGTCTCCAGTGGACATTGGGGCTCCAAGTTCCTGGTAGATATAACAGTATGCAAAAAGCAACTTCACCTATTTAATTTCCTTGTAGTTTTTGCACTTTCCAATTTGCAGTAGCATATTTTCTGTAGGTCCTGACGAAAGCCGGAGCAATGCTCTTTTCGGCTGAAACATGTTGACCATCTTCATATCGCCATAATGTTGTCCCATATCTTGATGACTAGGCGGGTTTTTATTTTTGACACCTAGACTTTCCTTACCAACTCCACTGATCTAGGCAACCCCATAGATCTAGGTAGCCAATTTTATTTAAGTATTATCATTTGAGCACTGCACTACATGATCACTATTCTTTTGAGCACTACTTTGGCTAAGATGAGCAACATTCACCTCCGCACCGATACTGCTGGGTCTGGATGGTGTCTAAGTCGGGTACAACTCCCTTACAATTCCCACATGATGATATTCCGCCACGAGGGTGGTCAGATGGGAATTCCTATAGCCAGTAGTGACTCTTTCACACATGCTACTCTGAGTTCTCAGTCATCATCACAACAGCACACCTCCCCTGACCTGGTCACCTTTTCTTGGTTTTTGTAAGCTTAATATTAGGGGCATAAGGTGACAGGTCGATAAATAACCCCTCTTGACCCTCTGTACACCATTTGTTGATTACCTTGTTCCTTGTGCCTTGCTGGAGGCTCGTGAGGGCAGTGGGGGAGGTGGAGGCGGTAGCAGTGGCGGGGGCGGTGTTGTTTTCTCAGCGCTTGATACAGCGCTCACACCTGCCTGCAAGCCGCTGTGTCCCGTCCTCCCCCTGCTCCTGCTCGCGGATCACTATGCAGCCTGACGGACCTTATAGTCGGGCTGGCAGGCGGATCGAAGCCGGCCCGCTCCGCTGCTCCCGCTCCGCTGTTCCTTTCCCTGAATCTTCTTTTCCTTCTTTTCCTTCTCCTTGAGTCCCTAATCCCGTAGGTCCACAACGGGTGGAGACAGCAGCAGCCTGCACCCGTCTCGTTCGGTAAAAAATGGCGATCTGGCGTTCAGTGACTCTCGGGCTCCCTCCAGTGGTCAAAAGTCCGTGGGAAGCCCAGTCCTTCGCAGGCAACGCGCCCAAAATCTGGAACGCTATTCCCCCCACATCAGAACTATACCCTCCTTCGCAAAATTCAAAGGACAGCTCAAAAATCTTTTCCTAGATCGGTCCCTAGCGAAGAAACATGAGAAGCAGAAGCGCCAATGACATTACTCCCTGGATGGGTGTGTGACCCCAGACTGACACCCGGAAAAGGTACTACTAGTCTTCATTGACCCTGGATACTTAACCCGCTGAAACTCACCGTCCATGTCTGATACTTTCAGGATTCCTTTGTATATTGATACTTTTGCTGTATTTTCTGTTCTTGCATTTTTAGTCTTTTGCAATATGACTGTTGTAAAGCGCTCTGATACCCTTGGGTCTGGCCAGCGCTATATAAAACTGAAAAATAAATAAATAATGGGAGGGCAAATTCTGTCCTATAGCATATAAGGACTTCATGGTGCCCCCCACAAACAGGTCGCTGAGTGTTCGGCAGTTACCCTCTTAATAACCTCTAACTTTAAGTACTCAACTTACTGGTCTTTAGACTTTTCCTAGACTTACTTTTTTCCGCAGTGTTTCTGACAGACTTCAAGTCACATTCTTAGTACTTTTATTTATTTTTGCTTTCTATGTTTTTTTGTTGAGTTTTCTTTTGAGTCGTTTTCTTGTACTTACTATGCACCTAACTGAACATCTTTCTTCTGTGGTTTTGTCTCCAGGTTACAATACAGCTGCGCCTCTTTGCTTGTAGGTTTGATCCTTGTGGTAGCTTGGTATGCTTTGTGTGCCGTGTGATTTAACCACAAATGAAGCACTGAACTTCTGTTGGGTGCCTTGAAGTCTGTAAGCAGTGTGCTATTTACTGCCTTCGCCTGTGAGCTTGCACCTGTAGCTTTCATACCGGCCTTTCACCAGGTGTATGGCACGTATGGTTGTGCGTGGGTGGCATAGGTTTGTTAATTGTCTTGTGTAAAACGAATTTGATCGTGATGAAAATGGTTTATATGTATCACTAGGAGTGAATGGTCCTCTAGAAAGTTCCACGGCCCCACAAAGTGTTTTATTTTCTCATTTCTTTGTTAAAGAAGCAAACCCCCATGTTCAAGTGGTTTTTACCTTTAAATATGTAAACATTGCTGTATCGTTTCGATACATAGATCTTCAGTGAAGACAGCCAGCCATTTCATCTGTTCGCAGTGCCTTACAACAGTACAGAATGATACTAAAAGTACCATAATTAATGCCGTCCCTTCCTCCTGGCTCCTGCTATGACATACGCACGATGCCAGGACCCTTTCCGCGAAGGGCATTTCACTTTCCCGCCAAAAAGCCCTGTTCTTGAACCCCTGCATCCTCTGTCCTTCGTCTCTTCCAGCCTCGGGGGTTTCGTTGGGACGGAAAACCTGACGGAAAGCGATGACACATTTTTAACGTTGTGATAAATACAGGGCCCTCCGCGGTGCACCCCGTGCTCATGAATATTCATAAGCCAGGCCCTTCTTGCATCTAATCTACACATGATTTATTGTCGGCGTGAATTGCCTAGAACAGTCGTTTGGTATGCACCGTAGCCTGCACCCCTCGGTGCCCATCAGCACTGACAGTTGAGCTCACAGCGGCCGCATCCCGCAGGAAACGAGGAGAGGTCAGGAGACGGGCGGCTGGAGCGGCCATGATGGACAGGGATGCGCGTCCAGGAGAGATGCTGTTTACACTCGGCTGCCCAACGACCGCCATGTCAAGGTTATGGCCGTCTTTCTGCCTTTCAGCAGCCACCTTGGCTGTGTATACGGGTCTATTTATAGGGACGGGATAGGCATCACTGGGTGTTAGCTTTTATCTGTTTATTCAAGAGAGGGACATTTATATTGTTTTCTAATGATTATCTGATGAATTGTCAAGTCCTCTACTTTCTCCTCTCCCATCCACTTAATGTTCTCCTACAACCCATAGTGACACAAAGACTAACTCAAGGAAAGGCCTCCTATTGACTGGGATCCTGTTTGTCTTGGCTTCATTTTTTTAAATGATTTTATTTATTATGTTAGATTTATTTGTATTCTTAATTTTTTTCTCCAAAAGCATTATTTTTCTTCTTTTTTTCCCTGTCCAGTTTTTTTGGGGTGATTTTTCATGCATTGTTTGCTTTGTCGTGTGTGTACATTTGAACTGACTACAGCATCTAGTGACGAGAGAGGCCGTAAACTATAAGGCAGTCAACTTGACACTCACTGCTTCTTGATTGAATGATAGAATGGTAAGTCAGGAGCCCCAAAACAATGATTGACCTAAAAGAACACTTGCCAAAGCCTCCACAAAAAAGCAAGGCACAAGGACAGGGGTACTAGCCCCAAACAGTTTCCACCACAAGTGCCAACTCCTTCCCCCACCTGCTCCATTACCTTTACCCTTACCTCCACCTCCTGCTCTTTCACCACTGCCATCACCTCAAGTACATCCAACATCTCCCCTCACACTCACCCTCAAGGGTCACCCACTTCATCCATAGGGGAACTTCGTACAGGGGACAATATTGACCCTTATCACGCACCTTACTTCCCCAAGGGATATTGATGAGCCATGGGACGACTATGACCTTGCCACTCAGGAATACAGACCCTTGTAAACCCTCACCACCTGACAACACAACTACGTATCATGAGGCCCTGCACAGGGCTGCACAATACCATAACGCAGACTTGCATACCCTCCGGGATGAAGATGATTTACTTGTTGAAATCCTGCCCAAATTCCTGCGCACAGTGCAGTTCTTGCCAATGTTAAAGGGCATGTTTAAATCCACAGCAGACATTTTTAAGCAACCCATAAATCATGAGTTCTAACACCATGGATTGGCAGAAAATACCAACCCTCACCAACTGACCCCATCAATCTCAAAGGGCATGTCCCTCCAGACTCGCTGGTAGTGCATACAGTCAGGAAATGGGCCAATTCACAGGGTACTGGGGTTTGCCTGGGCAGCCTCCTACAGCAGGCTTGATCCTGTTAGAACTCCTTCCTGAAGTTCGTCTTGCGGGTCCAAAGTGTCCAACACACAATCCAAGGGTCTGGAATCTCCAGGATGGCCCTTGAAAGTTTTAGACTTCAATTCCAACAATCCACTTGGACAAAACCCTTACAAATCCACTGGTAGTACTCCAGGCTGAGGATTCTTTGTGGTGATGGTCCAGGTGAGCTTTGTTAACCTGTAGCTTCCAGGGAGTTCACTCTTTAGTCCTTTTGAAGCAGGTTTGATCCACAGGACTGTAGTTTCAGATGGTGCAAAAGGTGCAATCTTCAGAGTGAAGGACCTGGTGAATGCACATCAAACTCTTCCGCGAGGGCCCTTCTGATTCTCTAAGGTTTCAAAAGCAGATCTGAGAGGACTGCCCCTCTCAGACACTTAATCAGTGTTCTCTGGGGTCAAGGAGCAGGGCACTCCTGTCCAATGAGGTACCGGGCAACACCCAAGAGCATGACTGCTCCCATAAAAGTGTGGCAAAATGCTAACCCAGAAAGCACCATTCCTTCAAAATTCAATGTGTCAGAATTTTCAGCAGAGGGAGCAGAACTAAACCAGTCCACAGGATGGCTTCATTTGCATAGGTGCACTCCCTTACATCTGGGAATTCATCCTTTATCCCCCCATCTGGCTGCAGGGCAGAGAGTTGAGGTGTAAATGAAATCTGGTTTCTAAAGCATGTCTCCTTCCCTTAAGTGCATTATTTACTAACCCTCCACCTGTCTCAACCATTCGTATGCCCAGCAACCTCTCCTCCCAGAGAGGCTTCCTAACCCCAGGGTTCATTTATCACCTCTTCAAAGCAGCCAGGAGAATCCACTTATCTCTGACCAATCAAGGCTGAGCAATAGAGGGCTGTATTTTTCTTACAGACTAGAGTCCTATAACTTCTTGTCTGTACATTTCAGAATAAATTCCACATTGCCATATTGTTGGATTCATCATTACCATTCCGCTGAGTCCTTTAATCATAGTTTTATGGTTTTTCTTTCTCCAGTTATTAACTAATAACCTTTTCCAATGTTAACCGATGGGCTGGGGATCTGCAATGGAAAAATGAACTGGGTAATTTCTCCGATACCAGGGCCTTTAAAACCGGTTTAATTAGGGCCCTGCTTATACCTACAGGACTCCCCCCACCACTGGAACACCTAGGAAAGATGGTAGGGGTGCTGAATATATAAAAATATTGCAGGTTCTCATGTCACAGTGCTCCTAGCATAAATGTCTATTTTGGAAAGCACTTTACAACAATGTGGGTAGTGAAATGTGCAATTTCACTAACCCCAGGGCATATAAAAACCTTTTTATAAGGATTCTCCTTATAAGTACCTGACCCCCCCACCCCTCGAACACCTATAGGAGACCTTTGGGGTACCTACCATGCCCAAACATTGTAGTTTATTCATTTTGCCCCAAACACAAAAGTTGCACTTGGGCACAATTTGCATTTTAAAAGCAGTCCTGCAACACAGGGCTGATTTTAAACTGACCTCGGGCTCCACCAGTGCACACATACAAGTGCAAAAAAGGTTGCTGGCCCCTATACTGCCGTGCCCTATTCTATACTGGGGACTTGTCTGTAGTTTTAACCCCCCTGCTCTATATGTACTAGGGCCTTATAGGGAAGGTCATGCCAATCACAGGCGTACCCCAACCCATAGTGTACCCTTGTCCATGTAGGTGTTTTCACTGTATTCTACGTGTGTCTTCAGCATAGTACTGGCCCTGGGCCTGGTTAGGTAGAGCCCAGGGTCAGTCAGAGTCAGTTACCACCATTACCAGTCAGCAAAAAGTTGGGGGGTGCCCAGGTCATCGGATGACTTTGCAACAGAATGTCTGTGCAGAAGAGTACCTTATTGAGATGACTAGTCCAGTGCTTTAAGATCTGCTATGCACTGGTCAAGAAGCAGCTCTGGAAGATCTACAAATGATCTGGTGCGATTGGTGCCTGTCATTGGTATCTGCCAGGCTGCGACGTGGGCATCAGTACATACATTCATGAAGCACTGTGAACTTGACAGCCAGGTCCAGGGGAAAGGTCACTTTGCTCACTCTGTCTGAGCCCACTGGACAGACCCTTCCCATGGGAGTGGCACTGCTTTGGTATTAATTCTAAGTTTGGGAATCTGCGGTTAGAAGTATCCATTAGAAGAACACGTTGCTTGCCTTGCTTAATGTGGTTTCTGGTGTATACTCTATCTAACTGCAGGTGCCTCACTGCAATCTCACCTCCTTGGTCTGTGGAGAGGACTCTCTTTGCATTTAACAAGTTCCCAAGTTAGTACTGAGCACACTGTCACCAACAATCATTCGTGCTCTGTGTCCAGGGACACAGAAAGGGAAAAAAATAACAATCTGATGTCAGCGCTCGGCGGTGGAGCACATATGCGGCTCCACTCTGTAAATTCTCCAGCAATATGGAGCCAGCGCAGAGCCACAAGATGCCACCTAGTGGTGTGCGAGAGCACTACTGTGAAAAATCTTCGGATCCAGTCTGGCGCCTGGGTAATATTTGAAGATGCGGAATCTGCAGTTAAAGTATGTACCAGAAGGAGCGTTACCAAAGGTAAGTAACATGTTTGTCTCTGTTACACACATACAACACCAAAACACTTCACACTTTTGCCACACCCCACACACTTTCTGACTATTCATATACTAGCCTATACTAATTTTATAATTCTGGCCCTCACATACGACATCTCAACAAAACCCGCATAGGCCACATGATAGGCACACGCCCTTTCATCCATAGCACTCTCACAGAGTAACGTTTTACTTGTCCGGAAATACTTTTCCTTAGGGGTATGGTGCTCTATATGAAAGCAACTAATGCACAGCTGTTTAATAAATCTTCATGCCAAAGAGCAGTAATGTCAGTTTTTGCTTATTTTTTCTGTTAAGGGCTATTTTTTTTATTTGTTTAGTCTGACTCTTGAATAAGCTTCACGAATTGTAAGGTTTTCCTTGGCGCCCAGTACTTTCTGGTTTGGTATTTATATATTTTTTGTGTGCAATTCATATTCAAACTTGACGTATATTTTCTTTGTATTTCGAACGCCTGTTACGTGAAGGACTCTGATCAAACTAAAGCCGCAGTTCTACCCAAAATGTGTTAACAAAGCATCCAAATTGAGCCTAGCCATGCCTTTGACACACTTCATAATATTTTATATTTCATTCCTAAGGAGAGAAGGGTTGCACGTGATCTAAACGTTATTGCTGCTTAGTCTCTGCCACTAGTGCAGACTTGATTCTGTGGACATTAAACATAGGGAAATTGTCTTTGCATTGCCTCGTGCTTTCAGTATAAATATGAACAAGATCACTACATTTGCCATTGAAAAGGAGTCTTTTAAATCCTGCGCCCATAAGTACATGGCGGATAGCGGACATTTTTAGGTCAGAATATTTTCATCTGCAGTGTGCTGAATGTTATAAAGTTCTCAAAAACAGAACCTGGCTCAGCATTGCAAAGAGATGAAAAGCCTCAGTAAACTATATACCTATCACTTGACATCCTTTCAAGTGGAAAATAAAATGTTCATGAACTTTTTATGCTCCTAACTCGGGCATCATGAAATATTTAACATTTGTGACCCCAACTGCGCAACTATGGCTGTAGTAGGCATTCGGTGAGGTCACGGTGCCTGGAGTTCACAATTGGGTCATAGCTCGCATCCCACTTTCCACAATTTGGAGCATTTTTTGGAGCATTTTTTGTATGCTTTTTGGGGCATGCCGATGGGACCCTAGCTATATATATATATATATATATATATATATATATATATATATATATATTCAGTTGTATCATTTTATTCCTTGAACTGATGTTTGCTGTCAGTAGAGCTGAAACAGTTTCTGTTAAATTGTATTTGTTTTCCTTACACTACCAGGATTATAAGTTTTCCTTGATAGTTTATGTAGGCTTATCTAGAGGTAATATTTGCCATCTCGTCTTATCTTTTAGCTCAGCATTGGTTTCCTAAGTGGGAATGTATTTTTGGAGACCGGGAGAAACACTAGGGATTCCAAGATGGGTACTAGGATCAGTAGTGAGGTTGAAGCAAACAAATATATTAAAATGCATCACATTCGTTAGGACAAAACTGAAAAGATTGCATGCAATTTACTGCTGGATAAGATTTTTAAAATCACTATTTAATTATCAGAACCTTGGAATGAAAAAGACTTCTAAAAATGACTAGTCCACTAATGGAACATCATCATCCATGTTTGTTCTAAAAAAAGCATTATTATTGTGCTTTTTTATGGAATTACAATTTAAGCCATCCAAATTGAAATTACCTTTAGGAACTGAAACTCCCAACCACTTTTTATTGAACAATTACATTAATTGAGGTCTGTAGAGCTTGTTACACAGCTATCTGCTTACAACCAGTGGCCGGCAGTGAGAAATGGCATAAAACTTGTGGTACAGTTATTTGCCTACATCCCTTGGACTGGCAGTGATAGACAAGCAATTTTATAACATAAAGAGAAATAAAACACCCTTAGCAACCTCCCTCCCTCCCCCTGCTCCTCCGCATTAGGCTATCGTAGACATAAATCGTTTGATCGGCCTGTATGATAAGAAAAGAGAAAGATAGATTGCGCAAGTAGTGGGGTCCTAGCTTGCATCTTGTGATTTGCGAGGAATCAAGTGGAGTAGCCGTTGATAGAACGGGCATGTTAGCTCTTGAAATTCAGAGGAATGGATCTGGATAAAAGGATCCCAAATATCTGGGTAGGAAACACCCCGAGAGTCGACGGCCATGGACAACCGTACATTGCCAGGATGAACCACAGCCTGTGTAACCATGGGACATGTTCGGGAATTTCCTCCGTCCCCCAAAGCGATAGGATAACTTGCTGTGCCGCTCCAAGAGCCAAAGCCATTCGTCTGCCATGGTTGGAGCGCAAAAAAATCTGTCAAAGGGTTTGGTAGCCCTAGTATGGTGTATGCAGGAAATCTAGGAAGAGAGGTATTAAAAGCTGTGTCAATGTCATTTAAAACTTGGTCTCAAAATCAGGAGAGTTTGGGACAGCACCAATGAAGATGGAGGAGGGACTCAATTTGTCCACATCCAAGCCAGCAATCTTTGGAACACCCCCACATTCCATTTATGATGTGCTGGTGTTAAATACCAGTAGTGGATACTAATGATGTGTTGTGTAGAAAATGTCCCCCCATTCTGTGTTCCTGTCCCAACTCCGCCTCCCACCGAAGTTACCTTTTGAACTTTGTCATGGGACCCTCTATAGATAGGTGAGTATACAGTTGAGAGTTAAGATGAGTATCATCCGATTTAAGAAGCAGCCATTTCTCGAAGGTGGTTAGAGGTCAGAATGCTCCTCGTCTATACCCCGATCACATCACTCAGTGCGGCACCCGTAGATATAGTATATAATCTGCTGGGAGTTGCGCATAGTCAGATTTTAGTTGGTCAAAAGAGATAATCCCATCTCGATCAAAGAGGGAACCTATGTGTTTGAAGCCCCTATCCAGCCAGCGCTTGAAAGCTAATAGATCTTGGCCTGGTAGGAAGTCAGGGTCATTTAGGATCAGCGTCATCAGAGAGGAAAACCTCATCAAAACAAGTTAAAGGGCTACAGTGTCCCACACTTTGAGTATCGAACTTGTCGTTGGTGAGGAGTACAATACCCATGCCCTATGTTTACGTGGCAGCCAAGCTTCTCTCCAGATGTTGGATCCTGCAACAAACTGGTCCATTAAAGACCAGTGTTTTCAGGAAGAAGGCAAATCCACTAAACTAGGAAGTGGAGCTGTGCGGCCTGATAATAGTAAGCCAATGAAGGGAGCTCCAACCCACTGTCTTGTTTCTGACCGTATTAAGTCTTTTCGTTAAGTCGGGGTTTCTTGCCATCCAAGATAAATCTATTAATGACTAATTGGAGTGAGTGGATGGCATAGGATTGGGAAGACTGGGAGAGTTTGATAGAAGTAGAGAATGCGTTCGAGAATAGTCATTTTGACAGCCGCCATGCGGCCAGACCAAGAGATGTGCAAACTGATTTTTGTATGTTCACCATGAAGCTAGAGACCATGCCAAAGAGTCAAAGCTCTTCAAACAACACAGGCAACAAGCTCAACAGGTCAGTTGAATGACATTGTCAGCATAAAGGCTGATGGTTGGATGGTCTCCACCAAAAGGTACTCCTGAAATATCCGGATTATCCCTCATTCTTTATGCCATAGGGTCCATAAAGCGAAAAGAAGGGGATAAAAGAAGCATCTCTGACGCATTCCACGTAATATAGGGAACGCAGAGAATTACACACCCTTGACCCGTACAAAAGCTCGGGGTTGCTGTATATGCAGCTAACTCATATGATACATTTCTTACCAATGCCAAACTGTCAGAGTTGCAAAAAGATATGACCAGTGGACGCAGTCAAATGCCTTTTTAGCATTGATGGAAAAAAGAGCTTCTTTCTGTGACCGGTGAATTTTAACCAGAAGGTGCATGAGCTGTTTAGTATTGTCACCACATTGTCATGTTAAAAGGAGTCCTGCTTGATCCGGATCCACCAAGCCTGGCATGAGAGGATTCAGGCTGTGTGCCAGGATACCGGTAAAAGCTTGGCGTCAGTGGTAAGAAGAGATGGGTCTGTGTGATCCGCAAAGAGTGGCATCTTTGTTAGATTTGGGTATCACTGAACTATTTGCCTCCAACCATAGAATCAGTCAGGGAATCCGAGTCAATGAAGGATTTGAAAAGCTATGTCAGTTGGAGAGCGGGATTTATAAAATTGAGCTGCCAAGCCGTCGGGCCCGTTCGACATCTTTATGCAAGCAATTGCTGCTATCACCTCCTCTATGCATATAGGTTAGTCAAGTGCATCCGCTTCCGCCAGTAGTAGCGGTGGTCAAAGCCATGCCATCTAGGGATTGGAAGGAATCCCCTTTTAGACCGTCAGAAGAGGACGACTGGGATCTGTTGAAGGCCAAAGCAATGTCCATGTCGGACTACACCCCCATTGACAGTTGGTACGTATCTTTGGCACAGAGTCTGAGTGAATTTTTCTCTGGAGGCAATGAGCTAGCAGACGTGAGCATTGATTACTACTGAGGTAGAATTCTCCCCTAATTACCAGTTTCAAGGCCTCTCGGACCAATGCCAAGGAAACCTGCCTGGAATTGTTGGTATGAAGATAATCTGTCCGGGTTTTCTGCAGGGAGTTAACCGTAGCTGAGGACTGTTGTATGGAATCTCAAAGTGTCCATTAAATGACCGAGTACGAATGACGTCAAGCGGAGGGCATGGTCCGAGAATGACTGGGGCGAAATGGCTGCTGCTGTGACATAGATTACAAGAGATGGGGACGCTAAGAAGTGATCAATACAGGCATATGTTTTATGGGCAGCAGAGTAGAACGTGTAATCCCTAGTTGAAGAGTGGAGGTGGCCCCCAACATTGCACAACCAGCACTCTGCCAACCATTGTAGGCCAGAGGAGGAAAAGGCCCCTGTCTGGTTGGATCGCTGGCCAGAGGAAAAGGCCCCTGTCTGGTTGGATCGCTGGCCAGAGCGGTCTGTATTGGCGTCCATCACTAAGTTAAATTTCACCCCTACCAAAATAGCAGCATCATGAGTTTTAAGAGTGAATGTTAGGGAGTTAATAATAAAAGATTCTTGGCAATCAGTAGGGGCGTATATGTTTACCAAGGTGAAGAAGATGCCTATTTTATGACTGATTGTAAGCAGGCGTCCTTTAATCCCGGTGACAGTAAGCAAAACCTCGCCCCTGAACCTCCGGGAAGGAGAATGGCTATTCCTTACTTCTTAGTGGAGCCTGAGGACCATAGCTGATGTGGGAACCAACAAGATTGCATTCTGGGTATATCTTTGGTAAGTAAGTGGGTCTCCTGAGGGAGACCTATGTCACAACTACACTGATCTTATAGCAAAAGTACAGCTGTAATTTATAAATCAGACAAAGGATAATACAAATTTCACTGATGAAAGACTGGCCAGGAGAGGATAGTAAACAAAGTATACAGGACAATTGGTATTTGTATGTCCTCCTCTTCCTGATCCACAAGAAACAGCCGACACGTGTTTCGTCACGTCATGTGACTTCCTCAAGGCTTCTGAATATTTATAGGACGAGGTTAGGTGTCTGTGTCTGTGTTCTTCTTGGTGATTTCCAAGATTTCAGAATTCATTTAACGAATGACTTTGTCCAAGTGTTTTTGATGCTCCTATTTACTGTAGTTCATAAGTCCGGCCCATATTCTACGTATTAGTCTCAAAGGTACGAATCCAAGGTGACACAAAAGTTATGTTAGTATATTTATCAAAGTGCGTCAAAGGACCAGCTGCGGACCTGGTAGCCTTTGCAGAGAGGACGTTCACGCACGCGGCTTATCAGAGCCCATTACCCACGCCCTTCAATCGAAAATGTTCCTAACATTTTCTAAGGAATATACACGCCCATAACTTGAAAAACGAGTTCGAGGTCGTCATCCTATGTACCAAAGAAAAGAGAAACTAAGGACAAAATCAAATAAACATTAGAGTGTTTTAAGGGATAACTAACTCAGAGGGTCAAATATAACTTGCGAACTCTGTGTCGGAACTTCCTGCTTTTGACGTCATCAGGGGTGGCGTCCCGCGATCCAGGTCCCAAGCCTTAAAGGAGCCGCACTCATTTTTCTCCTCGGACCAATCCTTCACGACGTCATCGGGATTCCCATACCAAGTACCGGTTGGTGGCTGTGGGGAAAAGGTGCAGGGTGAATGGGGGGTGGCGGACCACCAGTCTTTGATAACAGGCTCGTGGTAGTCGGCTCCGTGACAGTGTGTTTATAAAATCCTCTTACCTATTAGAACCAAAATTGTTACTTGTGGATGAATGTTTAGGATCTACGCTCAGAACAAGGTTCTGAGCTGGGATGGTGCATTGAGCTAAAAAACGGTGATGGATCAAGCCCTGATCTGTTGACTGGGTACGAGTGTTCTGTTTAATTCAGATACTCTGTCCATCACCATCCCCTTTTCTGAATCGCATTCTGCAGAGGCCACACCTGCACTTCTCAAGCTGAGCATCCGGCAGCCCTGCATTGAACCACCCAGGGCACCAGAGACCTCTCAAGGCCCTACATTGAAACATGCAGGGCAACAGAGAGCTATGAAGGCACCAGAGCTGCTGCTGCTGCTCATTTTTCAATTGGGCCCAGGGTCACAGGCCGGGCGTCAGACACACATGTCCCCATGGGAGAAACTTTGCCTCCTTTTAACCGAGCAGCATCCCCAGATAGACCGCAGAGGGGACACCTGACTTGGGACTGTGGTGACCGATACCTGCTCTAGGTAACACAGAAGTAGCCATGAACACCCTGGTTCACTCAAGGCTGTTTGTTCTAGTGGTCCTGCATGGTGCGTCCCTGTGGTCTCATGAGCGCGCCCTGAAGGGCTATCAGCGGATCCCAACCTGCTCCAATGCCTCCCTCTGCCAAAGTCACTCTGACTGACAGAGACCTGGCCTGAGTTGAGAAACACAGAGTTTTTGTACTCCCAGTCTGCACTGAGAGACCATATAGCCCCAGTAGCAGACACCTCACTCCATGGAGAGAACCAGCTTGGGACCCTGGTCCAGACCTGAGTCCAGTTACCAACCCTTAGCGATTGCATCTAACATAACTTCTCCATGGTGGCCTGAGCAAGGAGTGAGTGAGAGCCCATACCTGTGAGATCCCTTAGCCACCCATCAACACCAGTGCTCCCTCGATGATCCCGTTTAGCTAACAAGCTGTGAGTGGGACCATTATCACGATGGCTACTCACAAATCCAGGAAGTACACAACTCCTAAAATATGCTGGCCAAGATACTTGCTAAAAAAGAGAAGGTGCACAGTGAATGGAGCACACATCGGAGAGAGAGTAGGCTCTCATCCCCACAGAGGTCCCTGCCTTCCAGAACTGAAAATCGCATAACCAGGGCCTTTATGGAGGACATTTATGGCAAACTTTGACAGGATATCTCCTCTCTCCAAAACAGGTTTTGGAAGATATGAAGGAGATGTGCCACAATCTGCGGGAGCTGAGACAATGAGTCTTCACACTTGAAGACACAAGCAACACAAAAGAATAGGTACTGGACTTCTTTAGAGGTGAACTGAATGAACCCACAGGACCAAAGCTTGTCACTGCAAACCTACCCTAGAGGACTTGGAGATTAAATCCAGGAGGTCCAATATCCTCATCAGGCGCGTTCCCAAAGGGACTGAGAGAGGGGACATTGAGGATTAAGTGAAGCACCTCTTCAATCATATCCTTCCTGACCTGTCTAGCACCAACGTACAGCTTGATAGGATCCATAGGGTCAACCTAAAATTTGGCACCAGAAACTCCTCATCGGACATTCTTACTACCGTCCGGGGGCCGCCATTCAATTTGAGGGGGTTACTATTTGGCTATACCAAGACCTCTCCCCAGTTACCTTGCAGTGATGTGTTCACTTAGGCCAGCCACTGCGCTGCTACAGCGCAAAGCAGTGACATAACGATGGGCCCAACCCTTTCGACTACTCTTCGCCTGGAATGCAGATCTGATACCTGGCAGAGACCGTGTTGATCCTAAATCTTCCAGAGCTAGAGCAGAGTGTGTCTTGGTGGAAATACCCCTCCCCCCCAAAAACTCCCCTCTCCCCTGCAGCAAGTCGACCATCCGTAAGGCCTGGAAATTGGACAATGGTCACATTGAAGGAAACATTGGCATGCCCCTCTAAGGAAGAAATGCAATGCAGAAGGAAAGCAGATCTGGATCAACTACACAAAGATGCCCTTGAGGCATAATATCGGGCTTAAGCTGACCTATCTTTCCGATTCCAGAAAGAAGCACAACGGGCGGGGGACAATCCGTTTCTTACTGAACAGGAGGTTGGGCCAGAGGGACCGATACACAGCATACATGGGACTGTAAGCAATGGATCATGAACATGCTGGGCGACTAAGCGTCCCTGATTTGGTATTGTCTACTCCACCAGGGAGCAGTTGTTATCTGTTAAGTTTAATTGACAGATTTATAAGGGAAACCGATACCACTCATTATTTACATTGTTACTTCCACCCTACATAGTACGCATTCTTGGTCCTGTGGGGACGTTCAGTAATCAATCCAGGCACAAGCTGGGCCTTTTTAGAAAGTCTAACTTACAGGCCATTGAAGGTACTTAGCTTGAAGGTCCGGGGCGCCCTCCTTGGAAAGTACAAGGACTCTACGTTTGACCTATGTCTCTTACAGAAAACTCCTTCCCTGAAGCAAGACTGCCTACGCCTGTGCTCTCGCTGGTTTGCACGCCAAGTCCTATCGACTGGTCCTCATAAAAGAGAAGGGGTGGCTATACTACTGGCTAATACATATCGGAGCAGGATAGTTAGTATCCACTTTTGACGCAATGCTGGCAGTGCAGTGTTAGAAAGGCGATCTTAGGTGGGGAGGCAGAGGCTATCTAGCCGACCACCCGAGACCCACATCTCCTTATGGAACTGGCCGAGCGCCGTCGAGAGGCCTTCTGGCGAGGTTCCTCTCCTAGGATCGTACAGGCGAGCAATCACACCACTACAGAAGGACACTACACAAGGATAGATTCTTAACGTCTTTATCAGCAATCAAGGCCGGTTATCTCAGCAATATGTACAAATAGATCGAGAGATCTTCAGAGTCTTAGTATCTGTGGGAAGGGGGTAGCGGGACAGTCTTAGTACCAGCCGGGTACGGGGATACCCTATGCTCAGCTCTCAATCCTCGAGCTGGGGGGTTCCTCTGGGGTCGGGCCGCGGCAGCGCCAGCAGGGCCCTGAAGATGGTTTCAGCGAGGTTGGGCCGCGGCAGCCCAAGCAGAACTCCAGAGATAGTTTCAGCGTTCGAAGTAGGTGAGTTCTTCTCAGGGTCTCTCGACTTAAGGATACAACTACCGACCCATTTCGGAGCTGTCCCAGATATAGGTTGGAAGTCCTTTGATGTCCGGACCCTCGCACCTGGGGGGTCAGAGGGGGGCCGGGATGAGAGTGTCCAGACACCCAGCAGGGGGGTGGAGCCAGCGCCCAGGGAGGCCGGAGGCGATCGAAACCAGGCGTCCGGGGACGGCTGGAGGGCCATCAAAACTCTCCTCCTCCTTGATCCGTCAAGTGGCCGCTTTACCACCTGGTCGGATCTTGGTGCCTCGATGTCGGGGCTTAGCTGGGGCCGAGGTCGGGCCGAGGCCACCGGGCCCGGACGTGGAAGGCCCAAGATGGAGTCGGGGCCTGAGAGAGTGGCCCGGGATAGGGATTGGACCAGCAGCGTGGGACGAGTAGGGGTCGCCATGAATGGTGGCTCTCGTGAAGGTTGGAAGGGGTAGCTTCAGGCCGGAGGACAGTGGCCGATGTCGTCCAGGGCCCGCCATGCGGGAGGAGTGGGACCACGCCACGAGGCCGGGTCCAACACACGTCCCCCCCAGCTGAAGGCAGGGAGAGTCACCCATCTTCTTGGGGGTTCTCCTCGCCGAGGCGGAAGAAGCGGGACAGGCCGTCAGCGTTGGCGTGGTCGCTGCTGGGGCAATGCTCCACAGTGAAGCCCATCCCTTGTAGGGAGATGGACCAACGTAGCAACTTCGGGTTCTCTCCTCGCATCTGCATCAACCACCGCAGGGGTCGGTGGTCCGTTTGTACCCGGAAGTGGGTGCCGAAGAGATAGGGTCGGAGTTTTTTGAGGGCCCACACCACGGCAAAGGCCTCTCGTTCAATGGTGCTCCAGCGTTGCTCTCGGGCCAGCAGACGTCGGCTGATGAAGGCCACCGGCTGATCAACTCCTTCGGCGTTGATTTGGGACAGGACCGCCCCTACACCGTGCTCAGAGGCATCTGTTTGGACTACGAACTCCAGGCTGTAGTCGGGGGCTTGGAGCACGGGGGCGGTACACATCGCTTCCTTAAGGGTCTCAAAGGCGACCTGACAGGCGGGTGTCCATGTACCTTCTGTGGCTGCTTCTTGGAAGTGAGTTCAGTGAGGGGGCCCACAATGCTGCCATAATCCTTCACAAAGCGCCGGTAATAACCAGTGAGCCCCAGGAAGGCTCGGACCTCTGTCTGGGTGACCGGGGGCTCCCAGGCCAAGATGGCGTTGATCTTGGGTTGGAGGGGGGCCACCTGGCCGCTCCCCACTTGGTGTCCCAGATAGGTCATGGAACCTTGACCGATGCGGCATTTGCTGGCTTTTATGGTCAATCCGGCCCGGCGGAGGGCCGCTAAGACCTCCCGGAGGTGTTGGAGGTGTTCGGCCCAGTGGAGGCTGTACACTGCGATATCGTCCAGATATGCGGCGCTGAACTCTTCTAGCCCCGCTAGTACCTTATTCACCAGCCTCTGGAACGTTGCGGGGGCGTTTTTCATCCCGAAGGGCATCACCCTGAAGTGGTAGTGGTCATCGGGGGTTGAGAAAGCGGAGCGCTCTTGGGCGCCTGGTGTGAGTCCTATCCGCCAGTAGCCGGAAGTTAGGTCGAATGTGCTCAGGTAGCGGCTCGCCCCCAGGCGGTCGATCAGTTCATCAGCCCGGGGAATGGGGTGGGCGTCGGTCCGGGTGACGGCGTTCAATCCCCGGTAGTCTACACAAAACCTTTGTAGGGGAGAAGCGCCAGGGGCGGCGGCTTTGGGGACCAGGACGACAGGGCTGGCCCATGGACTGTCAGAGGGTTCGATCACCCCCAGAGCCAGCATCTTGGAGACCTCTGATTAAATGCAGGTCCGAACCCGATCGGGAACTCTGTAGGCCCGGTGTCGCACAGGCGGGCTGTTCCCGGTGTCGACATCGTGGACCCACCACGGGGTGACTCCGGGGGTGAGAAAAAACAAGTCTGCAAATTGTCCCAACAGCTTTTGGCAGTCTTGGCGTTGGTCTGGGGTCAGGGCGGAGGAGAGGTTGACTCCCTCCACGGAGCCGTCCTTCTCGGAGGCGTTCAGGAGGTCCGGTAGGGGCTCGGAGTCGTCTTCGGCCCCGCTGTCGGTAGCCAACAGGAGGCTAAGTTCCGTCCGGACAAAGTGAGGTTTGAGCCTGTTGGCATGGAGGACCATGAGGGGGTTCCTGGGGGACTCCATGTCCACCAGGTATGTGACAGGGCTCTTGCGCTCCACCACTTTGAAGGGCCCAGTCCACTTGTCCTAGAGGGCACAGGGTTCGACCGGGGACATGACCCAGACCTGTTGGCCCGGCTCGAACTCAATGGAAGAGGCGTTTTGATCATACCAGCGTTTCATCTCTTCTTGGCTGGCCTCGAGGTTGTTTTTGGCGAGTTCCCAGAAGCGCCGAGTTTGGTTGTGGAGGATCTGGAGGTACCGGTATACGTCTGGGGGAGCATCTTGTGAGGCGACCTCCCAGCCTTCTTTGACCAGGCTTAGGGGACCCCAGACGGGGTGCCCGTACAATAGTTCGAAGGGGCTGAACCCCAGGGACTTCTGAGGGACTTCCCGGTAGGCGAAGAGGAGGCAGGGCGGCAGCACGTCCCATTGGCGTCGTAAGGGCTCTTCCAGTCCCATGATCATCCCCTTGAGGGTTCGATTGAAGCGTTCCACAAGTCCGTTCCCTTGGGGGTGGTAGGGAGTCGTAAATTTGTACGTGACCCCGCATTGTTGCCACAGGGACTTCATGTAGCGGGAAATATAGTTCGTACCCCGGTCACTGACGACTTCTCGGGGGAAGCCCACCCGGGAGAAGATCCCCATTAGCGCCCGGCCCACTACGGGAACCGTCACGGTCCGGAGAGGGATGGCTTCGGGATAACGGGTGGCATGGTCCACCAGGACGAGAATAAAACGGTGACCTTGAGATGTTCGGGGCTCCAGGGGTCCCACGATGTTGATCCCCACTCGCTCGAAGGGGGTGTTGACGACGGGGAATGGTTGCAGGGGGACCTTGTGCTTCCCGCCGCTCTTCTCGCTGGCTTGGCAGGTGGGGCAAGTCCGGCAGTGATTGCTTACATCGTTCCTCATCTTGGGCCAGTAGAAATGGGTCACCAGGCGGCTGTATGTTTTGTCCTGCCCCAGGTGCCCGGCGAGGGGCACATCGTGTGCCAGATTCAGGAGGAAGTCTCGGAACCGGAGAGGGATCACCAGCACCCGGCTGGCCCCCAGCTCAGCAATCTTTTGTTCACTGTAGAGGAGATCGTTGTCCCAATAGACCCAGTGGAACCCCGAGGGGTCTCCAGCGGTTTGAGCGGCAGCTTGCTGTCGGATCCCCTCGAGGGAGGGACACGTTTTCTGTTCTTGTCGGAACTGCTCCCGTGTGGGGCCACCTTCTTGGCGCCATTGGGCCAGTTCCGGGAGGTCGCTGAGCGGGGCAATTTCTTCACGGTTGGGCCCCAGGGGACCGGGCTCAGGGTCGGAGTCTTCGCAGACGGCAGCCGGTGGAGGGTCGGGCCACTCTGGTTCTTCGGTTGGGGTGGTATCCCGGGTGGCCATGGATCGGGTGGTCACACAGACCCACTCAGGGAGGCCTAGCATCCCCAGATGCGCTCTCCGCTCGACTTCGGCCCAGGGGGAACTTTCCAGGTCGTTCCCGAGGAGGCAGTCCACGGGGGCATCGTCCCGGACGGTCACTTTCAGCATGCCCCCCCCCCCACCCCCCCCCCCCCCCCCCCCCCACACTCAAAGGGGACTCGGGCCATCTGGCCCAGGCTCTCTGAATTGTCCGCAGACCGCACCGGGCACAGTACATTGGGCAGGATCTGGTCAGGGGTCACCAGGTGGCAACGGACGGCCGTCACGCTGGCTCCCGTGTCGCGGAGGGCCTCGGCCCGGTGCCCATTAATGGTGACCCACTGGCTGTACTTCTGGGTGTTGGCCGGGATTGGGGCCCGGGGGGCCATGTCTCTTTCGCCCAGACATACCAGGGACATGGCGGCGGGCTCCCCCTCGGTCTGGTCTTGGTCATAGTCCTCTTCTTCGCCTCTCTCCTCTCCCAGTGAGGCGGCGGCGATCTGGCGGACCGGTGGTGCTGGATCGCTGGTTCATGGGGCAGTTGGGGTCATTGGCCTAGTGACCGGGTCGCTGGCATTTGTGGCAGATAACGTTCGAGCGGGACCCGGCCGTGCTGGGGGGCCCCCTCTTCTGGCCAGGGAGGGCAAAGTGTTGGTCGGGGGAGGCAACGTGGGGGCGTCCCGGTTCCGGATCTGGCCTCCTCCGCCGCCTCGCGGACGGTGGAGCCCCTGGGTAGTTCGTCCGGAGTCTCCCATTGAGTTCCGGGGACCCGGGTGCTCTCCCAACGATCGGCCTCGATGGCGAGTTTCCTTGGCTCGGTCAGTTTGCTGTCGAGGAGATGCTGCCTGAGTTCGACAAAACAGTTGTTGGAGAGGTGCTCTCACACAATGAGGTTGAACAGCTGCTCGTAGGTGGTGACTTGGCTGCCTTTGATCCACCCCTCTAAGGCTCTACTATAGAAGTTCACATACTCCACCCATGTAGTACCGGGGATTCTCTTACAGTCTCGGAATCGCTGCCGGTACATCTCGGGAGTGAGTCCATAGCGGGTAAGGAGGGCGGCTTTCATGTGTTCGTAGGAGGTCATCTCGGCGTCGGGGAGCTGCAGCAGGGCGTCTCTCCCCTCGTTGACGAACTTCCCCCACAAGCCGGCACCCCAGTCTTTTTGAGGCACCCGGTGCGAGGTCATGGCTACCTCGTAGGCCTTAAACTATTGTTGGATGTCGTTGTTTTTATAGTACTCTCTGACGACATCTTTGGGGATGTGGACCTTTGTGTCCACAGGAGGAGGTGGGCTCCGTTTCCCGGAGGCGCTGGCCTCCCCGCTTTTAGCCTTGATTTCAAGTTCTTTTAAACCACGCTTGTGCTCGTACGTGAGCTTCTTCTCCTCTAAGTCCCTCTGCCTTCGTTTCTCCTCCAGGTCCCCTTGTAGCCGTAGTTGCTCAAGGGCTATCTTTTTCTCGGCCAGCTGTAGTTCTCCATCCAGACGGAGTCGTGCCAGCTCCAACTCGTGGAGCCGGCTCTTTTCTCGCTCTCGGGCGTCTTCGTGGGAGAGGCCCGTGTTTATATTGGTATTTCTTTCCTCTGCTGTGGTTGTGATGGTTTCCGGGTGCCTATCTGGGATCGCGATATCCTCGTTCTGGGGCGTCGTTGCTCCTGTCTCTACCCATGTTTGCAGGGCCTGCTTGAAATCGTCCTTGGTGCTTAGTCCAGTGGTAGCGATGCCCAGGTCCTTGCAAGACTGTTTCAATTCTTTGTGGTTATAGTCTTCCAACCGTTCCTTCTGGAACTCCGCGGTCGATCTGGTTTCCTTGGTAGTCATGGTCGTAGTGCGTTTCTGTCAGTCGTGGGTGAGTCACTCTCTATACGATTTGCGTCGGCTCGGATCGCACTGCCTGCCACCAATGTTAGAAAGGCGATCTTAGGGGGGGAGGCAGGGGCTATCTAGCCGACCACCCGAGACCCACCTCTCCTTATGCAACTGGCCGAGCGCCGTCGAGAGGCCTCCTGGCGAGGTTCCTCTCCTAGGATCGTACAGGCGAGCAATCACACCACTACAGAAGGACAATACACAAGGATAGATTCTTAACGTCTTTATCAGCAATCAAGGCAGGTTATCTCAGCAATATGTACAAATAGATCGAGAGATCTTCAGAGTCTTAGTATCTGTGGGAAGGGGGTAGCGGGACAGTCATAGTACCAGCCGGGTACGGGAATACCCTATGCTCCGCTCTCAATCCTCGAGCTGGGGAGTTCCTCTGAGGTCGGGCCGCGGCAGCACCAGCAGGGCTCCGAAGATGGTTTCAGCGAGGTTGGGCCGCGGCAGCGCCAGCAGGACTCCAGAGATAGTTTCAGCGTTCGAAGTAGGTGAGTTCTTCTCAGGGTCTCTTGACTCCAGGATACAACTACCAACCCATTTCGGAGCTGCCCCAGATATAGGTCTGAAGTCCTTTGATGTCCGGACCCTCGCACCTGGGGGTCAAAGGGGCAGGGATGAGAGTGTCCAGACACCCAGCAGGGGGGTGGAGCCAGGGAGGCCGGAGGCGATCGAAACCAAGCGTCCGGGGACGGCTGGAGGGCCATCAAAACTCTTCTCCACCTTGATCCGTCAAGTGGCCGCTTTACCACCTGGTCGGATCTTGGTGCCTCGATGTCGGGGCTAAGCTGGGGCCGGGGCTAAGCTGGGGCTGCGGCCGAGGTCTGTCCGAGGCCACGGGGCCCGGAAGTGGAAGGCCAAAGATGGAGTCGGGGCCTGAGAGGGTGGCCCGGGATAGGGATAGGACCAGCAGCATGGGGCGAGTAGGGGTCGCCATGAGTGGTGGCTCTCGTGAAGGTTGGAAGGGGTAGCTTCAGGCCGGAGGACAGGGGTCAATGTCGTCCAGGACCCGCCATGCGGGAGGAGTGGGACCATGCCACGAGGCCGGGTCCAACATGCAGATAAAGCAACACTTGCACACATTTACACTTAGCCTGTCTACGCCCCAAATGAAAATCAAGAAGCCTTTATGAGACACAAACCCTCAAATCATGGTAACTTCAAACGTGAAGATACTGATATGTGGTGAGTTTAATACAGTGATGGACTCCAGCCTTGATCTCTCAGCACAAGGAGTGGGACAAATAGGAGCCTACATGAATGTGGGGCGAACCTGGCTTAAGGAAATAAAACTCACTGACATTTGACAAACCCATCTCCCTACCAGTAGAGACTACTTATTCTTCTAAGCCTCACATATGCGCTTGACTGGACTAGTACTAAGCCACCTCGCTGCTCCTAACACAGGCCCTCCAGACCGAGAATGGAGCCATGGCTCTTTGAGAACATGCCCCAGTACTCCTTACGCTGAGAGACCCTAATATGCCCACTACAGAAGTACTGGTGGCTAAATGACCACCTTTATAGAACATTATAGGCTCCATACGTAGGCGCATCATCACTTACATGCAAGACAATGAGGGTTCAGTCTCTCAGCTTGCCATACTCTGGAACACCCGTAAATCGATCCTTTGGGTGCAATTTATCTCTATTGCAACCAAACTCTGTATGGACAGGAGGCTAAAAGATGGGAACTAGAAAAGAGGGTGGGCAACTTGGAGCATCAGCGTAAGACCTCCGGCTCCAAGAAAATCTGGCATGAACTTGTTGCAGCATAACAGCTTAAAGCTCTAGATTGGGATGCAGCGGAATGAGCACTATTATGCACCAAACACAGGTACTAGGCTAGGGGCCACAAGTTTGGTAAACTACTGGCTTGGAAACTTAGATCCATACAACAGTCTGCTAGCGTGGCTCATATTGACAATATAGCCCATACTTCTGAAGAAATAGCACCAGAGGGGAGACTTTCTGTGCTGTGAGAGTGGAATTACTGTACCCCCACCTGACCATTGCTTAATTTGACTGCATGGTTCATGAGCCGGTATCCCATGTGTGACATCGCCTCTTCACAAAGAATGTGGAAAAAGTGTCTTAGGTTAAAGAGTCCTTTAACGGAGCTCAGAAAAGAAGAAAGTGACTGAGACTGTCAATCAGCCTTTTCAAAAGGAATCAAAGTACTCATTTGCAGGGCAGTTGATGTCATGCTTTTTCTCGTCATCTTGCTGGACTGACCAATTCAGAACTTAAATCTATGCTTGAAGTAAGTTTCAATATCCACTGATGTCAACACATGACATCTAATGGACATGCTGAACCTCTGTCATCCCTTTAGAAGACCCATGCTTTCTTGATACTTCCTTATGCCTCTAGATATAGCCAATTTCTGACGCATGAACCTTTCGAGCAGTATGTGCCTTTTTCCATGAAGCTCTTCTGATACTCTTCGTGGTGAGCTTGACATAGGCCAAATATGCATAAATGATCTCTAAAACAATTGCACCCCAGAGCAAATAACTGGATTTCACCAGGTAATGTTGTCCGGAGTATTCTTCCCTCTTTCTCCATATCATATTTTCATTAGATTACAGAGATCGTCCTTCTATCATTTTTCCATTTCATCAGACTTCGGAGACATCAGATGCCCTTTACGCTTCTACCTCAAAACCAGAGATTACTCTGCAATACTAATTGTGTTTTTTCGATCTATGGCGCCGGCTAGGTGTGCTAATTCCATCATTGCCAGATGGATTATGTTCTGTATCACCCATTGCAAGACTTTCCATAGGACTGTATCTCCATATGGTGTTTTGAGTACACTCCGGCAGAGCTAAGAAGTTGTGAGTAGCATACTTCAGTCAGGTATCTGTTCGACGTATGCTGGGCTCTCGAGACTAAATCTCATAGCTAAGCTTCACCATGAACTTCTGTACAACCTATTTACTGAGGTCTACGATGCCCTCTTTTTCCTTCTCCCTTTCTTATCCTAGATTGTTGTTGAATCTGTCCAATGAATGTGAAATATCCTGAATTTAAGTTTAATTATAACCGCTTTCAAAGATGTTTTTGGCCAGTTCATTAGATAGGGATGGTACTGAAAAAGTTGATAATAGAAAGTGGCCTACGAACTAAAAGTACCCAACACCATGAAGAAAACTATCTTCTCTCATTGTATCATGCTTAACCCTTATTTATCAACCCTGTTGGAGAGGAAGAGCATTATGATTGTATCATGATTCTACCAAGTTGTCTTATTCTAAGTCCATTCTCGCGTAAATGACTCCTATTCTTTTAGCGGCTCTGTGGACGAGATGATACTTTTTACTTAACCATGGCAATTAATATGTCAGTGGTATACATATTTGTACACGCTTTCAGTCCGATACCTGACCCTTCCTTATATCACATCATTTTCTAGGTCCCTGGCCTGACTTCAGCCATATTTAAGACAAAGAATAGGGAAAACCTTATTCATGTGATCCAGTTACATTGGCAACCAGTATGAATGAATGAATGAATGAGTGATTATTTCTATCGCACAAGAAAACTTAACCCAAAAAGGGCATCAAGGCGCTGTCAGATGGAAAAGACAAAAACATAACTGAGGCTAAAAGACAGAAAACAGAGACGTGAACGCCTGTCACATTAAAATTAATAGGCTGATAAGAACAGCCATGTCTTTATGAGTTTGCGGAAAACAATCAAAGAGGGTTGACTGGCAATTTCCGACGGGAGCGAGTTCCATAATTTGGGGGCCAGCAGAGAGAATGCTCTGCTCCCCCATCTTGCCTTCTTGACCCTCGGGACTGTAAGCAAATTTTTTGAGGCAGATCTCAAGTCTCTGAGGGGGATATAAGGGGTGTGCACCCGTTACAACGCAACTTTTACTCCGCACTACCATTACAACGCAGGCATTACACCGCATGACATTACAACGCATTGCGCTGGGGGGCGCTCTAGGATAAGAGGTAAGTTTAATTTACTATCCAACACCTTCCCTAGGGTCCACGGGGACTGGAGTTAGAATAGTAAATTATACTTACCACTATCCAGCACCTCAAAGCGCTATGCGTTGTAATGGTATGCGTTGTAAAAACCGCGTTGTAATGGTATGCGGAGTAAAAGTATGCGTTGTAACGACATACATCCGATATAAGGTGACAATAAGGATTTGACTCCTTCCGGACCAGATCCAAAAAACACACTATGGGCAAAGCTTAGAATCTTGAATGAAATTCTCGCGTGGATTGGCAACCAGTGTAGCTCTCTTCTGGCCGCTGTCGCTGACGATCGTCTAGGCAGATTCAGAACTAGCCTGGCGGCCACATTCTGAGTTACCTGTAGTTTTTGGATCGCTTTCTTATTTATCCCACCATAGAGAGCGTTGCAATAATCGATCCTGGACAAAACCAAGGCGACCGTAGCTTGCTTCCGCGCCTCAGGGGATAAGAAGGGAGTTATCTTCTTTAGGGTCCGAATAATGGAGCAACAGGTGCCAACCGTTTTATTGACCTATAGATCGAATGACAAGGAAGGATCTATAGTTACACCTAAGTTCTTAGCAAATTTGGCGGGGCGGGGGCATTCGCCCAGGGAGGTGGGCCACCATTCCTCACTCCATAGATCTTGGTTCCCACCAAATACCAGACCCTCGGTCTTCTCACCGTTCAGTTTGAGAAAATTCCTTATCATCCACGATGATACAGATTCCATACAGGTCTTAAATTTTGCCGCACAGTCATGCCTAGGATGGGTTGTTGAGACAATGATCTGTGTATCATTGGCGTAGGATAGAACCTGATATCCAAATGAACTTATTATTTTAGCAAGGGGAGTCACATATATGTTGAACAGGACCGGGCTCAGCGCCGAGCCCTGTGGGACTCCACATTGCATTGCCTGAGTGGGGGACATAAAGTCACCAAGTTTCACTCTTTGCTGTCTCAGATGCAAGAAAGAGGACAAGAGGCTCAAGGCGCTCCCTTCAACCCCTATCCCCCTCAGTCTATCCACAAGGATAGAGATGGACAGGGTATCAAAGGCTGCAGTAAGGTCCAGCAAGACCAACAAAGTAGTCTGGCCCTTGTCCACCTGCAATCTAATATTGTTTACAACAACTGTAAGGGCAGTCTCCTTGCTAAGGGCCGCACGGAATCCATGTTGGGAGGGATCCAGACGGTTCTCCCTTTCTATGAATATTGTCAAGTGCCTATTTAGATGAACTTCCAGAATTTTTGCCGGCGCTGGTAATAACGAAATCGGCCGGAAATGTTTTAGTACCTCGGGGTTAAGCGAGGTCCTCTTCAGCAGGGGTTTCACCACAGCAAGTTTCCATGCTTGGGGGAAAATTGTCTCCATAATGCCGCTGTTTGAAATTTCAAGGAGAGACGGTAGAAGAGTACTTCTGCAAGCCTTCAAAGGACAAGGGTCCAAGGGAGAGCAAGATTTAATGGCATCTAAGATGCGATTTACCTCCTGCCAGGACAGCTCAGGAAATTTCAAGAGGAGAGAAGTCTTAGCCGCTCCCTCATCACTAATCATCACTAATCTGGGCAACCAACTGCCCTGTGGGAGCAGGAGAGTCATCTAAACTATTCAGTATTTGATTGGAAGTTTCTAATGCGGAATGAATGTCTGCTATTTTAGTTTAAAAAAAAAGTCAGCAATGTCATTGCAGAGCGTCTGAGAATCTATAACAGAGTTAGCTGACTTAGGGACGGAGAGGGAGTTTATGACTTTAAAAAGCTCCCTGGATGATCTCATCCCCTCTGTACTTTTATTAAAGTAATTCTTTTTTTCCTCAATTATAACTTTTTTGTATTCCTTAAGTGCAGCTTTATGTTGTGTTTTATTCAGAGCGTTAGGCAATGCAAGCCAGGCCCTCTCCTTTCGTCTACAGATCTGCCGAAGCCCTCTAAGTCGCTCGGAGTACCAGGGGGCCGATGGACTTTTACTGGCAGTATAATGCCTTTTCAAGGGCGTTAAGATGTTCATAGCGCTCCGCAGCCCATTGGACCAGTTCTGTGCCGCCACATCTGGGTCTGATCTAGCACCGGTGCTAGCCGGAGAAAACAAAGGAGCCAGCGTATCATTGTTGACATCTTTGAAGTTTCTTCTAATCTCCCAAGAATGTCTTACCGGTGAAAATGCCTCCGGCATATTTAGAATAAAAGGGACAGCCAAGGGTGGTCGGACCATGTAAGGGGAATAGGGGTCTCTAGATTGAGCCTCTCATCGTTCGTGAAGGCACCATCTAACGTATGGCCCGCCCGATTAGTCGGACTAGTGACCAATTGATTGAATCCATATGTCTTCAAACCATCCACAAGATAGAGTATCAATGTCTCCATCTTTTCCAGGTGAACATTGAAGTCACCTAGGAGTGTAAACTGTGCTCTATTCAAAAAAGGCTCTAATAATGAAAGCATATCATTGGTAAATGTGGAACGAGGACCGGGCGGCCTATAACACAAAATTCCAGAGAAAGATGTGGTGGAGTTTAGCTGTATGGAGAAATAGAGAGCCTCCAGCTTATCCGAGGGGGATAATAAGGGGTCGATGCGGCAGATAAAG
Source organism: Lissotriton vulgaris (assembly GCF_964263255.1). NCBI lineage: Eukaryota > Metazoa > Chordata > Amphibia > Caudata > Salamandridae > Lissotriton > Lissotriton vulgaris. The sequence continues at coordinate 1,742,533,981 of NC_141694.1, forward strand.
TCCTCTTTGCAAAGGATCCCGATCCCGCCCCCTCTCCGCCTCTCGCGATCCAATCTGGACAAAGTGTATCCTTCTGGAATTGCATCCACAAAATCAGGACCCGCGATTTCAGAGCCCCAAGTTTCCGTAATAAAGACCCAAGGAGGGTCTCTAGCGCAGACCATCTCCCTAAAGGCTACGCTATTTTTCACCAGTGATCTTCAGTTAATAAGATAACCCGGTTTTATAGATGTTTGTCCCTTTACATTGTGTGCGCCAGATCTATTCCTTGTGCGCATTCGATTAGAGTCTATCTCTACAGGGACCATACAGTCACTGGCTAAGCTTTCCTGACCTCTAATATGAGAGCAGGAGCACTCGGGATGTTTAAATGATAATAGGAAGGCTCGAGAGTACAACTCATGGTCTGCAGCAAGGGTAAACTGAGGAGCGACCGCTCTAGCCTCTAGTGCCTCCTTAGCGCGGACGGGTGCAGACGGGCTGAACTCAGGCGTAACTCTGGCGGAATTCCGGCGAGCCCGCTGCGCGTTAACATATCCGTATTAATTAACCTCTTAAGCGCTGCTGAAGGCCAACGGTCGTCACGAGCGCTACCTCCCCAGTGCTGCGCACGACCATTGGACGTTCATTCAGCACTAGTTCCAATGGACAGCGCAGCACTGGGGAGGGATATTTGCGAAGCAGCTAAGGTGATAAAGATCTAGCGTCCTTATGACGACTAGACCGTCAGCAAAGATGGCGCCGCCAGGCGTCCTTCTCTCCACACAAGATGTCCGCCGAGGAGGGGATGTCCGGCAAGGGGCCCGCCGAAATAGCGGTGCTTTTCCAATTATGGTGCAAGCAAGTGGGCCAGGTATTTAAAAACCGGGGCGAAGGCAAAGTAAAACAAATTAAATACCAGATAACAGGATTTTAAAAATATCGCTATACAGCTCGCAAATTAGCACGATTAGGCGCAGCACGCACTGGGTCCTTGCTCGTGCCACCAGTCAGTTCTAAGGCTCTAAGTAGAGGTTGAGACATGTAAAAATATGTTTTTTCTTCGGGTGTGCAGGTTATACACTGTCAGGTAATAGTGCTATAGATTCTTGCTATAAACTTGACAGCTGTGGCTCTCTTCTCTCAAACTGTTGAAGATTCTTTCTCAAGTCTTCCTTCCTACTTTAAAAGTCTCATTAGAAACCTACTTCTCAGTCCACTTAAGATTCAATATTTTAACCATGGTTGTATATAAATAAATTTGAACCATGACTTTCTCTCCTTGATTTAGTGTTCTGAACTGTGATTCGTATGCTATTTCCTATTCATTTAAGGGACCTAATGCATGCTTCCCTGATGGCCTGTCCTTGAAGAACGGCAGAGTACTTGGAGAGTCCCACAACCCTTGTGAGGGCATGTGGTATTCTAATTTGACCTGTTTTTCAACATCATACCATGACTAAGAAAAGGCATCAGCCAAGACTGTTTCGTTTTGGAAAAAAAATCTTGAAAGAATATGTGCATGGTGCATAGAAGCATCCGAAGTGCCATTCCGAAGCAGGACACAATTCCGTTCATCTCCCAGATTAATTCTGGGCTTCCGACTGGAATGTTTTTCCTGTCTTGAATACTCGTGTCGCACTAAGAAGATTTGACGGTGCAAATAAGAAGGACCTGCACAGCGCCTTTGCTGCTTTGAGTTATCCGATTCAGAAAAGGGGGTGGTGATGAACAGAGTGTCTGAATTAAGCAGACCACTCTTACCCAGTCCAAAGATCAGGGCTTGATCCATCACCGTTATTTATCTCACTGCACCATCCCAGCTCAGAACCTGGCTATATGCAAATCAGTCTGTCCCTGGCCCAGTTCATCATGGGAACAGGGCAGACTAAACTACCAAGCCAATTCTTCACCAGAAAGGAGACAAGCTTTGCGTTATCCGGTCGCACTAAGAGTGACGCCTCCTTTCTACCTACCCAATTTCTGGAGACCTTCGGAACCCACCCTTCTCCCAACAGTTGGGCTGCGAGAGTTGCCCCCTCCCCGCCGCTGCACTAATGGTGCTCACCTCCCCCCTCACACTACACTAGTCCTGATGAAGATCCCAACAGTAAGGGTAAAAACACCAATGGACAAGGGGTCGAAACGTCAACTTTAGAAAATCTGCCATCATCCGTTCAACAGTGATTTATTAACTGTGACGTTATGTGTGTTTAATGGCATCATGATTGTAATGTCTAGAGGTTACGTATATGGTAAATAGGCATTTTTTAAACCATAATTACCTGTGATTTATTGTCACTACCTCAAATACCCTACCCATCACTAACTACCTTGCACTTTTCTCCCTGCTCCCTCACTTGGGTACCGCTTATGCAAGTATTTATGAGATGTTCTCAGGTAAAGTCATTCATGTAATTAAGCACCTTCTCCAATGTGATTTAAATGACATTGGTTGTAATGAATTTTTTCCTCTTTTCTGTTTTAATGTTCTTCTCCCTATGTGAATTTAAATATCTTTATTGACACTGGGATCCCTCTTTTGCATACCAATATAGTGTACTGCAGATTGAAATGTATGGCGGAATGAGACTGTGAAGGACACTATATGCAGCGTGGGAAACAAAAGTAGGGTACGGAAGATAACCCCATGTGGACATTTGAAAGTAAGAAGCGGAGCTGGGCTGAGGGCTGACTGGTGTGCTCAGCGCATCTCAACTTATGCCTCCCCTTTCGTGATTCTCGATGAGGATGGCGTGGGCATGTGAATTATAACAGTGGCAACTGGCTGCCTACGCTTAGGAACGTACTTGCGCCCATACGGACATCGCACTCAGGCCCCTGGTGGTGGCGTTAGCACTTGTGGGCATTAAGATTGTGTGCAGCGGCTGGCAGAGGAGTGGAGACAAACATAGTTGCAGAACGCTGTGAGGTTCGACTACTGCCCCTGTGGTTGTTGGCTGGCTTCCTTTGGGAACTGAGATGATGGGCAAATAAGATACATGTAAATGTAAACGTATTTGTAAAGCGCTCTATTACCCCGGAAACCAGTGTATCCTGGCGCTGTACTCATACCGCTAGGTAACCCATCCTGGCTTTTCCCCGTGAAATGTCCACTCCTGGGCATCCCCGGGGTGCAACCAGGCATCCCCAGCGATGTTGGGGACCGTTGTGGAGACTAAGCAAGCTATTGCCCAGAGTTGCAGCGTGGGACTCATGTTCAGAGTAGGCACCGAGGCGAGAAATCAGGTCCGAGGAATTATGAGCCCAAGAACCACAGAGATCAGCCGAGGCGGGAATTGAACCCTGGTCCCGGGCCAGACCTCTGCACCAGGGACTGCCGCTCTAACCAGTGAGCCACACTTCTCCACTTTGTCATTTGAATCCCACTGTTAGTTGCGGCCTTCTATGGCGCACTCCGAAAGAGAGCTGGAGATGGGGCAACCGTGTACCCCGTCACTGGAGGCTACTCTGCTGGCAATGCAGCAAGGGGTACAGGCCATTGATGGGAAGATAGACACCCTCACGATCAGAATGGACAATACCGCGGAGCAGCGCATATCTACTGTTGAAGATTAATCACATGCTACAGCGGGGACATGGAAAAAATCTTAGAGGTTCATAAGAGCGAAGAATGAAGATTTGGAGGAGATCTCCCGGCATAACAACCTGCGAATAATGGGGGTTCCAGAAATCACTAATTCAGGTCGATTCGAAGATTACATCAAGGCAATGCTCAAAGAAGTGTTCGGTGCAGAGAACTTCTCAAAAGTATTAATCATTGAGAGAGCACACAGATTGCGGTCTCCTAGGCCACCAATGGGCGCGCCTCAGCGGCCTATTGTGGCCTTAATCTTGAACTATCGGGATCGTGATACCATGCTGGGGCTGGCAAGGTAGAAGCAACATACCATCTATCGGGGAAACATCTTTTTTTCTGGATTTTACCATGGCAGTCTAGGCGGCATGCAAGGTGTATGCTTCTATCAAGAGGAGGTTACGTGAGCTGGAAATCCTCTACGCGATGCTGTCCCCCCTCGAGGTTGCGGATCACGCATGAGTGCAAGATGACTTTTTTTCCAATGCCGAAAGCAGCTCAGGGTTTCCATAAACCGGTGAAAGTGGCACAAAAGAGTCCGAGGCGTTCGCCCTCCTAAGCATGATCGGAGTCATAACCGCTGGGGCAAGACATTTTAAAATAGAACAAGCTTTGGTAAGGCGGTTCACTGCATGCTGGAACACATGGTCATCTGCAATGGTGAGGCGGGTGTCAAAGTGAGAACTATATGACTGATGGATCGCTGATGTTTATGAACAATATTCGGCGGGTTTGTGGGTCGCTTGACTGACCTCTCTGAGCTTTTTGTTTGGATTGTCAATACAGAGTTGCAATTGTATAATCCCATAGTATCTCATGACATCACGATTCAGGCCTATCTGTGTATTGTGTTTTGGTGGGTGGTCTTGAATACAGTGGATACACAGGACCAGTCCTAATTGAACTGTTATAGCCTGACTCAGGAGGGTTGGAGTCGGTAGATGATATGGACTGTGTTACGATATTGCATAATAGTCGTGAACATGTTGGTCATGTAAGGTAAAAGCAGTTTATCAAGATGTTCCCTAACTAACAAGATTATTGCTGACACATCTGCTCTGTGAGTGAGAGTACGGGTATCCAGCCACCACTTGAATTTGTCCCCCATTACAGTTGGAATGTTGGTTGTAATTGTTCTCTGGGAGTGTCTTTGGCATGATTGGGATGCTAAAGTGGGGAGGGGGAACATGGTTGTTGTTTGTTCAGGCATAGTACATCGTTGGTGCTCAGACACACTGGTTGTACGGATGCAGATGTATGCACATAGTAGAGGAATAGTTTGCAAGTATAAAATACCACACATATGATTGGTGAGATTCGGCTAATGAAATTGAACCTCCGGGGGCTGAATAACCCCAAAAATATCAGGCAGGTGTTGGCCTATTTAGATAGGCTTTACTACAGGGGATACACCTCACCAGCATTGGTGAGGGTAGGGTGGGTGCAAGGTGGGCAGCGGTAAAGGCGGCCTCTTCATATTCATCTTACGCCGGGGGGGTGGGGGGGGTCATGGTTTTAGTAAAAAGGGGCACTCCCTTCAGGCTTACTCCTACAGAATCAGATGATCTGGGCAGGTATACCCTCATACAGGGGTGCCTTAGTGGAACAAACCTTACAATTCTTACAACATATGGCCCTAATGTAGACGACCTGGCATTTTATTGTAGATTGGAGAATAGATTGTTCGCGCTCCAACCAGAAGTAGTACTTATGGGGGGAGACATGAAAAACTTTTCTGGATCCTGATATGGATCGAAGTGTGACCACACCATGACAGGGGAAAAGGTTGGCACAAGTCATACATGATATCATGTACACGCATAAATGTATTGATATATGGTGGACACGGAACCCAAAGGCGCAGGAGGGCCCGCACATCTCCTTTGTACATAAAACATGAACCAGATTGGTCTATTGGCTGATCTCTAACACTGCTGCGCCTTGGGTCAAGGGAGTGATGCATCTTCCACGCACTCTCTCGGACCATTCTCCAGTGGCCCTGACTGTGAGTAATCCCAAACAACTATCCGAGCCATTTCAATGGTGACTGCAGCAATCATCGCTGCTGGATCTATTTTTAAAGAGTGGGTACATCAGGTTATTGAGCTGTACTTTCTTGAGAATGAGGGCACAGTGGAAGAAGCAGAAACCCTGTGGAATGCATTTTAGAGAGTACAATTAGGGTGACATGTATGGGACTGCAGGCAGGCGTGCTTAAAGATCTCCTATCCCGGATGAGCACGATAGAAAAATCCCTCACTAGTCTAGAAAAAGAGAATGCTGCCACACATACAATGGAATCCTTAGTGGAAATTTGAGAGCAGATCACAGAGTATAAGGAATCTACGGACGAAGAGATCAAAAATTTGTCTGGGAATGGTGGCCGCCCGAGCCACACATTGGCAGTGAAAATTAGGTCCCTGCTGATGCAGGAATACATTACGGAATTGGAGTGTCAGGATGGCGCTAGGTGTCATGGCTCAGCTGAGATCCTAAAATCTGTTAATGAAGTACTACTCCAAGCTGTGTAGTGAAGGCCAGGAGGCACCTAGCGGAGAAATACTCACCTTTTTTCAGGAGATTGTGCTTTCTTGACTATCCCTGGGGCAAAGAGAGTATCTGATGCAAGAATTCAAAGTTGATGAGGTGATGGAGGCGATACAGACACTCCCCTCTGGAAAGGGGTAGGGTAGCGATGACCTACAGAGTGAATTCTATAAAACATACGTGGACTTGCTACCCCATCTACATAACCTGTATTGCGAAGCTTATGCGAACAAAATGCTGCCTCCCATGTTACGTGAGGCGCTTAGCCAGGCAAACACACAGGAAGGTGTGAGTCGTATCGCCCACTCTCACTGTTAAACATAGAAATAGAAATGTTGGCAAAAATGGTAGCGACTAGACTGCACCCGCTGATACCAGCACTGGTCCTACCAGACTAGTCTGGTTTTGTTCCGACCTGTTCCACTGCGCATAATTTACGCACATTTTTCTGGATGGCTTGGGCAAGTAAACAACCACGATGCAGATGGGAGGTCCTCACAAGGCCATATTCTCAAGGGGGCTCTGGGGCCCCTGACCTATACTTATTACTTGTGTGCACAGGCGGATTTTGCGCATTATTGGTTCTTCCTCCACTCCATTCCTGCTGCACGTGGCGGTGGAGGCAGGAGAAATTCATCCTGAACCTCTGACTGCCCTGCTCCACAAGGAGCAGCCATTGTTCCCTCGTCGTGAGATGAGCACGATAGACTTTACGGCACAAGCGTGGCAGACATTGGCAAGGCGGGCAGGTAAGCTTCCTATATATCCCCTGAATCTGCCGCTGGCGCAGCATCCGGCCATTTCCGTAGCGCTGGAGCTTCAGGCACTCTCCATTCTGGCGGATATTGGCATAGTGACAATGAGCGATGCATACCCGAAAGGTGCATTCATTACATTGGAGGAGATACAGGGTCGTCAAACATCCTCTCCTTTTAGAGGTTTTTATATATTACTGATTGAGGGAAGAACTTAAAGCTTTTAACACATGATATCTGGAAGAGCCGTTAGTCTTGAAACCGCTCCAAGCCATGCTGGCGGGTCCTTCCCGCATGAAATTAGTAACTATACTATATACCTCTAGGCAGGTAGACAATGTGCCGACACACTGTAGGGCTAGGAAGAGATGGAAAATGGTGCTAGACACACCATTCCAAGAGAAGGACTGGGACGACTGTTGCTCTCTCACAGGCTTGCTGCCAGCAAATTGTAATCTGCGAATCATTCATATTAAATTCCTTCAGCAACTGTACTATGCACCAAAACCGTTAAAGAGGTTTGGGTTGCGAGAATCAGACGATTGTACAAGATGTAAGATGCAGGAGGCGGATTTTATATATTTTGCCTGGCTCTGTGTGAGGGGTCATGATTTTTGGGAGCAGGTTACCACGACCCTGACCAATATTGTAATGGAACCGGTGGAATGCACACCACAGATGTGGTTACTGGGACTAGCGGGGCACTTTAAGCTGCAGAAAAGGAGGTTGGTGTTGATCGCTCTGCTCTTGGCGAAGAGGAAAGTGGCCCAATATTGGGATGGCCGAAAAGTACCACGACAGCAACAGTGGCTAGAAGACGTTATATACTGTTGAGATCAGCTGTCGTATTATGCTGAAGAACTTCCTATGCCATCTAGGCCAAAGGACGTTTTGGCCCCACTCACGGTCTGCCTATTGTCAATGCATGAAACGAATTTGTCTGCTGCAGCAGTTAACGACTGTATCCTGGACACTGCAAAGTAGATATGTGTGTATATAAATATGTGCAATGATGATGAACACTGGTGTGTAATGTCATTCTTGAGTTGTCTGTTAATGGGATGTACATACCTGATACTTATGGTTAATGTGTGTACATTAAATGTAAATTGATACTTGTATAGCGCACTACTCACACGCAAGGGTCTCAAGGTGCTTGTACGAATACCGCTGTGGAACCCATCCTGGCTTTCCCTGTGAGGCGTCCACTCCTGGGCACCCCCAAGGTGGAGGCCAGGCATCCTTAGCATTGTGGGGGCCGTTGTGGAGATTAAGCAAGCTATTGCCCAGAGTTGCAGAGTGGGACTCCATGATTGGAATAGGCACGATGCGAGAATTATCAGGTCCATGGAATTTTGAGCCCAAGACCCGCCGAGGAGGGGGGATGGATCCCTGGTCCCGGGCTAGACCTCTGCATCAGGGTCTGCTGCTCTATTCATTGAGCCACACTTCTCTACATTATGTTTTTTTGTATAAGATCAAAAAAAATCCAATCTTTTTTTTAAATGCAAATTGTTTTCCTTAAAGGAAAACGGGATGCATTTTTAAAAAAAAGTTTTCTTTTCATTTGGTAAGAGCAGGAAGTCGTCCATGGGACCACTGCCTGGTATTGAAAAAACGTTTTTATAACTATTCCCAAAGGGAAAGGGGTCCGTGGAGACCCCTTCCCATTTGCGAATGGGTTACCACCTACCTACTTGAAGTAGGTGGTAAAATGCAAATGATTTGCTGCTCCATTCACAGTCGCAAAACAACCGGTTACTAAATTGCAAAATGGGTTTTGATACATGTAAAACGCCTTTTTGCGTTTGCAAAAAGGCCGATTCTGCGAATCGACCCGTTTGCGAAAGCAAATTTGGTTGATGCATGTGGCCCTATATAATGTACTTTTTTCTGGCATAAGTTAAAATTTGACTTAAAAAAAGTTCCCATCCTACAGGCTGTGACATCCCATAGTGTGACATCAAAAAACATCGACTATGCAAAGTAGTCCACATATTTTTCTTATGACTAGTCCTCTATGTCGAGTGAGGGTAGAGTGGAAGAACGTCTTGAGTCTTCAGAGTCACAGCTGAACATGGCTAGAGACCTCCTGACTTGGCCTTTGTATGCTGTCCGTATTTGTTATTGGTGTCTAGAGGGTTAAACCCAGAATCGCATCATACATGTGTTTTCAGGCAGGAAATGCTTTAGTTCAGAATTATGGAGCCGACATGCTGAATCTAGTCACCTGAAAGCAGAGTTCTATCCCTGACTAGGATTCACTCAGCCTTTCATCCTTCCGAGTTCAGTTAAATGGGCACCCGTTTCAGTGGGTGACACTAACACTGGAGCTTGAAGCGCCCCATCAATAAAAGGCCATGAAGCAGCTAACTTGCACGTTATATAAAAGTGTGGGTCTTGTGCGGTGAACTAGAAAGTGCCTGTAATGTAACTCCTCATTAGCGGCTCCCATGGCCCTCACAAGCGAGGCCAGCGCGGATTTATTTCAAGTGCCTCTCGTCTATAGCGCCTGTTCAATGGAACCTGCGCGCACGGCGTGCTGAAGTGGACGGATTCCTCTAATAGCTGATGAGCCACGCGCACAAAGCCCCTTATCTCCCGCGCTTTGAAATGAGACGAGAAGTCATTGTATTGCCGCGCTCATTCCCCGCGCGCGCCGCCTGCGCACATCACTGTATGATTTGCTGCCACATGCCTGCTCTGTCTCCCTTCCCATTCTTGGCCTGTCGTCCATTGATGAATGCATGTTTTTGTTCTTTCCGTTTTTGTTTAGCAAACACCAAAGCCCGCAGCGACGAATTTGCTGAGAAGAATGGACTTCAGAAATACGACTACGTCTTGCACCCGAGAACCACGGGCTTCACTTTTATTGTGGACCGCCTGAGGGAAGGTACGGAAATGAACGTTTGTCTATGCGCGCTACCCACAGTCTATCATTCGGCGGCGGGCTCGCGCGTCTCCATCCTCGAGCAAGCGCTGTGATGGCCCTAACAGATGCAATGCGCAGTGTGCCTCGTTTGTTATGGACCGGTATATGCAAGCGGCACGTGCACTGGGGGAGAGTGAGTGACTTGTTTTCACGCTTTTCCTAGTTAGATACTTACAATTGGCATTCATTAACTGCTGCATCGCAATCATGGGGTTAAAGCGGCATCAGGAATGCCGCATAAAGTTTCTGCTGCAAGAAAAATCATGCACTTTACCTTTCTGATGCATGAAAAATAAATAACGTTTTTCATGTGCCAACAAAGTTTCCTTTTACCTACTGTTTACAATATACAGAATGGGCTTTGAGGCCTCTCCTTTCAACCTTTGGCTTTCTTCAACCTTTCGCTTGAGATGTTGTCCATTCCTCCTTGGCATCTCTCTAACCTAATGCTATTGGCTGCAGCTTTTCTCCTCCACTGGAGCGCTTGATTGAACTGTATTAGGGCCTACTTTACATCTACATCTTGGTCAACTGCTAGCTACCTCCCATATGTCTCAATGTATTGTGCTCATTCTGCAGGTGATGGCACATTAGACACAGAACTATTGGCTTTGCCAACGCTTGTTTAATTTGCCTGAATATCACTATTTCCCATCTTGCATATGAAGAAAGAAAATGTGAAATGCCCACACTTGTGACAATTTATATAAACATATCAACCTTTGAGGGGTAACTGGAACTACTTTGCATTTTCTTTAGTGCAATTTAGCAAACTGTTTTCAGTTGTAAAGAGTATAGTTAACGTTAAAAAGACGTCAGTGTTAAAGCCGCAGCCTGACATTCACTGTTGATCTCCCAGGTGCACAGGGACCTGAGCTGAACAGTGGATGTCCCCCCCGGGGCGCACTGACAGGGCAGCGGGTATCCCGGTGGTGCATCCCTCTTCACACAGTGCATTGAAAGTATTCAAGGCTATCATTGCAAAGAGCTCGTTTAGTGCTCAGCCCCAGAATTACCTTTCCCGGGTAGTCCCATTAATGCTGGGGGTAGAGAAATGATGACAATGATGCGCTTTTATGGAATAACAAAGAAATTGGACGTACCTTGACATTTTTTTTGTCATTTTCCCTAAAATTCATTAAAAAGACTGTGCTTGCAGCAGGTGACATTTCCAGGTGAAAAACCGCAAAGCTGTGATGTTCCCATAACAATTATATTTTCGACATGGCAGGTAACACTTGCTAACAGCTCTGTTGGAATTATTGTGCCACTTGTAACGAGGGCCTAAAATATTGGCCCACAAGTAGTATGTAGTGATTGCTTTTGAAGGTACCATTGTTAGCTGCTGGGCAGGCTGCGATGGCCCGCCTAACTGTGATTTTACAAAGTAGGACCAAAGAGGTCTATTACATTTTGTATTTAAACATTTTCTTTTTGTACAATTTAGAGCTATTTTTCAGTTACTCTTTAGTGTGTGAGAAGAGATCAGAGACCAAGAACAAGCGTTTACAATGCAATAGGTCTCGCAGCATTAAAGTTTGAGTTACTGGCATTGTAAATGACAATGCTTTGCATGAATTTTTTTTTTTTTTAATTTGCAATTGGTATATAAACATTGTTTGTGAATGGTTAACTGTTGCTTATGCTAAGTAAAGTTGGCAGTAATATAGAGTGCTAGTCTTGCTTGTTATAAGCATGCTGATTTAAAGTGCTCTGATACCTGCGGGTAAAGTTTGCACTACATAAAAGTGAAAAAAAAAAAAAAAAAATCCTACTTGTACCACGTCCGTTCTTATTCTGCGATGCCACATATCTTTGGGTCCCTATACTTATTAACTACACCCGGCTGTGGGAAACCTCTATGGCAGGAACAACGTGCTGCGGGGCAGACACGGGCAATGTAGCCACTGTCCTGTGGCTGCACCGCAGGGTAACCGTGTAGGGGCAGGAAGGCAGGCAGTTGGTAGTGCTGGGCCATAGCAGTGTAGTTCTCTGTGTATGCTGGGCATGGTGGTTGCTATTGGCTTACAAGAAGTGGTGAGGTGCCGGTTCGGTATGCATGCTTCCTGATCTTAGGCAGGCGACAGGTAAAACAAGGCACTACTAGGGAGGCTCTACTAAGCCTTTTGACCAATGAAAATTCACAGTTTACAGTGGATAATGACAAGCCAAATAAAAATGTGGATGGAGCTTCAGGTCCCTACTTCAATACAGCATGCCTCACAAAGCATGCACTGCTTAGGCTCAACCTAAAAAGTAGTGCTTGAAAGCAAGCAGTGGAAGAAGAGATGACAGCCAATTAAGAGATGGCAGAGAAGTACTCAAGGTCCAGCCAACCGGAACCCACTTTCGCAATAGCATCAAAATAAGAGATTTATCATTAAAAGTACCATCCTTAATTTGCATCATTTTTACCTTACATACTCTTCAAGATAGTTGTTAAAATACAATTTGACAGGTCAAAAATGTGTAAGAGACATCGACCCGGGTTCCCATTACATTCAAATTAGACTGAAATAACTAACTCTGCTAAGCCAAAACGAACACATAATCGGAACAATGTACTGTTACTTCAAAAAGTTGATTATCTATTGTATAAAAAACCTATTGTCAAAGGCCAACAAATAACTGTTGACACTAAATTCTGAACAAGGAGATCATGGAAGAGGAATAAAAACAAGGCAAATATTTGTCATAAAAAATAGAGAGCTATCCTTAGATTATTAACAAATCGTTTTCCTATTGTTTGCATATAACATCACTCCTGCGTCAGCGTCACCCTCCATTCACTTCCAACCGAAGTTTTAGTTGTAGAAAGCTGCATGGCAGCTATGATAAATATTAGAGAACCAGAGTGAGGAGAAGCAAAATGAAATCACTGTATACCCACGAGAGGCATCTGCATGCCACAATATTACAGATCTACCCACGAACACCGCTGACACCCCGTTACCTACTATATAGCTAGCATGCTCATTAATACACAGGGTGGTTAACTTTTAAAGTCCCACTTTGACGTTTGTTAATATACAAGTATAACCTATCCTAATATTTGGCAGGCACTCTTACTTTAAAATCTGATGTAGCTGATAGTTTGAGCAGGGGTCAACTATAACTCCTATAAATTGTACATTAATCACACAGAATTTAACGAGCATTGCTAAAAATGCTAGTGTGAAAAACGTTCTGACGAAGGTTTCTATTAACATTCTGTTGGTGCTTATCCATACAAAACATAAGTGTCCTTACAATGAGTAGAAACAAAAAGGTTTACAAAAGGGCAAATATATTCCAATGTGCTAGCCCTTCAAAAGTTTCAATGATTATCAATTACTTTTGGTTCACACAACCCAGCTGTGTGACCATATATTATAGCCTTCTGCCGAGGGCTAAAACGGTTGTTAAAACCCTTGAACCCCGAGAGAGAGAGGGTCTTGAACAACCGGTATAGTCTGAGGCAGAAGGGCTAATCTTCATATACAATGTTTAGAGATAATTGGGGGGAGGGGCCACTGTTCAATAGCTGACTAGCAAAGAAATAAAGGTTTTTACAATGGCTAAGGGACAAAAAAACCAATGTGAAAAAGGCGGTGTCTAACACTTATATGTAAATATTCCCTGCAGTTCCTAAATATAAATACTCGCTAACTATGTCATACTAACAAAAGACATAGGTTTCTATAGTGTTTCCAGGTAAGTAAACATACGCGACGTCCACTACCCACACTATTCTAGCTTCTCTTGTTACAGCCAGTCTCCGTTTCACCAAACTGAAATTGCGGACGCACAATCCACCTTATAAAATAAAAAGAATGGTTTCATCCTTTGGGCGTAAGGACTAAATCACCAATGAGATATGATGTGTCCCTTGAGTTCCTTTTCACAGAGTCTTGCCTCCTATTTTATTTAAATTCGACAGCAAGTCAAAACAAAGTTTTTTTCCCCCAATCTGACATATTTGTAAGCATATCCGAACGGGAATTGTTAACCTATCGCCCCACTCGTTGCCCGTCGCAAGACATTGTACATCTCTCTGAAATAAGCATCCTGTGGTCCACAAAGTGACAGGCCACTAGACAGGTCAGTGAGTCGGGTGCCTGCTGTAAATCTGCAGCCAAGTCAAACCTAGCTGTCATGGACTTTAGTGTTGACAGCAGAAGTTCAACATTTCATCCTTCTGTGAGCGATAAAAATATGCACCACTTAGTGCACTGGATATTATTAAGCATCCACGTGTGGAATGGCACTAGTTATTGATGGTTGGCTCTGCCTGCTGCTTCCACGTCACCCGCCATCCATTCCCAACCGAGATTTTAATTGTAGAATGCTACATGACAGCCGTAATTACAAATTATTTGACACCCCGAGTGAGGAGTAACAAAATTACATCAATGTAGGCCCCACAGGGAGGCATATGAATACCACGATGTTACGGACACACCCACAAACACTGAGGACGCCCCGTTATATACTACACAGTTAACGTGACCGTTAGGCCGGCACATACACAAGGTAGACAGCGGATTTAAAGGGAAAATTAATTTTTGTTACCGTTTGGATGCGGGGAAGGTGCACACTGCGGCGGATTAAGGCTGCATTGACGGCGGTTGCTGTGTGCGTGAGAGAGGAGACGCGCCCAGGCAGCAACAAGGACCGGTAAAAGGGTGGCTGAAAGACTGCACGAAGCGGGATGTGACGCAGAGCAGCCAGAACTAAAACAAGCCTTACCTGAAAATGTTAATGTGGTGGGACTCGCTGTACAAAATCTATATTAAATCTCAGCAAGGCGGACCGCTGCATACCACAACAAGTGTAATCTGGTGCCCACTGTCAGCATAATACCAACAAGTTGACATTCAGCGATCCGCGGGCGCTGGAGCACATGAAGTCCAGTGAGGGCCGGCAGTCCAGGAGCAGCGGCCGACGGCCGGGCCCGCGCGCAGAAGCCGCCGGAGACGGCGAGCGTCCACGGACGTCACCTTCATCATGGGGCTGTGGCGCGCAGCAGAGACGCCGTCACCGTGAGCGTGAACATCGGCAGCTCCGAGACTAAATTGGAGACTGACTCACGCGCGCAAATCCCATGCGCGCGTGGCCAGCTCTTGTCTCTCCCTCTCCCATTGACGATGCTGCGCGCGTGGCCAGTTCTTGTCTCCACTTGTTGTCGGCTGAGCTGACAACTATAGTTCTTGGCGAGAACGTGCTTTGCGCGCTTCTAGCCGAGACCTAAAAAAGGATGCAATTGGAAGACCGCATTGGCAAAAGCAGAATGTCTGTCTTCGGCTGTTAGCTTTTTGAACAAACAGCTGGGCCAGTAACAATCTAAAAAAACTATTGGCTAACAGCAAAAGTATTTTCGGGTCTCAAAAACTGTCTAAAAGCCCCTATAATTATTTTATACGCAAGATATTAATTACTAAAATCACAAGGTTTTCGCTGTTTTGGCGAACGCCAGACGTAAACAAAAGATAAATAAATTAATAGTATAGGCTACCTAATTGCCAGAAAGGTCTTTTAGCGACTTCATAATACCATGGTTGAGTAATTCCTATAATCCTTTTGAGGACATGTATACTGTTAGTGGAACTGAACTCTTTTACCGCAAAGTAATATCCGAGGCAATCAGTGGTGTTACCTGTGCCTCAAAGGGCAAAACAAATATTGAATAGAATACAGTGCTCTTAATTAACAAATTTAACTTTTAGGCACTTTAATATGAAACGCATAAAACACTGTATATCAAAGTGAACTATAAATCATGTCAAGTCCTGTCTTAGTACGATGTATGACAAAAGCCCCAATCTGACATCCAAGTAGTGCACTTGGCCTCTCTCTCAGTTTTTCTCCTATGAAGTGTAAGTTTTAAAGTACTGATGCGGTCATATGTGTTTCAACCAGTGATAGCACTGATAATGTAGCTTGTGATGTCATGGGTGAGGTCATGAACCGTGCTTTAGAGATATCATGGTTGCTTAGCCAAGTATAGCTGAGGAATTTCAGTGGCGTAAGGTTTTGAATATAATATCCATGAGGTCCATTCAAACGAAGTATTTTAAGGATCTTTTATTACCTAAGGTTATATACTTAGCATCTAATCATAATACACCTTCTACAAAGTGTTTTACTGAAAACATTTGTATGTAGGTATTGTCGTAATTGCACTACTTAAGCCTCTGAAAGTAAAGCACAAACTGAAGGGATACAAAATGGTATTCAGCTGAAAGGTAACCTGTAAATTCAGCGTCTTTGGCTAAAGCACCCCAATGATGGGTGTACAAAATTTTCAGAGAGATCCTCTTCTCGGCAGCAGTTGAAAATCCTCTGGTGTTTCAAGGCAAGGCTACTGAATATATTCAAAGATGATAATTCAGCAGTCTGGTGTAAAGAGCGCAGGCCTTGCTTCGGGTATTGCAAGACAGAGGGTGACGATGTATCTCATGAAGCTACAAACTAAGCTCTAAAGACTCTCAAATTAAATATATCCGATAGGGACAGATCTCGGTCAAATACGATGATGACCTAAAAGATCTTTTGAATGCTGTTGCAGGGTGAAGTGTGGGTAGTTAGGTGCCTAAAAGCGACTAGCTGTGCAGGTGATCCATGTCCCTCTGTCACTATTAGTGATTGTGATGCCTGGCTTACTGAGAGTAGTAACCACTCTCCCAGTAGTGGCTCACTTCAGAAGGGTTTAAAACCAGGTTGGATAACCAGATTGATCACGAAGGCCTCTCAGGAGCCACGGACCGTAAAGCGACAGATTTCCAACATCATCTTTTTATTGAAAAGGCAGCTGCCTCTTAGTGCAAGCTCATCTTGAGGACTCTAGAGATCCTGGTGGTTTACAGACAGGTGTCAGAGTCCGAATGTACATGACACGTTTGGAGATGAACCATCAGTTCTAAATCTATTCAAGCAAGAGGGGCAGCCATGCTTCAGGTGCTGAAAAAGTGTGAAACCCGGACACCACAATTCTTTTGGTTCAGATACATTCACTGTTCTCTACTCCTAGATAACTAACAATCTGTGCAAAGGCTGTGTCCCATTTTCAACCGAGATCAGTTAGGCAATGATATGATAATATTCTTGTTGGCATTACAATGCACTCTAGTTGTGAGCAGTATGATACCCTAAAGTCGTGCTTGACCCTTTAGTAGATAAGCACACCTACAACGCCTCGTGTAGCATTTATCTCCCACTGATACACAGAACACATCTTCTCTTGTCATAAGCTCACTGTGCTTCTAGGGCTAGCGCCTTGTTCACTCCAAAAGCAGTTAGAGTAAATCACTTTTAGTTGGGACAAAGAAAAGCTACCTCCATGGACTTCAAGTGCTTCAAAGTAAAAGGATAGTTATTCTTCCAGAGCAATTACTTACAATTGAAACTAGAAAAGCATTTATATGTTGCATATGTAGCATTAAAAAACAGATATTCTGACCTAAGTTTACACTGCATTTCCCACAAATGATTCCCAGTTCACATGTTGTATGATGAATCCTAGCTCTGAATCATTCCCGTCTGTGGATAGTTCTTTTGGGGTCTCCTCTTATAATTAGGGTGGCTTGGACTTTCCCATTCCCTACTGTAGACAAATTCATCGTAGGCAATATACCTTGAGGATGTATGTGGAGAGGCATATCTTTCATAGTTTGCTGTCTAAAACTGCTGCTGTATTACAGTCAGAAACCCTTGTGAAACTGCTTGTCTAATGGGAAACGCCTAAAGCTTTTAATAAGGAATGATCTCAGAGTATGTTATGATGAATGAAATGAGTGAACCGGATGGTATCTATATAAAGGAAAACATATTAAAAGTTGCTGTTCCATTCGGATGCTGCCCTATTGCTATGTTTTGCCAAGCCAGCATAAAGCTGCACAACACAAAGCTATCACAACAAGGATTGCAAAGTCAATAGGTTTGGCTTGGTAGGCTGATGCAATGGGTATTTATTTCTTATTATTTTTTTATTGCAAGCATAAGTCACATAAATAAAAGAAGAAAATAAAGAAAAAATGCCACTTAAACATGATAGCCATAGACTTGAAATGCAGAAATGTAATTTACAAACAAAATCAACTATTGCATATTATTTTGATAGAGTGGCATGCATGCTTCATAACACAAAAGCATATTTAGAACAGTTATGTATTCATTGTTTTCCTTTTAATGCATATCACAAGAAAAGTAGATTCTTATTGGTGCAGAGAAGGTGCTATTGTTTTTGAAGTACTATAACCAGAAGATATAATTTAAACACAGAAAGAAGACAACAAATATTAAAAGGCTAAAACATGGAAATAAATATTGTTAAAGTATTAGCCCACCAGCCCTAGCTCCGTAGTGCTCTTATTGTGGGGTGGATATGCACGTGTTCAGCCATAAAGCCTTCACTTACAATGCAAGCAAGCCAATGGCTAAAGTGGGCTGTCTCTTTGACCCATGATAAGCTCCGTGATGGCAAGAAGCAAAATGTGAATGACAGCTGGGTAGACCAATGGATAAAATGAGCTGACCAAAGGCTTCTGTTTAATTTTTTTTCTTACAATTTTTCACTCTGGCTTTAGCAAATACTTTTTGATTTTATTACAGTGATATATTTTAATGTACTTACATATAAAGACTTTTAACCAGCCCTCTTCATCCATTGGTCTTTTGTTGCATCATTACATTTTTTTCTGCCCACTGCAGTATACAGAATGGGGTAATGAGTTCCTCATTTCAGCCATTGGTTAACTACTCTGTGAGTAGCTGCATTTTGCTCCGCCACAAAGAGCACATCCATACAAACTATTTCAATTTAGTGCCAGGGACTGCTTTTTCACAGTGTGCTGCATGAAACCAAAATTTCCTTAAAGCCTGTGTTTGTTTTGTATATGGTAAGGGTCCAGTAACTCCTGAAAAGTAAGGTTTTATAGAAGCCATGGTTAATTGGCTTTGTGAATGTTTTTTTTAATTACATGTGGCTGGTAATATGGCTAAAACGGTTTCTAGGCCAGACCTAAGAAGAAGCTCGGCCTTCTCTATTTATTTGTTTGTTTTCTAAAGTGCGTACAAGATTTATAAGGACTTAAGACCTCATTACAATAGTTAATTGCCAAAAAACAATCCAAGTATTAGCCCTCATTTGAGACTATAAAAAGTTATATATGCATATGTCACAGTATTATAAAGGGTTTATATTGAAGAAAGTGGGAACGTTAATGACAAATCAATGCTTTGGACTAACCTTTGAAGAGCTTTCTTACTTGGGAAGGGTTTGAGTTCTTCTTTAAAGTATTAAAACGTAGGTACTTCCCGAATAGAGGGAAGTTAGTCTAGCTTGTTTGGATTTCATTGGCCACCTTGAACAGCCCATCCTTTATCTGTACCCTGATGATTACTTGATCGAAAGTTGTTTCTGGCTCACTTTACTGAGACTGTTTCGCAGTAAAAGACTTATTCATGGTTGGTAAATTAAAATCCATTGGGTTAGGTAATAGCAAAACCCATTATTTAAAGCTTGGGGATTTGACAAAACCAAATGTGAATGACCGCATGTTATTAATAATATTTTGTTGGAACTTTGAAAAATTTGAAAATTAATCTTCTATTAAATTTTCGATGACTGTTAGTGATAAGTTATGTAGGCTGATGAAGTTCCTCTGCTCTTAATGTGGCTTAACTTAAAGAGTAGCAGAACTTTTAAACTATTTTAGTTATAGTATAGACAACATTTTTTTCCTCTTAAAAAAGGGATAATTTTATCCACAATTGTATATATTTATTTAAAATATAATTTTACATCCCTATAAACATTTTTATTGGAAATAGTTGAAGTGTATCTAAAACTATTGCTGCCATTTGCTTAAAATGAAGTGAACTGGTTCAGGCTCCTGCATATGACTCTTGACTATTAAGTCATTCTTTTCCCTCACAAATCTACTTTTTAAACGGGTCTCACACAATACTGAATTAGGCACATAAGACCCTGGGAATCGCACTGCAATATAGATTCCAAAAAATGTACAACAAAAACAGCAAATATTCATACTTTATACATCAAAATTAATTGTTCGCATTGCCCTTTCCTCTGACTAGTTTTATGCAAACCTATAAATCATGCACTTGGTCTGTGTTCCTTAATTCCAGAATATGCCAAGTTCTGTTCTGTAGCAGTCACTTAAAGAACGTTTCGTACATGCTTCTCAGAGCTCATGAAAAGGGCATGAAAAAGAAAAACTAAAAAAGCGAACTTTAAGAAAGGACATCATATTTTTTTGGTCCTCCCACTTTTTCTTTTTTTTGTTTTCTGGCTTAAAAACGGTGTGCACAATGACATTGCTCAACTGTGTGACAAGGTCTATGCTTTTCCCCTAAAGCATGTACTCTGGAGTGGTTTCACCTAATTGGCTTAGTTAAGTTTCCATTAATTTCATTGTGTATTGTCAAGAAAATGCAGCACAGGTCATTTGTGGGCTGCAGTGTGTATTTATATCACGTACTTATAGGGAAAAAGTAGGGCAAAAAGGTATGGCTACAGGGGGCACTATTGTGCTCATGTTGGACTTCAGTTTAAAAGCACATGTCCAGGAAAAGCGCTGTTGCCACATAGAAAAGTCTTCTTTTATATATTAGCTAAGACACCCTAAAGTGTGCTTGTTCTCGTAGAATTCTAAATTCCTATTATAAAAGAGTGGGGTGCGCTATTTTTTAAGGAAAACAATGTCCTCATAGTGAACAGTAACACCGTTGCAAACGGTTTTTCCCTGTGTAGATAAAGCTGTATTTTCCACTAACAGGCCTGATTATAAATAAGTCACTTTATTTACGCTTGGCCTGGGAAAACTTTTGAATGGTCAGTCAAAGCTATTTTCCATTTTACAAAAATATAATTCACTGGTGAAAGTAGACTTTTGATAATTTCATTGAAAGAGTAACTTTATAAAGTGTACATGGCCCAGCTTGAAAGAAACTAGTTTATACATGGTTTGCTTCATAGCCCTGCTCGAGACGCAGTGCAAATTCATGGCTGACTGTTAACCATCCCTCCTCATGAAAGACAATAGCTTGGCATCTGGAAGCAGGAGTTTTGGAGTTGTATTACCAGTAGCCATTTGTGCAAATGTTTCATGTCACCAAGGTGCCTTTTTATTCCAATATGTGAGTTCAACATGTGTGCTGTACAAAAAACTGGTTTGTTTGATTTAAAAGAATAAACATTGATTTCATGTATATTTCGAATCTAGCCCACATATACAGTACATATGACCCCTGACTTGCTTCTTAGTTTTACAGCACAATTGTCAGGTTGAGGGCAGGAATGTTGCTCCGTTTATGTTTAAAAACCCTCACTTTTAATAAATATATTTCTAAACCATGATGTGGAGGCACACTGTCATTTACAGTCAGCAAATTTGCCATTGAAAAGGTCACCAAATTTTCCACTGACACGCAGTGTTACTGATAAAACTACATAGCATACAAACAATGTTTGAAAATCATGTTTCTGCAAATATTTATAATTTACACATCACCAAGTAAAGTTTTCTGATTTGTATTAAAATCTTTGTTTTCATCACACTTCTAAAGTACAAAAAAGTGTTTTCCTAATTGCTGATATATATTGAAATATTTGTACTGCTCATTTTCAAGTAATTGAGATGTGAAGGTAGAAAAAAATGACATCCTATATCCTTTCCTTCCTTAGCTTAATTATTAGAAAGTTCACTTGACAAAATCCTCCAATTTAGAAGTCAGAGAAACACTAGTTTCAGAATAAAATATGCAGTGTCACACAGTTCCCATGAATTTAGTAGGACGGTCGATTGGATCAACAAAACTTACATCAGTAAATGTTGGTCCGGCTCTCTCACAGTACCGCATCTAAACTCCTAAACCTCCAGAGTTATAGATGCTGTCGGCAACCTCAAACATGACCACCCTTATTCCCAAGGAATTAGTGGAAACCGAAACCTATCTAACCCTCTTGCTTGTCACTTTTGCATGCCCACGGTTTCAAAAAGAGAAGGGACAATAATATATTTTCAGATGTTTTTCATTGCAAAGAACTAATCCAGATGTCTCCAACCAGGCAATCACGTTAGCTGACAGGAATCTTCAGAGTAGCTCCTAGCCTTGAGTTCATTTTCAACTAAGGACTGCAATAAATAGTTGTTGCATTTTGCTTTTAAAGTTAAGGAAATGCTATGTTTTATTTTACATTTTTATGAGGCTGCAGATAGCAGAGCCTTGTAATGAGCAGTGCTCCACTCAGATATATGGCCAATGCCGGTCACAGAGGTTCAGAACTGAAGCACCGAGGTATTTAATTCTTAAATAAAAGTTTTCTCATCTTGATATTGGAGCGTGAGAGCATAATGATATTTCTGAATAATTTTAAATGAGAGAAAATTAAAAAGAAGAGTCAACTTAATGATTAAGTTAACTCTTCATTTTAATTTTCACAATTTCAAAGTGTCAAATTTACAAACGGCAGGAATATTGCTCTCACTGACAAATACAGTCATTTTCTTTTAAATGGGAGTAATTTAAAGTGAAGAAAAATGTTTATTTATTTATTTATTTATTTATTTATTTGATTTGTATCGCGCGTTATAGCCACCGGGGCCTCTAAGCGCTGGTTGTCCAAATTTAACTAGTAGGGCTGAGCATATTACTTGATCTTGGAGGGCGCTTAGTGACTGCTCCATGCCTGTTTGAATAAGACAGTTTTTAACTTTTTCCTAAAAGTTAACAAATTGCGCTCCTTCCTTAGATCTGGGGTCAATTTATTCCACAGAGCCGGGAGTGTTTTAGAGAAAGCACGCCCCCCTACCGTGGCCAGTTTAAATCGGGATAGAAGAGTAGCATCCGAAGAGCGTAAAGTCCTGCTCGGTGTATAGAGTGAAATTCTGGACTTAAGGTATTTTGGTGCATTTCCGTACAACGTCTTATGCACTATACACAGTCCCTTGAAAACTACTCTCTGCCGAATTGGGAGCCAATGAAGCTCCTGCATCAGCGGGGATGAGCGGGTCATCCTGGGTTTCTTATAGATCAACCTGGCCGCGTCGTTCATAACCCCCTGTAGCTTATCCAGCAGCCGCTGGGGTAGCCCTATGTACAGGGAGTTTCCATAATCCAATCTGGCCAGTATGGTAGCTGAAACCACCTGTTTCAGGGTAGAGAACGATAGTAGTGCCGATATTTTTCTCAGTTGCCGCATTAAACCAATGCAGGTTCCTACTACAGACGTAACCTGTTTTTCCATGGATAGTTTCCCATCCAGGTGCAGACCCAGACTTTTGACTGCTACCGCTGGTTTCGGTGGTGCACCCAGCTCTACCGGCCAGAAACTCTCGTTCCAGGGGTTGCCCGTGATGGAAATGGGCAACACTTCCGTCTTCTCCGGATTAATTTTTAGGGAGTTTTTAGACATCCAATTAACCGTGGCTTTAAGTATGTCCTGTAGCCTGGTAGACGCTCCTGGCCCTTCCTCCAGCCGGATGATGATCTGGGTGTCATCAGCGTAGTTATAGACTAGGCAGTCCATCCTGTTCAGGAGAGCAATCAAAGGCTGCAGGTAGATGTTAAAGAGCAGGGGCGACAAAGCAGAACCCTGTGGGACCCCGCAGGTAATGGGCGCGGAGGTGGAAAGCATGTCCCCCAGTTGGACTCTTTGTGTCCTGCCCTGCAGGAATGATGCAAGCCATGCCAGGGCTGTACCTCTGATACCAAAAGACCTCAACCGCGACAAAAGTTGTTCATGACACACGGTGTCAAACGCCGCGGAGAGATCTAATAGTACCAGGGCGCTAGGTGTTTTAGTATCAGCCCGACTCCTCAATTCATCCAGAATCGATAGCATGACTAGTTCCGTGCTATGATTAGCACGGAACCCTGCCTGATTGGCCTCCAACAGGTTGTTACTGTCGAGATGTTTTGAGAGCGATACCAGCACATGCTGCTCGATTACCTTAGCCAGAAAAGGCAACTGGGAGATAGGACGGAAGTTCTTTAGACACTTAGTGTCCGAACCAGGTTTCTTCAACAAAGGGATCAATCGAGCCTCCTTAAATGCTAAAGGGACCTGTCCTGTGTGGAGAGAAGTATTCAGTAAATGCAAGACTTCTTCTTCCATGCCCGGGAGAGCTAGCTTGAATACTTCCGGCGGGCATGGATCCACCAATGAACCGGATTTAACTCGGTCCGTGATTTTGGTCAGTTCCTTCTGCATAATGACAGGGAACTCAGCTAACGGAGTGAGAACTAGCGGAGCAATATAACCAGGTGGGCTAGGACAGTCGAGGGTTATAGTTGCAGCGATTTCTCCCAGAATGTCGGAGATCTTACTCACAAAGAAGTCCTGGAACTTCTGGCAATCTTGTTGGGTGAACTCAGTGCTTTGCTCCTTGTTTGTCCTGAGTTCTGACAAAACCCGAAAGATTTCCTTCTGTGGATTCCTAGCTGCCACTATTCTCTCCTCGAAAAAGACCGCCTTTCTGGTTTGAATGGCTGATTTGTAGGACGCCAGGGAGGACGTATAATCTTTCCTAGCATTGGCGTCATATTTCTTCCGCCACGCACGTTCTTTCCTCCTCACCCCACGTTTCATGTCACGTAGGGAGTCATTATACCAAGGGGCCCCCACTCCCCTATCCACCTTCTTCACCCTACGAAGGGGTGCCACCAGTTCAATGGCTCTCCCCAATTTGTGGTGGAGATGTCCACAAAGGGCATCGACATTGGCGCCCTGCTCCTTAAGCGGCGGAGACTGTTGTAGGAAAGACTTCATTCTGTCTCCGTCAAGATTTCTCCATTTTCGGGCCATTTTCCAACCTTCGCCCAGCTTGGGCGGATGGCCGTTCAGAAGGATTTTGCATTTTATTAATGAGTGATCGGACCAGACGCATGGCAAAATCTCTGTGGCGTCCTGAGCTGGCATAGTAGTCCAAATTAGGTCTAGCATGTGTCCCTTCTCGTGGGTCGGTCCATTCACCTGCTGAGTAAAATCTAAGGAGGAGATTGCCTCCTCGATTAGTAGTGCTGGACCTTCTTTAGGGGATTTCTCCCAGTGGTAGTTAAAATCTCCGACGACAATCAATTTATCGTATCTCGACCGCAAATCCTGCAGCAGTCTAATAAACAGCACAGGGAAATCCGGTGAGGCCCCAGGCGGGCGGTAGACCACCAGGAACGCCACACACGCCGCCCCCTGTCTAAGTTTGACTCCTAAGATCTCAGCGCCCCCCATGGTTTCTGATAGAAATCTTTCAGCGCGGAGACGAGCTTGATGGAGGAGAGCTACTCCCCCTCCTTTTTTGGCTCCCTCCCTATTGAAGTGGAGTGCCAAATAATTGTCTGGCAGCGCCGCCACTAAATCCGGTACAGAGCAATCTTCCAGCCACGTTTCCGTGAGTGCAAGGGCATCCAGCTCTCCATCTTCCAATAATGAGAAGACCTCCAGCTTGTGTCCCTGCAACGAACGCGTGTTCAGAAGGCCGAACTTTAACGCCTGAGCTTTCGCGTGGCGCGCCCGCGCTGTGGTAGTCTTGGGAGAACGCAGCAAGCCCTCTCGAGCCAGCGCATGAATACAGCCCTGGGCAGGTTGGGACTTACCGCAGTTGAGCTCCATTAGCTCACCTCTGGTGTACGACAGAATTGGACCAGGGGTTCTGGCCCCGGGCCCCAGATGGTCACTGATGGGCAAAGATGGGCTCGCCTCTGGCGAGCCTCCGGCGTGCCTATGGCGCGCCCGCTGCGCGTTACCGCTGCGCGTTACCGCTGCGCGTCATCAGGGAACGTTTAAGTAGCACCCAATCGTGCTCTGGCTCTGCAACAACAAGAGCTAAACCGCCAACCAAGATGGCGTCCCTTTTCCGGCATGTTTTGATGAAAGACCTTCCTAATGTGTTTCCCGACTTTAAATGAAGTCCTAATGTTTTATGAAGCATGTTTCTTTACTTTAAATTTCTCACATTTAAACAAATGAGTGTATTTTCCTTTTATTAAATATGGCACCATGTCTGCAGGCCAATGGGAGTTTTGTGCCTGCTGTTTGTAAAGACACTTTGGCATGGGAGAAAATTAAAATGATTATGTAATGCGTATAAACATATAGTTAACTAGTCAGTTGAATTTTTTCCCATTTCATACTGCCGCATTTACACACAGCAAGCATCTTGCTCCCCGTGACTGGTAGTCACTCTGACATATTTATAACTGAAATTACAGCCATTTTTTAAATGGGAGAAATTTGAAGTGCAGAAAAATGTTCTATCAAGCGTAGAAAATTGTTTGTTATTATGAACATTTCTGCAGAACATTTTTACTGCACTTTAAATTTCTCCCATTAAAAAAAAAATGGCTGTGTGTTTGTGTTGTACATGTAATGGTGCTACATATGGCGAAAGGTATGTCATGTGCGGCAAGTATATACGACACAGGCTCTCAGTCACCTATACACATATATCCCATTCATTCAGACACATGGTCATACATCCCCACAGACAATGCACTCACTGACGCACATGGCAGCCCTGTATCATACTCCTAGTCACAGTATTTTATATATTCCTGTTCCCCCCCTTAAAGGTTCATCCCAAGACAACGTGCACTAATCGAAGTTATCTCAGGACTCCTGTCCTACCTCAATACTGCACAGCACACTTTGACTTCCGACCCAATATGTAGAACACTGCTCTATTATATGACTCTTGCGAAAAACTGCTGTGGTTCAACCCAAGAAAACGTGCACCATCCGAGGTTATCTTAGGACTCAAGTACTAACTCAATACTGCACAGCACACTTGGACTTCCGAACCAATGCGTATAACTGTGCTCTATTATATGATTCTTACGAAAAACTGCTGTAAAGTGCTTCGATACCCCCGGGTCCGGCCAGCGCTATATAAAACTCCTTAAATAAACAAAATAAAGTATTTTGTTCAAACCATAGTATAGCCCTCACATGACATTATGTTTAAAGTCAATAAAGCTGGGCAAGAAGATATCTGGTAACAATGAGCGAGTTACTTGGCCTTCAGTAGCTCACAACGATTTTCATTGATCAGATGTAGCTCTCATTACAGAAAAGGTTGGAGACACTCGATCTAATCCCCTGATCTAATCCTTAAACCATAAACTGCGATTATTAGACAGATGAGACACATCATTGTTATAAGCTTTATTAGAATGGTGAAAAATATGAATATTTCAATCCTGTTCATTATTCCTAACATTATTCCATCTATCACAAAAACCCCTACACTAGCGAGAGTATGGTGGGAATACCCTTCTTCCAAACCCAGTTGGATTAATCTAACCCCCATACCTTGGTCTAATTTCTCGAATAGCTAGCCTTAGAACAGTAACAGATGCGGTGAGCAAGCCTCCACACCTCTGCCTGCTCAGCCATCTTCCTTTTTAGAATGTATGTCGAAGCCTGCAGAGCTGCATCTCATTCACAGCTCTCTGCTGCATCTGTGATTACTCCGGCTTGAAGTGCCTCTCACTGAATTCAAACTGGACGCTGTTTAAATAATAAAACTTGGGAAGATGCTAAGCTAAAAAGGAAAACTAAAATGGAGACAAAATGTAATCCATATAACAGCAGCATTTTGTAAGAAGACATAAGCTCATATTTGACATCTGTGTTTAATGTACTGCAAGTGACACAAGATGAAAGTAAGATTTTAAGGCTTAGTTATTGCTCATTCACTTTCTGAATGAACAGGAAATCTGTTCTTTGCCAGCGGAAGTTCCCCCGCCAGAACAGGGCAGTAGGCCCTAAAAATAGCTTGCCCTGATAAAATCTGACTCAATATAGTGAGTGAGTAGATTTTTCAAGGCCTGGACATTCACGTTGAGTCTTCTAAGACTTCATCTATGCTCCAAGCAGGAGGGGAAAGCAGTTTGAACGATACCAGATGGGAAGAAACCTCATATCTATAGAAGAGAGCTTAATAGGAGCGGTAAGGCTTATGCAGCTAGAACAGGGGAAAACACATTCTGTGAACTGAGAAAGAAATGTAGAAAAAGATGGAAATTCTACAGGAAGGATGCCAGTATTAGGTGCAGGAAATCATTTGCTGGTGAACAGGAAAAGACTGGCAAATTAAAACCACTTCCATGGTACATTTCTGTAGGAAATAATGATCTTTTATGTGGGGGTTCCTTCATATTTTTACTTAATCTGTTTTTTTTGTTAACTGTAAAAGTCTGTGCACTTTACTTCTGCTAACCAGTACTAAAGTGCCTCTGCTTCCCCTTTTTAACATGCTCCAATTGGCATACTTCTAATTGGTATAGTTAATGTGCCTATAATTCCCTAGTATATGGCACAAAAAGTGCCCTGGGTCTGGAAGTTAAATACCACTAGTGGACTGCAGCACCCATAAGGCTATCCACTACAGTGGCAGTGCAAACATGGCTTCAGGTTTGTCATTTATTCTGATTGCGGCAATCGTAAAACTGCATTTCAACATGTCAAAATAAACCTTTTCGAGAGGTAAAGTCTGACGCCCAAATGTGGGCCTCGTAACTCATAATTGTAGAAAATCAACAAGGACCCCATTGGTATTAATAGGAGTCATTTACAATTGTATGCAAACGCATTACACGAACAGCAAGAAGGAGACTCACAATTATTTGATATAAGTGCTTAAAGCATCATGTATTCAAAAAGGTATTTAAGGAAAAAAAAGCAGTATCAGCACTGTACAAAGGAAACAAACCGAATTGGACTTGGTGCAAAGTATGTGACGGGTGACATACGTGTAGCGACGCAAGTGACAATTAGAACCAGCTAGGACGGCGTGTGAGGTGCAAATAGTGCAATTATATATAGTGAATTAGAGAGGCGAGTGGCTCATATAATTATACACTTTTTTATCTATCTTGAGACATTTCGTTTGAGCCAATGCGGTCCTGCGCCATTTAATGAGCTGGGGAGTCAAAAAATTCATAAGGCAGGGTGCAAGGTATTTAAAAGTAGGACATGTAGAAATGTAATGTTAACATGTCCTTGCAGTAACTAGCACCCACAAATAATGTTTACTTTTGCAGGCCCAACTGTCCTATGTAGAAAACCAGATTACTCATTAAAATACTAATACTGTATCTCGGCAATGGAACCAACTAGAAAAATAATTAAACACATTTTTTTTAATAGTTATTAAAATTCAAATTCAATGGTGAAGTTGGAGGTTAATAGTTGCTAAGGGGGAGTAACATTTAGAATGTTGCTTTGTCTGTGCTGACTTTCCGGTAGGCTAATTTTCATTGGCTCTCCAGCTTCTCCAAGCCAGTAGTTAGCCTTGAATAAGTGTGAAATGCCTCCCAGGAGCAAACAATAGGCTGACCTGAATGGTCAGAGATAACTCCTCTGAACTTCACTGGATATAAAGAGTTCGAGCTTTGGGATTCCTTTTTTGAAACTACTATGTCAAATCCTGTTTCACAGGTCTGTTGAGTTTACATATAACCCTTGGGACACACTTGAAAGGTAAGAGAATAGGATGGCAAGGCATCCTCTGCTTTTCTGTCTCTGGCTTTCTTGTGGGTAAAGTTGCTGCCTCAACTAGATTTTAGTGTTAGATGTGGGAGGAGACTAGGATTACCATAGTAAACTCCTCACCAGAGCCCATTTTTAGTGTGGTCGAAGAATTTCGCCATCTGTAAAAGGAGTGTGCGCATACAATTTTCCTTATAATGCTGAAAAAAAGCATAAGATTAATTAAAGTATGCAATGAATACATTCTTTGCAATACAGCATCGATTATCAGCCTGTTTTCTACTTGCCTTGGTAAATTGCTAAATGTTTTAGCTTCAACCACTGAAGACATATGGTTTCTCTACTGAGACTGCTGCCCGAGTGAACCATTGTTTTCCTTAGTACATGATCAGAGTACCAATCTGCTGAAAAAGAAAAATTATTATTGCAGCAATCTTCTTGGAATAAAATGCAACAAAACATTGTCTCAGAAAGTAGTACACTGCTCTTGTCTTTCAAGAGGGATCTTGTGTCCTGTTTACTTAAAGTAAAGATGTTCTGCATAAAAGTCTCAACAGAGCATGAAGTGCTGTAGCTCACCTTGAATGCAACTATCGAGGTACCAAACTGTGAGAGATGAACTTCCCACCAGCAGCATCTGGGTGAGATGACAGCCATCACCAATCATTTTAGCGACTTCCGAGTTGCCTCTGGGCCTGGAATGTGTGTTGGTTACTGATTATTTATATCATCCATGTTATTCTGACAGATAGGGAGCATTTCACAAAGGTGTCTAGTGTTTTCCTTGAGTTAAATTCATATGTTGGACCGAAATGCTATATAGAAGTATAGCATACAACTTTTCTAGAATTCGTTTTTTTCTGAACAACTTTATTGGGATTTCTAGATTTTTTAAATCAAAATACGAATACATCGATAGTAACGAATCAGCATTGTTAAAGTGTTATAAAAGAATAGGGATCTCACTCTGCGTATGCATCATAATAAAGGGATTTATACGGTCACGTTGAGATCCACATGGTTCAAGGTTGTTACTAAACTACAGTACTAAATGTCACATCCAGGAACCCCAAATCTTATTGAATTAATTGGCATGCCCATACCAAATAGTTTACAAACACAATCTGCATATAAACGCTGGCCTTGAAGCCAGTCCTCAATCCCTGCTACCTCCTTGTTTCACCAATTTTTTAAATCAATGTGTTACTTATCTAGTGTTAGACCCAAGTTTATCATAGTCATCATATTCTCAGTGAGAACCAAGTCTTCTACAAAGGCAGAGGAGTCGCCTTCAGTTACCAGCCCATCGTTTTGCAATAAGTGCTCACAATCTCCACAAAAGTTCAACTACATTCTTTGATGGGGTACTAAACCGATAAACAGTGTGCATATCATGCAAAGCAGCCACTCAATTTTAAACGTAGTACTTATTCCCTCAATACTGAACGCTGTGATTGATACTGTACTGAACCTCTATTTCAGATGCACAAGAAACACATTGAGATAACGTCTTCTGTGATACTTTTCTTTAGAGCTTATGACTTTTAGATGTTTGACATGTACCATAGTGAACTTCACATTTAGCACTGATAGATCACGATTAGGATAACAAGCTGACGATCACCGCAAAGAGAACCTAGAGAATCATCACAGTAGACTTTGTCTGGTGTTTCCTGATAATATTGAAATCCTCTAGTTTCAGTTGCACCAGAACTGTATTCTTTTAAAACAAGGCTTGAATCTTCAAATGTTTTCAAGCTAAAGGCATTAAGGTATATTTGGAACCTCAGAGGGTCCTTTTACTCTCCCATCTCATTATTGATCTGTGTGGAACATGGAACTGCCAGAACAGTAGCAGGAGCTGTCTGTTGACCTCATTCCCCCTATGCCTAATATGCAGGATTTAGTGGATAATGCCAGCAATGCTAAAGGCAGCCCGTGTCGTGTTTTTTATTTTTTATAACCACATTCTGTTTTATTAAACACCATAACAGCTGATCAGTATAGTTGTCCCTTATTTTAACATCTTCCTGCTCTAGCGGTCGTATTCCTTTTGGCCACCATCCTCCCTACTTCCAACTCAGTGGCTGTTTAGTATTCCTGAGTAAGTCCACCATCACCCCATCGTGTGCTTTTGGGAGCAATTGGTAAAGAACTGCAGTTGTCTCAGGTTGAATTTCTCTGGTGTCCAGGATGAGGTTTTCATTTCATTAGTTTCCTTACTTACCCACACTTTAAAACATCATTCTTAACTACGTAAATTAAGGGTCATAAATAATATCACACATTAATCGGGTCAACTCATGAGCACATTTCATAATTACTTACTCCTCTAAGGGACTGGCTTGGGATGTCTCCTTTTGTGAAGGGAAAAAGTAACATCCACTCTCCCTCACTGATAGGAGGTTGAAAGAGACACATATCAGTCCTTTACTGGATCCAAGCTACCGTCTTGCTTATTATTTGCAGTGATGCTAGTCCATGTTCTGACCATTTCATAATTATAAGGGTATACATATCTTAACAGAAGTCACCTAAACTTGGCATGGTGATGGTAGGGCATTGTGGCTTGGAGGTCTTGACTGCTGGCAAATATGTGGGACTCACGAAATGCACTTTTGAACTTTTCCATGGATCCATAATACCTCAGACAAATATCTAATTCCAATAGCTAGCAGTTTCAGAAACATCTACCCATGCTAATAATGGCAGCACAGATCACAAGTGAACAAGAAACGAGACCTATTTGACGTAAGTTTGATGTTGACATCCATGAAAATCTCATTGTGACATATATGGTTCAGACTCTTCTACATTGAAAATTTGAGACATCTTAAAATATGTCTTTCTACAGTTGTTCTTTGCCTCTCATGGATATCTGCATTTCACCCCGCTCAGTAACAACTGTGTTGTCAATGTGGGGAGGCAAACTAAGAAAACAATCTGATGCTTGTGGAAGAAACGGTTTCTTTGTAGATACAGCATACATGAAAATCTCACAACAATGCTGTTTCGTCTTTGGTTTCTCATTTGATTTACTAAGAGTGGATTGCCTGCACTACCATCTCAGAGATAGCGTCTCAGTTTGAGTTATGTTTAATAAAAATTGTGTGGCAGTTTTGTGAGATTTAGTTTTAACACTCTTGATGGCAAATATTCTTCATGTAGAGCATATCTGATTTTTGTCCGTTTCTCTCTGAAAAGCTGAATTCCTTACACTCACCCACCCCTTGAACAACAACTTCGGGTTGTTTTCACTTGAGCTTTGGTGGCGCAGTACAAGCAGATACACCGGGACCTCACTGGCTCAGCTGAAGGCAGAGCTGGATTTGATAGTCCTATTTGTGTCTTCCACAAAAAAACTCCCATCCATCGCCC
Source organism: Lissotriton vulgaris (assembly GCF_964263255.1). Classification (NCBI taxonomy): domain Eukaryota; kingdom Metazoa; phylum Chordata; class Amphibia; order Caudata; family Salamandridae; genus Lissotriton; species Lissotriton vulgaris. The sequence goes on from NC_141694.1 coordinate 1,742,566,662, forward strand.
CAATCCAAAGCAACCCACATTAGATAGACACCAGAGACCCAAAGAAGTTCAGAAACTGCTGTCTAGCTTCTAATACTACTCACTGTAATTAACCTTCAGGTCTGGCAAATGTACTAACTTTACTGGGTGGTCAAGGGAGTCTCAGAAGTAGGAGCTCTCTAGAACTGGAAGAGCCGGGACTCAAAAACTCCCCAGGACAATACTACATTTTTATAGGTGCCACAGCATCGCTTTTTAGTGAAGACCTAAGACCTCAAAACACCATTCATTTCCTTAAAGAAACACCGTAAAACTTACCTTCTATACCTATTCCTCAAAAAAGTGTTTTTTCTAATGATTCTCACTCACCCTCCCTGAACCTTTGTACACCAATGTTTTATCATGTGAACCTTGCCTACGAATCTTTGCTTTTGTGGTGCAGTTGCACTATATAAAGCCAATAAATCCAAATAAAGGTTAACTTTTCTAATAAGAAAGTCAATAAACCATTCTGTTTCCAACTCTATATAGTGATACGCTTCCTATTTCTAGTTGCCCTCTTTCTTAAAATGCATGGTAAAACTGGAAAGTGTTATTTTTCACCCTATAAGCTTTTGTGAGCATGTCTTTATTTTTGCATCGACCTTAAGAGATCTATGATGAGTGGGATCAGGTTTGACAGTACTGTGTGCATAGAGTAATCACTAGTTCGATAGCTCACTTTTACATGTTCTTCTGTGTTTTAATCGTGTTGCGAGTGCAGAAAAGATACTTCAGGTGAGTGATGAGGTGCATCAGCAGCGCTATATAGTAGACCTTGCTGGCAGCCTGCACATGCACTGTTTTATAGGAAGTGTCTGGTACTCTTCTTCATGATCAATTGCTCTGTTTGCCCAATAAAAAGAGGAGAAAATTGACCTGTCCAGTAACCATGGCCACTCAACCCTTCAAATTGAAAACGATGTCATTTAGCATCCCCGGGCAGTACTTGGCTAGCAGGTATCAGTGGTGTGTGACCGAGAACATTTCTGCAATGTTGTGTCTTATTGCCAAATGGGATTCTTCAAAATATATGTCACTTTAGAGATCATTGTACTTTTTCTCATGACTATGATGTGCATGTATTTTTCACATTTTTTATTTTTATTCAGGGTCCCCAAGCTAAAAGTAACTCTCTTACTGGCACAGAAAACATGTTCATAGCACAACATATGGCTGAAATCCACAGGGCCCTGGCTGAAGTTCACAAACCAGAGAAACATCGGGGCCCAGTGGTATATTATGGAATCCTCTGCAAGCATAACACACCTTCATTCATTGTTAATGCTACAGAGGGGGCAATTTTAACTAGATGATTCGGGTCACCCCATCCATTTCCCCTATGCTAATAAAGTACTTCCCCAAAATTGTTTTCCTAAGAAATGAGAAAGGCAAACAAACATGAGGCCCATTAGATCTAAGTGTTGATGGGCTTCAATAGTTGCTAAAAATATTATTCTGACATTATTGCCTTTAAAATATATAAAAGATCCAGTTATACACTTTAAATACACATTTTGTACAGTTGCAAAATGTATCGATTATTTTTGGGAGTAGAACATTGTGAACTATAGTAAGAGCAAAAATGTGATTCTTTGCACACTTTCATTGGGTTCTGTTTCCGTAAATCACTGCCTCTATCACCAAACCATACCAAAGCTTTTATCTTTAACAGAAACTGGGTTTTGGTAAGTTGTGTTCAACACTGGCCAAGACCCTGATTAGGAGTGGTTTGAAGGTTCTGACCCCTGTGCAAATGCTTGTTTCCGCTGGTCTCGAAATTTAGATTTTTTTGTGGTATTTATTTCACCCAGTAGTTGTTGAAGACCACAACCTTCGTTAAATTTCAGTGGGCAAAATGCTGCCTTTTAAAAGGGGAAAAAGTGTATGGTATATACCATAATTAGTGGATCTTGGTGCAGTAGGCATCAAAATCTACATTTATTCCCCCAAAATTCAGAATATGCGATAGTTATTGTATCCAACAAATGCCGAACACCTCCGTAATCTGGAGACCCAAAGTGTTTGCCATCCAACCAGCCATTTTGTGTGATAATGCACAGATTTAGCCTCAGTATTTAATGTTCTTTGAAACACTGTGAAACAGGACAGGAAGCCCACTTGGATCATAATAGCACTGCGCTGGTCCTGGTACATAAAGTACCACCCTCAACATACCAAACTCTGCAAGCAGCTCACATGCGCTGTGGGTCTACAGCAGCTAGCTGGTCCTGTGTGGCAGGGCTGGCCTGTGCTTCTCTGTGTTCAGTAAGAGGCCCTCGGCTCCTGATACCAGAGGCGCTGGAAGGTGTGCGGAGGGCGCAGCAGCACTCCCAGAATAATTGTGCTGGAGTCCAGCAGGAAATGAGCAACGAAGATGCCTTTACATTGTGATTTTATGTTATGTTTGTGGTGCATTCAAAGATATAGGTAAAATGTCAGGCCAGATCTTCCGAAAAGTTGCTGCTTATATTGTTTAACATGGAGATTGGTGTTTACTTTTATTTCTCTAGCTGCAAAGTTAAAGCATTTTGTAAGAAGAAGTATATGACAGTATTGCTGGGGTACGGGGATTGTGAAAGGAATGGATGTAGGATGTCGTTTTTTTGGGGTAACCCGCAACAGCATTTAAATAACAGTAAATGAGCAGTTCACGCATTTAAAAATATTTTATAATTCGGAAAGCAATAATACTTGGGAATGTGTAAATGATAACTCGTTGTTGAAACCTGATTTTAACAAATTATCTGTTGTGTCCTGTGGTTTGATCAGTAAAACTGCATGTCATTCCGAATTTTGAGGCCATTTCAGTGGTAAATGTTCTTTCTGTAAATGACAGTTTGCAACTAGACTATGCTTCAGTGATGTGTAACAGTCTACTCCAAATTGCACCACCTGGTACTTACCACACTCTTACCACTCTCCTGCTGAATGGGCGCGACTCATGTGCTATGCTTATTCTTTGTGTAGCCCTTGGACTTTTCACAATTGCTGACTTGAGTGATTTTACATTGATGGCAGCACCCCCACCCTCAAAACTGATCAGCACCACTGCCTGGTACCTAATTTGAATTCCAAGAAGTTATCTTTCGGAGCTGGGAGGGAATGTTCTGTGAGTTAATTAAATCCCTCCTTAAGATGACGCGATACTTGACATTTTCACTTCCAATAAAGGTGAAGTGGAGGGTTATATTTCAACCACTTTCCTAAGTTCTTTTTATTGAACTTATTTTATTAGACTCCATGCACCTCCTAGCACATGACTTGAGTAGTCTTTTGATGCAATGTGGTGTTGTAGGTTCAGACCTACAAGTACTCGATTTCATTATTCCAGCGGCAGAGCACACACACAATCCGCAGGGATCTTCTCCCTAGGAAGATGTTAAACACCACACGGAAACTTTCTGATGCCAGGCCAGGGGTCTTTGGGATGCGGTTTCACACCGTCCATTACATAAATGGTATCTCCCAATTATGCTCATGTAACGGGGGAATTGGCCTTGTAGATCTTAGTGCTCTATAACTTTTCTCAGGCAGTGAGACTGCAAATCAGCTGCTCTTTGTACACCATCGTTCACCTCAGCGGGCGCTGATGTCTCTATTTCCAAAGTTCCGTCTTTTACAGAGATCCTCATTACTGCCGTAGAACCAGTCTTTGAGCGACCAAAGGGGGTCAAGTATTTATCTATTCATTCTCCTAAACCTCTCTCTGTTCTGCTCTGTGTCAATGGTTGACTTGGCTGGTAGTGTCCACGTTACAAGCTCCAGCGCATCCTAATGAAGAACCCTGGTTCGCAGTGTTAGTGCAGTTAGCAGGACCATTAGTGTGAAGGGCCCACTACAGTTCCAGCTGTCTTTATAGTATGCAGCATCGGGGAGGAGGGCTCACTCTCCTAACTTACGTCAGCGGCGGTTCCTCCGTGAAAGCGAAGGAGCATCTCGCGCCTCCACACACACACACACCGCTGGGCAGAAAGCGTAAAAATTGAAATGGTAATAAAATGATTTTGCCATTTATTTTTGACGCTTTCTGCCAGCAAATGGAGTGCGAGGGCGGGGCCAGTGCGTCACTAGTTGCCACTTAAGTTTGCATTGCGCATGTTGGTTCAGCCGGCTACCTTGCTACCACCAAACAGCCATGCGCAGTTCAAACCTCTCCAATCCAGCTGTCTTGGCAGACGTGGAGTGGCAGTGTAAGGTAAGTAATTTTTTTAATGTGTATCTCTGTTAATGTGTATAATATTGTGTGGTTTGTGTATTATGTGTATTTTTTATGTATATCTTTTTTGCGCCCTCCTCCATGTGATTTGCCACCAACCACTATTGACGTCCGCGAGGATTCATGACACGATGCACACTCAAATTCATAAAGCATCGAGCCAGGGCATTTTCCACTTGCTGTTAGAATAATATCTGCTTACTCATGCTGTTCGTTTCAGTTGTAGTATATCAGATTTTAGCGCCAGAAATCCCTTTTCCTGGGAATTTGTGCTCTTGACAGACTAATGCACCATTCAGTGAGATTTTTGTAAATATTTAAGTTGCAACATGAAGTAAATGCGATAAAGAGTAGAACTCATAAAAAAGATGAAGTTGTTGATGTCTCCAACATAATGCAGCGTACTCTTCAGAGTGCATGTTTTCCAAAATTGAGTGTTCATTCTTTTCACGCTTTTGTGCTATGCTAAAACTATTGTAAGTCCGGAAGGTGACTGCACAAAGCAGTGGTCGCTGGTCATGTTTGCTTTTACTAAAAATGTCCCCTGTGACCAACGGGACACTACGTGTAGTTAGGACACTGTGAAAGTGAGTCCATTATTTCAACCTGGACCATTCTAATGAGTCAAGTTTCCACTATTGTGTACTCCGTTTTCTTAAAAATGCCATTAATATTTTAAACAATTGTTTTTACGTAAACCAGTTCTATATGTTCGAATGATGGGTGTTTTTTTGGATTGTGTTGAAAAAGAGGGAGTGAGCTTTTTGGCCAGTATTTTAATCCCTCAACATCGGCTTGTCCCCTAAATCTGATGTGGGGAAATCTGAAGGCAGTTATTTTTTACCTGTACTTGCCACACTACCACTAATCAGTGTTGATCATACAATGAGATCAGTATTTCGTGAAGGTTTTTGAAGGTCACACAGTATGGTAAGGGGACTTAAAATAGGGACTTTAGTAGGGTCTTATGTGATCTCTTTGAAAAATGAAGTTCTAAAATACCAACTTTAGGAAACCAATTCACCTAAACTGATTTTCAAGAGAAGTGGCATTCCCCTAAAGTCCTGGAATGCTTTCTTTCTAAAATTGTCTCTTGCAAAGAATTTTTTTAATTGACGAAATCCCCGTATGTCAAAAATGGGTGCTTTATCGGATTTTCTATTAGGATTGTCTAGATCATATTTCCTTTCACCCCTTCCCACATCATTTCACAGGGTAGCATTTCATTTTTTTAATTGTATTTTTTATTTTCACTTCGGTATCAGGGATTTGGTATCCCTCTGCTCCTTTTCTAGAACTTGTATTTTCTTCTCTTATGTCAAGCACCAGTACTTATTTCTCCCTTCTTGTTAACTTTTCGTGGGAAGAACATCCATAAGATCCCTGCTTCACTATTATTATTTTTTGCCTCTGCCCCCTAAGCCTCCTTTTTAGGTCTCACCTGAGCCAGCGCATACGCTGCTCTGGCGAGACTTTTAGTTAGGGCTTCAGAAAATGCTACCACTGTGGTCTAGAGCTTGTGTGCAATGGCTCGTGCACTCGCGCAGCCGCCAGCTTTTAGCCCCCGAGTCGCCTTCAGGAGCGTGATCGCTTTTTTAATTTAAATTTCCTTTTTGCGCTCATGCACACAACTCGCTCACCACTTGCTTGTTTTTTTTAATTTTCTTTTTTTGCGCGCACACTCAACTCCCGGGCTTGCGATATCGGCATAAAGTATGCGCCGCATTTATTTTCTTATGCACGCTTTGGCGTGTTCCATCCTGCTTTTTTATTTAATCTTTCTGGCACTGGTAGTTTTCATTTTATACATGCTGTACAACAAGTACCAGAATGCAGAGAAAACGGCGAGTCTTGATAAAATACCACTACGGACTTTATAACTTAATGAAAGCGGGTTTGTAAGGATATATCTGACACACTTTTACAAAGGCAGTTCCACTTTGAATTTGAGAACAGCAAGGGTACAGTTTGTTTACAAAAGCAAAGAGATGACGAACGTCTTGCAGCTGTGTTTTTTTACTAAGACGAAGAGGGCTGGGCCTCGGCTTCAAAAAGTACCTTCTTCCTCTTTCACAATGAGTGAAGAACTTTGGAGACAGTGTACCTCAAGGTATGGGCTTTGCGTTATTTAGTTGGCGGAAGCTGCTGGGGCAATATGTTATTCAAACCTAATGTCAGATAAAGTTAAGTAGGGCCTCTGCCAAGATTAGCACATTTTACTGCCTCTGCTTTTTAATAGTTAATGAACTCTTCGTTATTCAGTGGAATTTTTTGGTTGCATAGCTGTCCATCGGCCCCATGTCATTAAAGCGACTTTTTAAAACTTTTATCTTATGATGATTTTCAGCTAATAACACTAGTTAGACCTACACTTATGAGGGGGAAAACTGCACTTCCCAGCATTCTTTGCGTTGCTTCAAAGTGATTCTGACTTCCAGACTCTTATGACGGGGGGGTTAGTTGACTGCAACGAGGTTAGCCGTATGACTTCATATGACGGGCACCATGTTTCCAGTCTGGCAAGGCTACAAAATGACTGCAGCAGGCACAGTATGTTCCGTTCTGATTGTAAGCTGGTATCCTAATGCCGAGGGTATGTGGTCACCCTACACATCCTCTGTTACTTAAATATTTCAGATGCCTCATAAACGTTTGGATTTATCGAAGAACCGAATAGCGGCAGAGCATGATTGGTAAAACATTGGAGCTCTCGTTTATTTAAGTTCCTCTAGCCGACGTGGTCGTCACTTCCCATTTCTCTCTATGTCCTTATCTCAAGAGTGCTGCAATCCTCTCTGGCTCCCTCCTCGCCAATGCCTTCACACCATTTTGACTTTGAGGCTCTGACAGTTCCGAAACCTAAGAAATAGGATCTTATCATGGTCTCGATTTCCCTGGAACTGGTGTTTACACTTGGTTTCCTTTTTACTTTAAAAGCATGAAAACATTTTAATGTTGCTGATCCTAACATCACCGGGCCTTTTCTACACACAATTCACAGTTTTAAACAAATTCTGAATTAATGGTCAACTAGCCCCACGTGGATGGTAGGCAGGCTAGGCAGCCGCTCGTGGTGGTTCAACCATGGGCGCTAAGGGTTCTGGGACTTGGTGGCCCATACTTCGAAAATTGAAACTACATGTACTGCCTGCTTTGTTGTCGGGGCAAAGAAACACCCTGAAACTATCACTCGTAAGGAGGGACCAAATGACTGATATGATATATGATAAACTATAATGGAGCACTCCCCACCCAGTTGTCTCTTGTCGGTTGTATTTAGATTATCCACTGTTTGGGTTTCCTTTGAATTCTGGTTCTTGTATTCTCTGCGTTCATAGTGAGGGAAGGAATGCGTAAAAATGCAATTACCAGAGTCATTAGTCAAAATATGTACTGAATAGGTCTTGCCTTTGGGACCTTATAAGTGTTTAGCCATGCGAAACGTAATGTTGTTGCACCAAGGATATTGTGCTGCATAACTAAATACTTAGAAGGTCCCAAAAGCGAGACCTATTGGCTATGTCAATGCTTGCTGCTCTTTTTGTTGACGCCCTCTTTAGTTCCCATTTGCTTTATTTGATTCTTTGCTGTCCTTGTGAAAATGTCATGCTTACAATCATTTTGCTTTCATTATATTCTTTTCTTCTCTCATTTGATTAATTATGCTCTTGAAAACGATTGTCTTCATTGGTTAAGGTCCTTATTCCTGAAGAAAATTCAAACAGAATCTTTATCAGAATGGCTTGTAGGTATGTTTGTAGTTCTACATGCATAGCACACACATAGGTGGGCATTGTTAAGAATGACCACATATATTTTGTTTCATTAGTCTACATTTTTCTATGTACCTTGATTTGATCGAATGTCTCATTGTGCAAAGCCCTTGCTTTAGAAAACGAAATGCAGCAAGTGTATTGTATTATATTATAGTGTTTGTAAAGTGTTTAATACCCAGTGGGGGGCATAATTAATTGTTCATGTGGATAGCAGGCTACACATCAAACAAGCACTTCTGTGCCCCCACAGGTTGTGTTTGGAAGGATGTTGTCTTTGTTGAACGTCTGTGTAGAAGGTCTTTCCATGTTGTGTGTGATGACCACCATAGTGTGGTTATCGTGTCATGAGACACAACATTTAACAGTATGATCGATGAGGTGTGAGAGATAGGCACACATCTTTATGATATCGGTTGAGCTGGCAGGTCTGAATAGCCTGTGGGATCCTTTATTGTATTGGTAGTTTATCTTTATGTTCTCAATCTGATTTCATATTGTGGCTGTAGCAGAAGATCTACGTATCAGCACCAGTTAATAAAAAGCGAGGGGGCTTCAGAGATCTATCCATATAGATCATGTTACAGTCCTCCTTTATATGATTGCAATGATGTAATGTCATTTGAAGAGATGTGCAGGATGAGACTGCGTTTTCATCCTTTTTGCCGCGATAGGATGTTGATGCTAAGAGTATGTGACTATTTAAGACCTGCAGGGTAAACTATTTGAAAGTCCTCCTAACAATTTATGGCAGATCTTTGTTTCCAACAGGCATGTCTGGTTAGGATTGAGTAGATATTTAAGTGGGCTTGTATATCTTGTATCTGTCATTCAGTTGCTAGTTTAGACAGGTTCTTTCATACTTAAATGCCTGTGCAGTTGAAGGACCAGGTAATAAATTGGTATATGATAGCACATTGTGACATATATTCTATTGAACTGATACTCGGAAGGATCATCATAAAGACAGGAGTCACTGGTATCTGAAATTCCTACTGCGAGGACCATCGGAAAGACTGCAGAAACCATTGTCCATCTTGTGGTTAGAGGTAGGGTCAACATAGTTTGCGTGGGGACTTATGATCGGAGAGGCATGGTTATTATAATGTATGCGCATTTCAGGTCATAGCCAGCTTATGTTGTGCTTGTCTTCTTGGCATGATGTGCTGAAGTCTAGGTTAAGAACCCTAGGCTAGAAGAGCTGTGTTTAGTGAAGGCTGTTGTATCTGTCCTTAGAGTGCATTGCCTCGGTATCACTCATTTGCTAGCTTTGATGGTATTAATGGTTGAAAATCTGATTGCTTGGCCCATCCAGTTTCTTAAATAAAAAAGGAATTCAACAAAATATTTACTGTGAGTGGATTTTGTGTGAGTGGATTTTGTGTAATATGCTGGATGTAAAGTCACTGCATAAGAGCATCCTTTGTTTCACTCTTTGGACCTCAGTATGGGGTTCAGAAAACGAATTGAACAACAGCAAATAGTGACATGGCGATGTACTAAATATTCATCACAAAATATTCACAACTACTTTTTGCATGCAGTCAGGGGTTTATTTGATTTGAAAAAAATATTAAACATATTTCTACTATTGATGGGAAGCAGAAGCCTTCATATAGACCTTGAATAGGGACATTTATCTCTCCTTCCATTGAATCTACTACTATTGAATCCAATCAGTTGAACATAGGTACTGCATATATAGGCAATGCTTGCAGCAAGACAAGAAAATATCAAGCTCTGCAAAATGCTTATTCACAGTCGATATATTCTAGGGAAGCCTGTTAAATTTTATGACAAACTTTGGTCTAAGTACTAAATTGTGGATGGGAAAAGACTTTTACATTTGCACTGTGCCGTGTGAATATAGTCTAGTTTCATACATTTTTACAATTTTGTAAAATGTAGTCTAGTTTTATAAATTTTTACAATTTTGAACCTTCAGGGTTCGAAAATGCACGTAAGTAGGTTGTTAGTTAAGTCATACCCAAGTAATAAGTCCAAAATCCTATCCAGTCCAACAAAAATGTTTAGTAAATAAATCTGGGCTCAACCACCAGTAGCTGTGACCTAGAGCAGACAAGGTTAATGTTAGAAATGGGGTTTCTGGTTGGCTAAGGTATACACCCTGGCCAGGTAGAACCCACCACTCGTGTCCGGGTAAGCTACTTATACAACTGAGATGACCTGTGCTCGCCCTATGGTAGCTTGGCACAGAGGATGCAGGTTACTCAAAAGAAGCAATATGTGTAGTATTTGTGCAACACACCCACACAATAACACAATGAGTACAGCACAAAAAGACTCCACACATGTTTAGAAATGTAGCTTATTTTCTGAATAAAACAAGACCAAACCGACAAAAATCCAATAAGCGGTTATCAAATATATCAATATAATCAACCATACAGTGCTTTACAGTTCTGAGCGTTGAGAGAACACTTGTTCTGGGCAGATTGATTACGGTTGCGTCTGCTGAATTGCATTGTATTGTGTTGAATCAGCACAAAAACCGCCAAGTATGCGTTAGACAATTACAATTTTTCGAGTGTACCCAGATCACTGGTATGGGAGTCCCTTAATGAGTCCCCTGAGGCCGGCATTCTGAGTTTCTATTCAGTGGTCTGTGAGGAGCACGGCACAGCTGACCAGGACCGCTCAGGTCCATTCACACGAAGTACCTTCTCGGACAAGGGACCGTGGTTGGGGCAAGTAAATGACTATCTCCTTCCTCAGGCAGGGAGCGCCGAGTCATGCTGGTCCAGAGTTGACGCTGCACATGGAGAGTAGTTGCACGGCCTTCCTCCTGCCTAGTTGTAGAAGGGGCAAGGCGTTGCTACTTCGATGCTTCCGGCCAAAGCTGCAGCTAGCTGAAATTGAAACACTGCTGCCAATGAGGACTACTCCACATTCGTGAGTGGAGTGCGGGTCAATAAATTTAATCAAATATGAACGCTGAGCCCAGCTAGGGATTCGGCCAGTGCTGACTTACTCAAACACTTAGTCCTTTATCTTTTAGGAGCGCCAGTTCTCACGGAACCAGCCTCTCTGCAGTAGTGTAGGGAAAGCTGCAACAAAGTATTTGATGGTCCTGAGAATTCAAGAGCAGGGAGCAAGCCCTTGGAGGTCACTTGGAGGGAAGGCAGAGTCCGTCCAGCAGAGTCTGGGAGCATCAGGTAGCAGGGCAATAAGCAGAAAAGCAGCCCTTCCAGAAAACCAGGTCAATTGAGTCCTATAAGCAGCACAGCATCCCTTCTGACAGAGGTTCTGTTCAAGATCCAGAAGTGTCTCATTTGTGGGGATCAGAAACCCAGTACTTGCACCCAAAAGTGCCTTTGATGTGGGGTGACTGCAAAGAACAATCTGAAGTTTACAAGGATCCCTTTTCACACAGTCCTGTCTGCCAAGCTAACCATGGGGGGTAAATTGGTGCTTTGTGTGAGGATGGGATACAGCCTTTTGAGATGTAAGTGTGAGCCATCTCTCCTCCTTCCTACCTAGGAAGACCCATCAGAATGCAGATGAGTCATCACAATGCAGATGAGCCTCACCTTCCCTTGTGTCTGTCTAGAGGGAATACACTAAGTGTAGCTGTCACCCAACACAGATGTGTATTGGAGACTGGCTGTCAGGCACAAAGAACAGTAAGTATCATTCCAAACATATCAAACATGAAAAAGCTAATCCTCTCTGATCAGGAATTTCAGCTTAAAAGTATATTAAATAATTCCTAATGCTGGCCAATGAGAGGGGTATGCCTCAGTGTAGTGGAAAAAGAAATAGCATGTTTGTCACTACCAGGACATGCAAAACATAGAGGTACATGTCATACCTTTTACTTACATTTCACCCTGCCCCTAGGGTTGCTTTGGGACTACCTCAGGGGTGACATATGTAATATAAGGGTAGTTTATGGCTTGGCAAGTAGTTTTAAATGCCAAGTCGAAATGGTAGTAAACTGCACACACAGGCATTGCAGTGGCAGGCCTGAGAAAGGCTTGAAAGTCTAATGAGTACAATGAGTCCTGCAGGTACCCTAGTAGCATTTGAAGTACAGGCCCTGGTTATATGGTATACCACTTTACAAGGGACTTACCAGTACAATAAATATGCCAATCAGGGATACACTGTCCTCATATTTAGGGGAGAGCCACATGCTTTTTAGCACTAGTTAGCAGAGGTAAAGTGCTCAGAGTCCTAACGCCAATAAAAAGAAACAGTAAAACGGAGAGGCAAAAGGGAACAATTTGAGGGAAACATCACCCTAAAAAAGACCGCTCTAACAGTTAACTTAAGAAAAATATGTAAAATATTTAGCAGTGATAAGCAGATAAAAAGTCAAAACACAACCAAAAATCCTACAATCAATTTCTAAATATCAAAGAAAAATCTAACAAAAATTATTAGAATCCAATAAGGGGAAGTGGAGGCATGAATTTTTAGTTTAAAGAAAGTAAAGAAACAGCATAGCATCTCTGGGTTCAATAGACTGAGACTTGGGGACAAGCTAAGGCTAGCTAAATTTGAGCACCCTGTCAAGTTACCTTCTGTCTTTTTTCCGTAAGTCAAAATGCTCCAGTGAGACAAACTTGAAGGCTGTGTCTGCGCAGACATCACAAAGTTGGATACCTATTGTCTGAGATTCCGCCAACAAATAAGGAAAAGGAACTGGGAGCTAAAAAAAGGTCCAATGCCTGTGCTTCCAAGTGAAAAAGTAAACCGAAACGAGGGGTCACTGTTCCTAAAGGAAAAAAGTTGGTCTAGAATGTAGGTGAAAGAGTCAGCAAGACTCTTACTTGTTACCCTCACACATCCCAAGGGATGTCATGCTTCATCATAGGGCGGTTGCTCCTCGTCGGGCCAGTGCTGCAATGCAATTCCAGTCACCCGAAGGGTCACTTTTGCAGAGGTCTTTTTAATTCTCGCCGTATGATGTGTCTGAGGTAGTGCTCATTTGGTAGTGAGTGATTGTAAAATTGACTAGAGGATACCGATGCTGATCCAGTTCAATGGGTGGATTCCTCTGAAAAGAGTAAAAAACCCTGCACAAGTTGGTGGTAAAAGCGCTGAGTTGGAAAATTCAAATTTCACTCCTGTAAAACGTCTCTAGTTGGCCGGATTCTGCATCTGGCCAAGATTTATTCATTCGAGAATTAGGGCTAGATGCACAAAGATTAGGTATAGCTATTTCCTAATTCCTATGTTTTGCAATTGGGAAAACGCTATTCCTAATGTATGAAACTCATTAAGTTTCATTTAGTTATTCATAGTGGGTCGCAAATATACGTACCTCATTAACATTCATAAGGTAGGTCACAATTTGGAACCCACTACAATTAGCTGCCATCACACGGAAAAAAAAAAAAAAAAAAATCACACGGATGGTGGCCTGCGAGAGTCATCAAACCACCATGTCAGTGATTGCTTTTAAATAAAACAATATATTTTTTAATTTAAACCCTTCCCATTTTCCTTAAAAATAAAATGTTTACATTTAATTTTTTAAGAGTAGTCATTGAACAATTATTCTCAAAGAGAAAGGGTTCCTTTGGATGGTTAGTCTCCGCCCGCCAGTGGTCAAACAATTTTGTCTATTCAGGGCAGTTCATTTTGGTCACTTCTAAGGTGTTCCCAGGACCTTTAGGGACAGCGCTTAGAGGCTGCTATCAACTCCAGCAAAAGCCACCAGCACAGACAATTAACGGTCCATTTGATGTCTCTGTAGCCACAGAGATCATCAGCCAACTGATTACTTCTTAGTCCTGGGTACAAGTGGGAGCAGGTCCAACCCATCAGGTCTCCACACACATTAGAAACAGCCGTCTTCTTCCTATTTTGATCTTCCACAGGTTCAAATGTTTTCCGAGGTGCTGGGAGTGAGGTGCCACCTGTGTACAATTCACTAGCCAGTGTTTGGGGCGGACTCCTGCCCACTCCCTGGCTAATAGGTGAACATTTTCTGAGGAAAGACCTACCCCCTTTCATAGCACACCCAAATTGCCTTAATGCAAACTATCCCACAGTGCACCTTTTTAAGTGAACACCAATATATCAGAACCTTTCCGCACCTACTGCAGCTTCTTGTACACTGTGGAGTGTGCCTAGTGAGCTTCCATCCCTTTGGGCTTGGGATCAGGAAGGCTATAGTGTATCCTGGGATCAAAAGACTCCTTTTCCTCTTGTCTCCCCATTCACCCATCTTAAGAATGCATAGGTCTTGCCTTCATCCTATTAGTGATTCCCCTGTGCCCTCTCAGATGATCCTTCCTGTGATAGGCTGGATAATATACCTCACTCTGGTCATGCTGCTAGGCAAAAGCCATGGTCTCCATTCTAGCAGTATTTTTCTCACCTCATCAAAGTGAAGCACTGACAGAAAAGTCAACTGCAGCCAGGCTAATGTAAATTAGCCAACTGGAGCTTTAGGCTAGAAAAATATAACTTTCTAAATGTTAATTTTCCTGTATATGTATCAGAAATGTGGCTTCACCGTTGATTTGTAATGAGTATTAAAATGATGGTTGAATGAACTCTGCCTAATTTGTGAGTTTATTTGAGAATAAGTTACAATGTAAATTTTCTTTTTTTTCTCAAAGAAACAGCTACAACCCTATATAGTAACACAGGTTTTTGACAACTAGTCATTGTAGGATCATGTCCACCTTAAATTCGTGTATGCTCCCCTTTTAAATACTAGGCTCTCCACCTTGCACACCACAAGGCCTACTTAGGAGTGTCTCAATATTTAAGGAAGTTTTCAATCATGTAAAAATGTTATTTTGAAAGGTCTGCCAGTAGGTTTGAAAACTACAGCAGTTAGGATGCTCATGTAGGTCTTGAATGGGTGTTTCCCCTTTTCAACCTAGTAGTTGGCACACCATGTGCTTAGATCTGCAGGTGAAATTTAACTTCAATGCCTTTGGTTTATTTCCTGAGCTATATACAATAGCCTTACTGGAAAGTTATATATGGCGGTTTGGGGTTAGTCAATGTTAAAAAAAAACTTTAGGGATCACAGCACATACTCTGGGGACTAATCAGTCATAGAAAGTGCAGGTGACCACTCAAAAGAATCTCTTTCTCCAGTTACCAATATAAATGACATTTCTAGCAGCCTACAAGGTTGACTTGAGATTGGGTGAAGCTGGAGCATTGGAAGAAGGGCTTTCAGCTGGTGGTCCACAGTTACTTGATTGCATAGAGATTCCCCCCCAAAAAAACAACTATCGCGTATTGAGCCTAACCTAAAATGCCCTAGCATTGAGCTTTAGTAATAACTTACTATTCTTGAATGTTTTATTAATTAGGACTTTAAATCTGGTAATTGCAAACCATACAATCAATATTAAATCTTACATATTAATATCATAATTACCTCCCATTAATAAAAGACACACATTCATCAAAGTTCTGCCACAATTTGCAAACTACAGTAATAACATTCCTTTTATATGAAATCAATAAGAGTTTGTACATGTTCTATTTCAGTTATATATGGATCCGTATTTATAAATGTGTTTAATGAGCAAAGTATTGACAGCAAACCATAGTGTGCAGCTGCTGTACTAACTGGGCAATCTCACAAAATCTGCTAATTCTTTAGTTCCTTATGATACCACACTATCTGCCCATGCATTCAAAGAAAATTATACTATGCCAAGATTTGGTCTCAAATAACTAAGGGCTAGATGTAGGTAACTTGGAAATACCGAATTTTACCGCTTCAGTATTTAGGAATTGGTATTTCATATGTAGGTAATGAATCGGTAAAAAATACTGAACCGTTAACATTCCTTATTACCGAATCAGTAATACCGATTCGGTAATCAGGAATACCTACCAATTCATTCCTATGGTCCTGGAAGCCCATAGGAATGAATGTGAGGACATTCGGTATTACCGATTCGGTATTACCGAATCTGTAATACCGGGAGGTATTTCAAGGGTGCCAGGGTGTCCAAGGTACACTCTGTTGCACCCCTGAAATGTGCATGTGTGCACATGTGGCACCCATGCATGCCCTAAGGGCATGGATGTGTGCCACATGGCACATTTAAAAAAGCAAAAAAGTGCTTTTTGAAAGGAAATCGCTATTTACCACTAACTTGGAGTTGGTGGTAAATAGCGATTCCCTAAGGGTGAGGTGCACTGTTTTAAGGGCTACCTACATTGCATTTAAGGAATCGATATTACCGATTCCTTGAATGCATGGCCATAAGGAATCGGTATTAAGGAATCAGTATTTACTGATTCCTTAATACCGAATCCCCCCTACATCTCAAATGCCTAAATACCGGTCGGTAACGCTGAAATTTACCGAATTTCGGCGTTACCGACCGGTAATTAGCCACCTACATCTAGCCCCAAGTCTAAGCCCACTGCTTAATCTGCCCAATAAATACATACAGGCTCTAATGGCCTTTGCCTAACTGTTCATAATCAGTATCTTTGATAAGTCTATGCAGTTTAAGTCTGATGTTAACTCTAAGGTGAAAAGAATCAACTGTGAAATTAGAGAAAAATCATTCACACTCTGAACCAGATATTACAAAAAAATCTTCTCTTAACCTCTTCAAGATGTAAGGCTGTCCAAGACAAAGGTTGCTGCAACATAAATGCAACAGACGAGATGCTTGCATTCTATGCATTACTTCACCAGTGCAGAGGACGTGAACGTCTCATCCTCCACACATTGCCAATTTTTGATTTAAAAAGAGACAAATTTCCAAGCAGCACTGATATGTAAAATTAACATTAACTCCTTAGCTGCTGAGACTTTTCTACCCCTAGCCTTTTTTGATGTTATGCTGTATCCAAGCAAACTCTACCCCACATCTGGGGGATTGTAAAGGTACCCAGGGTTTGTAGATTCCCCTGAAGAAAACTGCGAAAGTAGTAAAAATACAGCAAAATGTTTTTTGTTGAAAGCGTAGGAGGAAAGGCGCTGTGTAAAAAAAGTCTGCTGTTTTTTCCCCTAAAAACTGTATCAACAAATGGTTTGCCATGCTAAGATCATCATTATCTCATCTTTTATTAACAAGCCCAGTTGTAAAACAGGAACAATTATAGTTATAAAAGAAAAAACATTTTGCTACAGTTTTTTGCAGTTTTCAACCCGGTAACACATTCCCTATTTTTTTCAGTTTCAACCTACTTGCAGTTTGTCCTGAAAATAGTTGTGAAGCCCATGGGTGAACCCGAAAAGCTATAGTCTTCTTAAAACTAAGCAAAGTTCTGAATTCAGTAAGATTCCCCATGATCTGCCAAAAGAGCCTAATCATTGAAATCTATGCCGACGACACCCAGCTCATCCTCTCCCTCACCAAGGACCCACACACCGCCAAAACCAACCTCCACGAGGGAATGAAGGCCATCGCCGACTGGATGAGGAGCAGCCGTCTGAAGCTGAACTCGGACAAGACCGAGGCCCTCATCCTCCGAACCACCCCCTCAGCCTGGGACGACTCCTGGTGGCCGGCCACACTGGGAACAGCACCAACACCCACCGACCAGGCACGCAACCTAGGATTCATCCTCGACTCCTCCCTCTCCATGTCTAAACAGGTCAGCACCGTCTCCTCCTCGTGCTACAACACCCTCCGCATGCTTCGCAGGATCTACAAGTGGGTCCCGACCGAAACAAGAAGTACGCTGACACAGGCTCTCGTCAGCAGCAGAGTGGACTACGGCAACGCACTCTATGCAGGAATCCCAGCCAAACACCTACGACGACTACAACGCATCCAAAACGACTCCACCCGACTGATCCTCAACGCCCTTTGCCGCATCCAAATCATCCCCCACCTGAGAGACCTACACTGGCTCCCCGTCAACAAGAGGATCACCTTCAAGCTCCTCACCCACAAACACAAAGCACTCCACAATGCTGGACCAGCCTACCTGAACAGCAGACTCATCTTCTACACTCCTACCCGCCAGCTCGCTCTGCCAGCCTCGCCCTCGCCGCTGTCTCCCGCATACAACAAACGACCTCCGGCAGCAGATGGTATACACCCGTTACAACGCATCTTTTACTCCGCACTACCATTACAACGCGACTTTTACTCCGCATACCATTACAACGCATTGCGCTGGGGGGCGCTCTAGGATAGGGAATAAGTATAATTTACTATCCAACACCTTCCCTAGGGTCCACGGGGACTGGAGTTAGAATAGTAAATTATACTTACCACTATCCAGCACCTCAAAGCGCTATGCGTTGTAACGGTATGCGGAGTAAAAGTATGCGGAGTAACGTCATACATCCGCAGCAGATCCTTCTCCTACCTCGCCGCCGAGACCTGGAACGCCCTCCCTGCCAACCTACGGCAGACCCAAGGCCTACTCGCCTTCAGAAGACTCCTCAAGACCTGGCTCTTCGAGCAGTAGCGGAACCCCCTCCACCCAGCGCCTGGAGACCCTCATGAGTAAGTAGCGCGCTTTACAAGTACTCTGATTGATTGAAAATAAGTAGGAAAAAATTGCAATTTATGACTTTTTAATCTGTAATATATTTCCTCGATGGCCTATTTACAAAAGTAACATGTCTTTACATCCATCCAATCCTTCTGGTGGCAGGAATGTTTAGTGTTTGTTGGTTGTCCTAAAACCTGTGATACCCAGAGCCAACAATTGAACTGTAGCCTATGATTTTTCATTCTGTACGGACAAGCAGCAATTCATATGTAAAATCTAATAAATGAAAAATGGATATGAAGGAAACCTGTGTATGTTTGCAATGTGAGGAATTATCAATCATGTACATCCCTGAATTTGAGGTTACCCATACAAGGGCGTGAATTAAAGGAAATGCGCAAAATGTGATCTTTCTTGCACAGTGGCTTACATTTGAAAGACAATAATGGCTAAAAATTAAATTCAAATGTTGACAATGGGGTAGCTGCTGTATTTGGGCCTGTGCTTGGCCGTTATATGGCTGCTACATTGAATATTTTAACTGGCCAGCTTCAGCTGTTCAGGTGGCTTCCTCAAATTCAGAAGCCGGTCCTTGGACAATCCCCACATAAATATATTCCATCTTGGGTACAGTTCTTTAAGAGCTTCTCAAAAGCTGCATAGTTAATTTACTCTGAATAAAACCCCCAGGTTCCTTGACCTAAGTGCTGTCTGCATGCCAGATTGTGTGTGTTATCATTGCTTGCCAAATTGTCTAAGGGTGTTTGTAAGTGAAGCATACGTTTTGGATTCTTCCCTCAGCCCATCAGTTTGTCGCTACCACCTGGTTATATTAATGGTATTCATGCCACTCTGAGCCTATTTGCTTCTACTGAAATGTTTTATGGAGATATGTGATTCGCAAGTAATTGCTTTTTAAGAGGTGTCCAGGTTAGGTTTAAAAGAATTAAACCCATGTCATGTTTTCAGGTTATACACATATAATATATTTACCTTCAGAGAATGTTGAAGCTCAATAACAAAGTTGTTATTCTGAAACTCTGGCAAAGATCTAGTCCTCCTGGGCCTACATTTGGCACCTAAACGTGTGTTGCTTAGAGTAACATTTCTATTCAATAGCTATCTGACCCATAATCAGTGCCATAAAGCCACATACAAATCTTCAGGGTGGCTCTCTTGGTTAATTGATGACTTTTATGTCTTGCACTTTTTAAGAGCCTGGGTAGTTAAAGGAGGTCGCTTCAGGTTCATGTCATTCACTATTCTGCTGAGGAAGTCATTGTTTGATCGGTTTCTGTAAAGCAATGCAATTATTCCTTTTCTGAGATTTCCTTCATAACCTAACGTTACAGTACCAAACAGCATACGTTTGTCAAGCTGTATCTACAGCATCCATAATTGGGGCAACAAAATAAAAATACAATGACACAATGTAATATCAGCTGCACATATCCCTTTGGATGCTCACTTCTTTACCTGTTTTTCTATGATTGTAGCCTTAAATCCTTTATCTTCTTCAACTATCAAAGGTGAAATCCCAGAGATTTTTAAATGTAAGTCTTTGCTCATTGTGCAAATTTGGGAAATCCTCAGTCAGCAGTCATGCTTTTCATATGGCATACTATAAATATTGTGATCAATACAATTTTCTACTAATTTTTGATACAACCTTAATATTTTACAGACATACAAACTTTGCATTTGTGTTATTGAGCTTGCTGCTCCCTATCTTTCCGAGTATTAAACAATTGCTGCATTTCGCACTCTACCATCCAGTCATTGCACATTGTACTGATGTCTGAAGTTATTATTTGAGCATTCTGTGGCCTACACTCATCTGGTTACTCTTAATCAAGTGGAAGGACATCATTTACTGGTTTGCTTCGGAAGAGTAAAGGGTTAATGTGCTCTGCCTGCACTGCCACAGCACCAAACCCTAGAAGTGCATAGCCATAGGCAAACCAAAGGTTCTTTAAGGTACTCCCTTAGTTACTTCCCTTAGTTAGCAATGGCCAGACTCCAAGATAATGCTGCAGGGAACAGCATACACCATACATAACAAATGAGACATATGGAGCACATGTATGAGTAATGAAGATGTACTAACTAGAAAAATACTAAATAATCTGGATTAGGTGTAGGATTATTGGTACACATCATTTTAATTGGAGTAGGATGGAAGATTCTGAAAGAATGTACCTCTGCACATTGAGCAATTTCCATTGCTTAGTTACTCAGTTACTTCTGTGGGATCACATCAGAGGTGATTTTTTGAAGTGTGTGCTCTTCCTTGGATTGATTAAATTGCTGCTCAAAGTGAAGGAAATTCATGGTTGAAAAAAGTTGAAGTGGGAGAAGATGCTGCTTGGGACTGAGGTAGATTGTGAGGTCCTCTGATTGCAATTTAATTTTAACAAAAAATGTCATTTTTTTAGGAAAAAGTTTTTTGGGTGTGATTTCCCCCAATGTTTAGTAGACAGGAGTAAAGTGCCTGTCCTTCCCCTTGAGACATGGTTAGAATGGCTTACATATGACTGACCTATTTAACTTACATACAAGTCCCTTGTAGATGGTGTACAAAATACACGTAGGGCCTGCACGTTAAATGCCACCTGTGGACTGCAGCACCTATTGTGCCACCCACACAGTGGTCTTGTAAAACTTGGCTTCAGGCCTAATATGTAGCCTGACTGCAGCAATCCAAAACCTGCTGTCAAACCTGTCAAACTACCCCTTTCTGACAAGTGGGAGAACCTGTTTTTAAATATTAAAATAATCACCCCTATGTCACCTTGTTTCCCACAAAGTAGGGTACCTAATATTTAAAATTGGAATGTGTGAAATTAAAGTTGGTGCGTTCCTCAAACACTAACTCCCTAAAGCTATTTTCATTGGCAGTGCTTTAGCTGGATCCTGGAAAATATCAAAGTATAAATTATAAACGTTAATCTGTATGTTTTTGACAGAAAACAAATAGAATATTTAAAGTCTATGTTTTATATTTATTAAACATCCAATCCATTGGTAAATCAGATTTTTATTAAATATATGGGCAAAGTAACTTTTATGAAGTTATATTTTTCTTTCCTGCTTAAGGCTCGGGTTGGCTAACTAGCATTGGCCAGTTGGTCCTTCAGTGCCTCCCTGACAACGAGGTCTGAAAACCGCTCCTTCAGCAGCAAAATAACGAGGGTGTACGGTGGGGTTTTTCTTCCTCTTGCAGGAAAGATAGTTGGAGTGGGCCCATAAACTTAATTAACATGTAAAGGACTCATGTGAGGTCTGCGATTTCACAGGCAGATGTTGAGTGAGATACGGAGGGAGGAAGCCTTTGGCCCTCAGGCCCACGTTGGCTAAACTGACTGCAAATCCAGTGGGAGGGAAGCAGCCCCCAAAACAAATAAGGAGTGGACACAAGGGAAGGAACTGCTCATTTCCCTGGCAATACCTCTGTGTGGACACAATAGCTCTGTACTAAGTTGGAAGGGTTTGCCCAAATTCAATTTTAGGAGGACAGTGCACTGTGAGATTGTTTGCCGAAGGGCAAACCGGAACAACTGAAAAGTGGGTAGGGTTACTTTGGAAAGTGTATCCCTGTTAGAGAGGAACAAGGAGTTACGACCAGCCACTGACCAGTGCACCCAATAAACATGGCACCTTAAGGAACACTCCTCGGAACACTTCCTGGATCAAAAAGAGACTGGGCCCTGTCTTAGTGAAGCACTGGAGGTCTTGTTCTGTTCCCTCTTGTACCCAGGACAAATAAGTGGACTGTAAAGGTCATTGGGCTGAACTCCCATGTGGCTACAGGCATATAAAAAGCTGAAAACCACTACTCCCTGGATTCCTAGTTGCCCAGTCACAATTGGACCTGCACTGGACCCTACTCAATGCCTTTGCTGGATCAAGCCCTAAAGCCTTAAGAGTCTCCCCTAAAGTGTGTGAGCCTTAGCTGAAGAACTGAGGAAAAAGGGACGTATCCATGTAAAGTTTTGGGACTTAGGAAAATTCGGACTTCCAGACGTCGGAGGATCAGGACCAGCCCCAATGCAATTGGGCTGAAACCCAATTCGCTGGGATGAAGAAGCAGGTTTGTCCCACTTGGAGCCCTGCTGCAACAGCAAATCGGTTTTTAGGCTTCAGTGAGAAGGTAGCCGACCTTGTGGAGCCTTCATTGGATCCACGTTTGGCCTTGCCCCACTGGAAGAAAAGGACTTCTGTTTTAGAAACTTCATTCTCAACAAGAAAATCCTGACTGTCTAAAGGGGCGTGAAGTGTCTGTGTGTCAGTTAGAGCTTTCAGGTGGGAAATGTAAATTTCTCCCATTTGGAGCTTTTCCATCCTAAACCAAGTCTTCAGCGGAACCTCGCCCAACGGCTGTCTGACTTCTCGTCGAAGTCCGATACGGGCGGATGCCTTGCCCCGCTGAAAGGTTTTTTTCTCCATTTTGCAGATTAAATCTGAAAGTAAAATCCTTGACCTGGCCATCTCGCTCAGTGTATCTGACATTGAGCTTAATCGTAGACTCCTCTAGGTGCTTAATGCTTTCTGGTGTTTTCACTTAAAACATTAAAAAGTCATATTTCTGGGACCCTTTATTGGATCCTTGTTGTTTTGGGATCATTTTGTTTATTAAAAGGTACTCTGCTTTTCTAAATGGAAGTGGGGTTGCCAGTGTTTGGTGTTTGGACTATATTATTGTTATGATACTTTATACATACTTTACACATAGCACTAAGCTGGTCTGCTCTGTGCCATAGCTATTACGGGGTTGAGCTCAGGTTAATTTAGTGACTTTAGAGGTTCATTCTGACAAGATAGTGTTATTATCCTTTGAGGGGCATGACAGCTCCCCAAATAATAATCCTCTTTCTTACATAGACCCTATCAGGGAATCTGGAGAAACAAAGATTTCTTAAATCAGGTATCCGGTATGTATAGTGGCAGTAATTCTAGCTTTGAAGTGTTCTTAACTTTCGGCATCTATCTGCACGAATTCTTCCAGCAGCTTAGACAGCCGAAGTTCCATGTTTTTTTAATGTGTTTTATATTTTGTGCTGCATTGAGGGCATACACTCCCTCAATCTACACCCTACAGACACAGGAGAGCAAGCAATACACTTCAAATGCCTATGGTAGTATCCACACTCCCCCCTACCCCTCCTGTACAATGCCAAAACAAAAGGCAGCAGACTTGTATGTTGCAAATATTGACAATGGGCACTTCTTTTTTTCAGTGGGGAACCTGAGAATAATAATAATTTTTCCTGATTCCACATTCCCCACAGCACTGCAGTTATGGTGGGCTAGGTTTTGATGAAAATGCCCAGAGATTGCACTCATGGACAAATGCTGCTGTTGGGAGCCTTGTGCAGATTGTAATGCAGTGCTTATTATATCATACTTTTATTAAAAAAGAAGTTGGGATTAGAAATATTATAGTTCTTTGACTAAAACACACACATAACCACATTTAGTGGAGCGGTGCGATCTGCTAATGCCAGTGAAATGTCAGCTGGAGGTCTGGTCATGGGTTTTTTAATAGCATTGTTTGTAAGCGCTTTTATTCTTTGACAAGCAGATTGTTAAGACTCATCTTAAGGCCAGGGGTTGTAGATTGTTTCTGAATGATGGATACTGTAAGTAGTTGGTTTGTTAATTGAGTGGGGTGAAAACCTTTCTCAAACAACAACCATAATGTTGGTCAGGGTGGACTACAAAAATCACCAAATTAACCTGTGTTTAACCCTCTGGTAGCTTGGCACAAAAATAGCCAGGCTTAAATCAGAGGCACTGTGTTAAGTGTTTATGCAGCACTGAAACTGGTGTTAAAGTGAAAACACAACTCAAGAGAAACCCCACACCAATTTAGAAAATAGAGTACAATGTACTAAATAAAGTAAGACGAAAATGACACAAATCCAAATAGTAGAATTGGAGCCATTCAATTAGAAAGGTTTAAGTAGAACTAGCATATTGAAATTGAAACAGAAAGCTCTAATTGTGGCCATCTGGTCACTATACCAGGACAAAATCAAATGTTCAGGCTGACCATGATGGCGTGCGAGCCAGCCACAGGGCCCAGGTTAATCAACGTGAACAAGTTACCTTCTCAAAGTCCTGCGTGCAAAGTTCAAAACTTCAGCATTTCACAGGAAGAGCAAAACTAATGTCGGCCAAGGGTCCAGGACCTGGTTAGCACCTCTTCGGAATTAGGAACTCACTCCTGCTGAAGCCAGCAGGTCTCGGGCAGCTCCCGGTAGGGCCAGTTGCAGCAGGTCAGCTGGGCAGGTGCAGGTAGGTCCCTGTACATTGTTGTGTCCCTGGAGCTTATACAATGATCAATAAAATCATTCTGGTAGTCTTGGGTTCAGAGGGATTATCCTCGCTTTTCAAGCAACACAGCAGGCCTCAAGAACCAGGGCAGTCCTCTGGAGAACAAGGCAGGAAACAAAAAGTGAGGGGTCCTCCCTGCACGGTACTTAGGGGAGCCTTCTCTGGGCTCAATCAGGAGCTCTTCCGGCCAGAGTTCAGTGCCGAGGGGACCCCTTGGAGCTAGGGCCCCCCCGCACCGCATGGGCTGCGGGGGCCTGTGTTACGCCCCTGGCCCAAGCAGCATGGCAGTCCTCGGATAGCAGCAGTGTAATCTTGCGCGAAACAAGGCAGGCCTCAAGCAGCAGGGCAGTCCTCTAGAAAAACAGGAAGGCCTCAAACATCAGGGCAGTATCCTGGAGTACAAGGCCGTCCTTCTGTAGTCTTCCACAGGTTCAGGAGTGTACTGAGAAGTTGTTCCGAGGGTCTTATATTTATAGCTGGTGCCAGCCTTAGAAGTGGGAGAAACATCTAGACTTCCCCAACATTAGGTTCTGTAATTTCCTTCCTTTCCCTGCCTTGCTCCAAAGGGTCTGGGGTGACAATAGACTAGTGTCAATTTATTTGAGTGTCCTGAGGCGGCCCCTTTGAAATGTAGTTGGACCAGGGAACCGCTCTGCTCCTCCCATCAAGCCAACACCCAATCCCACTTTTGTCTCACTCTCTACAATGAATACACAAAGGCTAACTTCCAACTACACCAAGTCTTGTGACCCAGGACACCGGCTGCAGGCACCAAATGGTTGGAATAAGAAAATGCCAACTTTCTAAAAGTGGTATTTTCAGAATTGTGACTTAAAATCCAACTTTACCATTAAAGAGAATTCCAGATTACAATTCTTTAGACACCAAACTCAAACTTCCTACTTGTTCTCAATTATAAGTTATCACATATTATCTGTAATAAGGTAAACCAATCATATCCCTTGCAGTAGTGAAAAATGAATTTAAGAGCTTTTCACTACCATGACATATAAAACTTGAAAGCGCATACCCAATGTTTTAAATATGCTGCTCCCCACCCTATGGGCTGTTTAGGGCCGTCCCTAGGGGTAGCATGAACTAACATGCATTTGCAATGCAAAAGGTCTAGCCCTTGGAACCCTATAAGGTTTTAGCTATGCAGCACATTATCCTGGGTGCTATAACATCTAGCATTTTTAATGTGGATGTCTTTTTTTGTTTTTTTTGCAGTTTTATATAGCGCAACCTAGACTTGAAGGGTTTGGAGCGCATAACATTAGCCCCAGTTACATTACACAAGGCTTTGGGTAAAGGTGTCCTGTCTGCGGTCCAATCTCATGAGCAGGGGAGCCTTGCCTTGCCAAATTATCTGCTCTTGAAGGGTTGGGGATGTTAGGGTAAATGACCCTAATGGGCCCCTGTCTTTTATATAGCTTTTTCAGAAACCTTGCAGATTTTTGAAACAACTGTTTCAGTGGATCTCATGATCTTCTTTTTTTTTTTTTTTTTTTTTTTACTTCGGAAGGATAACAGGCTGATGCAGTCAGACTTGAGGACGAAGCGATTGCGCTATACATGGAGCTTTGCAGAAGGGGTTTGAACCCGCTAAGCTGCGCGGTCAGCTATAATAAAGTGTAGCCTACTGCATGTTGTGTCTCTTTTGAACGGGGAAGAGGGAGAAGCTCTATTGACCCACAGAGTGGGCAGGGGTTCAGGCAGTGCAGTGCACAAGATTATAGCACTCTCCTTCTTACTAATGTAAGTCCTCAGAAACGACTGCATAACAGCATCAGAGGCTCCACGGGGAGATAGTGAAATGTGTGGCCTCTCCAGCAGCGACAAGCGGAAAGTGATGCAGTGTGTGTGTGTGTGTGTGCGCGCAGCTAATTGAAGGATAGTCTGTCACTCGCCCTACCAATATGTGGTTGGTCTAACGGCTAGGGCGGTCTACCTCGAATCTGGGGAACTGGGTTCGAGTCTCGGCAATGCCGCTTAACATACTGTGATTTTGGGCAAATCACTTAATCTCCCTGTGCTAACAACAAAAAATGAATGTGTCCTTATGTAATGCAACTGGTGCCATGTAAAGCGCTCTGATACCCGATTCGGGTCAAGTTCGCGCTATATAAAACTCTGCAAATAAATAAATATCATCGAGCTATTCAAATTATTTAAGCTAAAAAATTCCAACTAGACGCATCACCTTTCATACATACAATCTTATCTAGCAATGGCAGTCTCTTGGAAACAAACTATACAGGTTGGCATGGACAATCTACCATGCAGTTAAACGAAAAACAGCCAACTCATTTGGCACACCCCTCCATCCACGCATCACATTACAACAATACTTATTTGGATCGACTTAATTTTACTTTCACGTTAAAGATTTGGAGCCATTATGAAATAAGCTTTATGCTAACAAATCTGTTTGACACACACAGCATAACAGCGACACACAACGAAATGCCTTATGCAAAATTGCCTAATTAACCCTAGTCAGGGCTGGTATTTCTTAAAGCCATTGTATGCAGCTGCCTTTCGATGCCACCAAAAATAAACTGAAGAGTGTGCCAGGTTCCAACAAAGGTCACAAAAGGACTTGTTTGCATGGCAAAAGGGATTGACCATGTAGCAAAATATAATTTATCCAGGTACACTGAAATCCAGCTCTGGAGTGGATCCGTGTACTGTGGAACTTGCTCCATACATGTAGAGATTCCAGAACATAATGTCACTCCTTTAAATTGTCTTCCTGGTACTAATGACTAGATCATTGGTGAAGACGCACTACTATTTCCAGAATATAATCTAAACCGGACTCTCCAAGTAACTCCTTTATGGAGTGCACAGTGTACAGAATGAAGCAGGCACATTGCACCTGAACCTTTGGAAATACAATATTTTGAGATCTATTTGACAGTTGAATGCTATGGCTAACCCTCAGAGCTGCCGACCTCGGAGCTGAAGTTCCTGGTTCGAGACTCGGCGTTAATTGTGCCTTCAAATAAAGTCACTAAAACAACGCAATTAAACAAAATGAGGATGAGGAACACCCATTAAAAAATATAAATGCTGATAAAATAAAAAATATATCCAGACTCAGCGTAGCAATGGCCGACCAGGACAAACCGTGAACGCTGCCAACCAGAACAGACATGTAGTGAAATCGCCTGGGTGAAAACCAAGCACCCAAAGGCAGGACAAAAACAAAACATTATCCAATAGAAAGCATGACTTTCTAAAGGACAGTGCCACAAACCAATTAAAAGCCAATAGAAGGAATGAAAGCCCATAGTGATTACATCAGGTCTTGCAGACCGCGCACGTGCGTCGCCTAGTCTTGACCTAAAAAAGGAAGATTTAGTTATGTTTAGGTCGAGCCTGGGCAGCACATGCGCTGCTCTGCAAGGCATGCTGTATTCAGGTAGGGACTTGAAGCTCCGCCCATATTTTTCATTGGCTTATGTCATTGTCCACTGTAAACTGTGGCTGTTCATTGGTCAATAGGCTTAGTAGTCCCTCCTTAGTACCCCTTAGTCTCCTTTTGTAACCTCCCATGGTGACATCCCTTGTTACGTGCATTGTTACTTAGTAGGCTTTAATTACAGCCTCCGAGCGCTATTTTCTCAAATAGCTTTGTCCTGCCTGCTGTTGCAGACAGGACACGCTCGTTCCAAACACTTTAAAAAAAAAATGCATTTCAAGGGCACCACACGCATTTGCATAGGTCTCGTATTTGCTAGAGTTTAAGGTATTGGCATTGTAAATGACGATGCCTTTTATTTATTGGTTTTAAGAACAACACATAAATAAAAGGCTTTGTCATTTACAATGCCAATAGCTCAAACTCTTGTGACCATGCGTCCGACGTCACAGTGGGCGTGTGCGGAGGACGGCCGGGGTCTGTCCAAACTGCGCACGTGTCATATTTTTTCTGCACCGCCGCAGTGAAGCAGTTAAAATGTGAGACTATTGCATTGCAATTACTTGTTTATTATTGGTGTCCCACTGCCTAAAATACTCTTAAATTCGAATTCAATAAGCCTTTATGCAACTATCTCTCAAAGAGTATCAACAGTGGGTAGTCCGGGTTTAGTCGGAGAAATAGAGGGAGATGACTTTGTTACAGCAGGATACATTAATCACACATGTTAAAATCCAATAGGTGATTACAGCTTTGTCTTTCAAAAAGACTGCGGGCTTATTGTAGAGAATAGCTTTACAGACTGAAACTTCAACAAGCATTTACAATGCAATGGTCTCTGCATTATTAAAGGTAGAGCTATTGGCATTGCTCATGACTTTTTTTTTAATCATAAATAAATGGCATTGTCATTTACATTGCCAATAGCTTAATCGTTAAATAAATGGCATTGTCATTTACAATGCCAATAGCTTAATCGCTCGCAAATGCATGACCTATTGCATTTACGCCCACACAGAGCCACCCACAGTCATTCACATAGAGCCACCTACACAGAGCCACTCCCACACAGACAGTCACCCACACATAGAGCCACCTTCCAAAAAAGCTATCCACACAGAGCTACACACACACACAGAGCTGCGCGCTACACACACACACACATACACACACAGTGCGCTACACACACACACAGTGCGCTACACACACACACAGACAGAGCGCCACACACACACAGACAGAGCGCCACACACACACAGGCAGAGCGCCACACAGACTACACACACACACAGACCGAGCGCCACACACAGACTATGCTAACACATATCCTGCCTACTGTCCCAACTCCTCCATGCACTGTAAACCCCTTTAACCACTGTACATTCACCCCAAATCTTCTACACCACGAGAGAAAACCACTTCCAAACAATCACACGTTGGACCGCACTGCTATAATCCTCCTGCATTCAATTAATAAACCTGCTTATCACACAAATGAAAAAATCCTAAACTCTACATTAGCATTTAAAACTCGTCCCACAGCTTGTGTTTATTGGTAACATGAGACCCCCCCCCCCTTCTGAAGTCTCTCTTCCCAGCACCCCCACCACAACATCAGTTCACGCATATTTGCCACGCCGGGGTCACAAAAGGGAGGGAGAGCAGGGGCGAGACACATGATTGAAAGCAGAGGCCGGCTGCCCTGCCGGCTCTTTCCTGGCTCCGCCGAGGCAGGGAAGAGGCCGAATTC
Organism: Lissotriton vulgaris; assembly: GCF_964263255.1. Classification (NCBI taxonomy): domain Eukaryota; kingdom Metazoa; phylum Chordata; class Amphibia; order Caudata; family Salamandridae; genus Lissotriton; species Lissotriton vulgaris. The sequence goes on from NC_141694.1 coordinate 1,742,596,601, forward strand.
CAGCTTTTAATTGAAAGCAGGCCAGGGAGAGAGGGACCTCTCTGACGACCCCCCCGTCACCCCCATCCAGTTCCAAGCAGCAGCAATAGAGTTTCAGGGAGGCTGGAAATGTATACATTGTCTTTCCATGCAAAGGAGAGAAGTGAGCTCTTTCAGAATGATGAAAGGCGGAGTTGGGGAAATACAGGGTGCACCATGGTATTTCACGTGGTTGAGGTCTACACTACAGAGGGGCGACTCCGCTAATCGCTCAATACAAACTCACGGTCTCAGGGAAGATACCCCCCACCCCCCAAAAAAAATAATTAGAGGGGAGGGTAAACCTCACTTTCAGATAAACAACCGGCGGTTATGTCACGCCGGATGACAGGGAGCATCGTGTGATCCGCACAAGAAAAAAAAAGTCAGCATATTTAATGTTCCCTTCCTGCAGTGGGCAGGGGATACTTTTCTCAAGAAGGGTGAGCGCCCAGCACACCACTGAACGGGCACCAGCTACCACCTCCACTCATGAAATGAACGGAGGCGTCTGCTGCATGTGGGGTGGGGGTGGTGTGTTTTCTGTCCAATTAATTGGGAGGTGGGGGTGTTCAACCAAAGACGTTTGCTTGAGGGCACATTCACACCACGCAGAAAACACATAACACAGCCCCAGGCCTGAAGGCGCTGTGCTCGGCCAAGGAGCTGCTCCTGGCACCCGTGTTAGGGAGTGGGGAGCACACACAAGTAGGGCTTCTCTCCGCAGTGGACGAGAGAGGTGGCCACTAGCGGGGGCTGAACTAGCCGCTTCAGGGTATATTCCGCTGAGTAAAGATGCATTTTTCGGTCTCGTTTTATTTCTTGTGGGGGTGGAGGGGGTATACAAGGGGAAGTCGCTGTCGCTGTTTTCACAAATTAAGCAACCACCGCCCCTTACAGAGGTCTTCTCGGGTGGGGGCAGACATTTGCCCGAACACGTACACTGGATCTAGGGCTGGTATCTACAGCTACAAAGCTGCAGGGAGATTGATGAAATTTATATAGAGGGGGGGGAGTTTTGTTGAGCGGACTAAGGAGTGCATTGAAATGAAAAGGGGGGAGCGTGGATGACGGGTTCGGGCCGGAGGCATGGTGCTCCATGCTCATCACGGCGCTGGTGGCCATGGGGAGTGCAGGCTGTGCGAGCTGCAGGACTGGGTGTAGTGGGGCTGCTGCTTGTGTGCTCTGGCTCCCGCTCTGTACCTGCAATCCTGTGCGTGTCTTCTGTCTGGGCCGGGCTGCCTCCGCCTAACTCCCCGGCCATTGCGAGCTCTGTTGCAGTATTGCAGCAGCAGTCGCGAGCACTCGGCGACTTCTTGATGCGGCGGTCGTCGCGAAATGGCATAAAGAAAAGCGCCACCATTTTCAGATTCGGGGGCATGTTCTGCTGTTCAAAAGAGGCGTGGAAAAAAAGTGGAAAGAACAGCAAGGAACACGCCCCCGAATCTGAAAAAGACTGAGCCTATTTGGAGGGACGGCTCTCTCCTCCAATGGCTGGCCTCCATTTAGGGAGCCAGCCAATAGAGGAGAGGCAAAAAGAGGAGGCGGGAGAAATAGCCATCTAAGCAACATAAGATCTCGGTACTTCCGGTTCTGCCTTCGGCAGACCGGATATTACCTCGACCTAAAAATGGGCACAGACAAAAACACACACAAGACACCATTGCTCAATACAAAGAACATTACCCTCTGCTACCTTAAGTTCAGTTAACTTTAGTATCAAGCATGTTTAAGCACTCTTCAGGGCCAGAACTTGAACACATACTTCGAAAAAAAATTCCAACAAAGAATTTTTTTAAACATAGGTTTAAAAGCACAACTGTTTGTTTTGCTATTCCAGTATCTTCTTTGAGCCTGAGAGAAACTTAATTGGTCTGCACCATCTGAAAACTTTGGTAAGGTCAATTATGTCCCAGAAAAGACTGAATCGGGCCATATGCAACATATTTAAAGAGATGATGGAATCATTTGGCATACAGACAACCACAAAAGAATTTGTCCTCTACGCTGAACCCCCAAGAAAATATTTGTTTTTTCAAACAAAAGTTCAGGATTTTATTATAACTGCCTGCAGCAAAAAGAATGGTTTCTGATCCAGTTGCATTTTTAGGTTTATGAATTCCACTAAGAAAATGTTATGTATTCATTATTTTTTCTCTCCCACCCTTGTTTGCTTGGTGCATGAAGATGCAAGGTTCATGTTTTTAGGGCGAGCTGACGTAGCTTGCAATGCGAAAGCATTGCAAGCTGTCAGCGAAGACAACTAATGTTGCCCGTATTTGGGAGAGTGGACACGAGAGGGGCACGAGCGCAGACGCGGATTTCACCTCGTGGGCGCGCACGTCGCCTTGCCCCTCTCGTGTCTCATTCCCTTGCGCAAACACACTCCCACAGTCACGCATGCGCACATACCCAGCCACACACACTGCATACACACACTGCATACACACACGCAGACCCACGCGCACACACGCAGACCCACGCGCACACACACAGACACATTCGAACAGACACACACGCGTACACCCCCCTCCCCTCCCACTCACCGGGATCTTTCGGCGTGTCTCCTCTGCAGCGCTGGTCGGAGTCGGCCGGCTTCACTGCTTCCTCGGCGGCGGCGGGCGGAACTTCCTGCTGGATTGCAGGCCCCGCCCCCGTCTCGGCCAAAAGTGCCTGACTTCCGGTTTTCACGGAGCAGGGCTGCGGCGGTGATTTCTTTCTTTTTACAATAAGCAAAAATCTCGCGAAATATGTTTGCACTTGGAACTGTAAAGTGGGTGCGTCATGATCTTGAAAGCAGAGGCTGGGCAAGTATATTTTTTTTGTTTCTCTGAGCAAGTTTAGACATCTGCGTAACTGCGAGTGTTGCATGCAGATAAGATGATGAAATGAAAGGCAGGGAAGTCACCCCGAAGTTCATCAGTAAGGGTGTGGTGTCACGGCAGTCTGTTAAAAAGAAGGCGAAGGAAGTTTATTCTGCAAATATAATCCACCTTTATGTGGTTAGTAGAGGGGGGAGGTGGGTACAATGATTATTTCAGTTATCAGAAGTCTGGCTTGGCAAAATTCACATGGAAACCCCATCATGGGGTATTGGAGGTTGACAGGCACGAAAAGATTCCATTGCTATCGCATGCTAACGTAGCCCAGTGCTCCTTCGATGCAGAAATGGAGTATGGCGTGCAGGTGGTTGTGTCGTGTGCATTATAAGGCGTACATAGGGCCGGGTCCTGCTGGCGCTCAGCACCGGCAAGTTCTATAAAGCAGGTGCCGAGATCGGTCCCTATCGGACTTCCCATTTTTGCCCTCACTCTAAGGGCGAAAAAAAGAATTTGAACTCTGCGGCAGTACCGCCCTTCACTGCCTGTGATGTAACTTCAAAGAGACTCGTTATAGTTATTTTATAGTTTCATCATTTCAGAATGGAAGCATTTTCAATACTATATACAATTAAGCCAGAGCTGTTGCTAATTTAATCTTATGCAACGAACAACCATTGGCAAAGCCAACAGTCCTGGGTTGTTGTAGTTAAGTTACGTGCTGGATTAAATATTTGGATGCAATGATGGAAGCAGCAAAGTACTAGCCGGGCAGCACACTATGCTAAGGCAGTCTTTTTTAGGGCGAGCTGACGTAGCTTGCAATGCGAAAGCATTGCAAGCTGTCAGCGAAGACAACTAATGTTGCCCGTATTTGGGAGAGTGGACACGAGAGGGGCACGAGCGCAGACGCGGATTTCACCTCGTGGGCGCGCACGTCGCCTTGCCCCTCTCGTGTCTCATTCCCTTGCGCAAACACACTCCACAGTCACGCATGCGCACATACCCAGCCACACACACTGCATACACACACTGCATACACACACGCAGACCCACGCGCACACACGCAGACCCACTCGCACACACACAGACACATTCGAACAGACACACACGCGTACACCCCCCTCCCCTCCCACTCACCGGGCTCTTTCGGCGTGTTCCGTGTCTCCTCTGCAGCGCTGGTCGGAGTCGGCCGGCTTCACTGCTTCCTCGGCGGCGGAGGGCGGAACTTCCTGCTGGATTGCAGGCCCCGCCCCCGTCTCGGCCAAAAGTGCCTGACTTCCTGTTTTCACGGAGCAGGGCTGCGGCGGTGATTTCTTTTGGGGGCAACAGCGGTAGGCACCCTCAAATTCGCAATGCAATATTAGTATTGGCAAAAATGTGTAACGAGTCGCCACAATAATAGTATTTATTTAAAACGTAACCTACCTGCATCTCAGAAGGATTGTGTTCTTTTCCCTTTGCCTGTCTGTGCACGGTCAAGAAGTCTCTTTTGATCTATCTCACTGGCAGGAAGGAGCCTGGGCTCAAGGGCCGGATTGTGATTGCGTAACATGAAGTTGATCAACAACAAGCAAGTGTCTAGGGGGGGGTGAGGGCTCGCCTCATGGTTTGGACCCTATGCAACACACACTCCACACAATACCACTCAGTGCCACAATTATATGCTACATAATTACACTGCACTCAATGCAACATACACTTCAAACAATACCACTCAGTGCCACATAATTGCACGCCACACAATTACACTCTACTGAATACATCATACACTCCACATAATTACACGCCACATAATTACACTGCACTCAACGCAACATACACTCCAAATACCACTGTGTCACATAATTACACGCCACATAATTATACTCTACTGAATGCAACACACTCCACACAATACCACTCAGTGCCACATAATTATGCTTCATAACTACATTGCACTCAACGCAACATACACTCCAAATACCACTCAGTGCCACATAATTACACTGCACTCAATGCAACATACACTCCAAATACCACTCAGTGCCACATAATTACATGCCACATAGTTACATTGCACTCAATGCAAAATACACTCCAAATACCACTCAGTGCCACATAATTACACGCCACATAATTACACTCTACTGATTAGACTGCGCTCAATGCAACATACACTCCAAATACCACTCAGTGCCACATAATTACACGCCACATAATTACACTCTACTGATTAGACTGCGCTCAATGCAACATACACTCCAAATACAACTCAGTGCCACATAATTACACACCACGTAATTACACTGCACTCAATGCAACATACACTCCAAATACAACTCAGTGCCACATAATTACACACCACATAATTACACTGCACTCAATGCAACATACACTCCAAATACAACTCAGTGCCACATAATTACACGCCACATAATTACACTGCACTCAATGCAACATGCACTCCAAATACCACTCAGTGCCACATAATTACACGCCACATAATTACACTGCACTCAACATCTAAGTCACGTAAATACAACACATATTGCATTACAAATGCTATAGGTGTCACATTTGCGAAAGTTAAAACTATTGGCATTGTGAATGACAAAGCTATTAATTTTGGTATTTTCAAAACCAACAGATAAATATAAAATGTGTCATTTACAATACCAACAGCTCAAACTTTCCTAATGCGAGACCTATTGCATTGCAAATGCTTGTTTCAAATATTGTCTAATTTCTTTCTGGAAAGTAGTTTAGAATAGCATCAGCAGCATTTATTGCAATTTTCCAAGTGAAGCAGCAGAAAGCAAGCCATGGTGCAGGATGAAGGTGAGCGCAGTTAGGGCTGCTGCCTTAATCTAGCAAAGGTCTTGTATGTGCCAATAAAAAAGATTTTGTACCCTCGCTGTGTCAGAGCACGAACTCCCTGATTAAGTATGAGTGGTTTCATCTTGTCTTAGGAAGCAGCGTGTATTTGCCACTTTGCTTGGAGGTGGCTTTGTTTATTTATTTATTTTTGTAGGTTTTATATAGCGCGAACCAGACTCTTGCGAGTATCAGAGCGTTTTACATGACAAGTAGAAATAAGTACGTTGGATTTGTTTACTTACGCACTAGCAGTTGGCCTGAATCTCAAGCAGATAGACATACGCTTGAGTTATGAGTCTGAAAGAGTGTTAGTGCATGTTGAATTTTCTTACTTACAGGCCGTTTTAAATCTTTCTAAAAAATTGAATGTTTCTTAAAAGCTAAAAAGGCTTGGGGGTTGGGTGGAGTGTCAAAAGGAAAAGCTATGGAGCATGCAGTAAATAATTATCTGTTTGTCAGTTGTGTTGTGGACAGTAATGAAAAGAGGAGGGTGCTGCGTCGTCTAAAAATGTACTGCTCCTACTGCCAACTAAAAGTATAAACAAGGTGTGAATGCGCTACGGAGCTCTCTTTGTCCCTTGATGTGCATGAGTAGTTCATCCAGTTGTGATACCTCTGCATTTAAAAAGGGGAAGTAATGCACAAAGTACCAGGCTGCAAAAATAACAAGCATTTGCAATCCAATAGGTCTCTAATTTACGAGAGTTTGAGCCATTGGCATTGTAAATGACAATGCCTTTTATTTACGTGTTGTTGTTAAAACAGTTAAATAAAAGGCATTGTCATTTAAAATGGCACTAGCTTAAACTCTCGCAAATGCAAGACCTATTGCTTTGCAAATGCGTTCGACGCCTGTGCTATAAAGATTTTTTTTTAAAGCATTAGAGAACGTGTCCTGCCTGCAACAGCAGACAAGACAAAGCTATTTGAGAAACTAGTGCTCGGAGACTGTAATTAAAGCCTACTGAGTAACAGCACACTCATGGAAGATTACAAAATGAGATAAGGTGGTACTAAGAAGGGACTACTAAGCCTATTGACCAATGAAAAGCAGCAGTTTACACTGGACAATGACACAAGCCAATGAAAAATATGGGCGGAGAGTGGGCGGAGCTTTAAGCCCATAACTGAATACAGCAAGCCTCGCAGAGCAGTGCGTGCACGGCCCAGGTTCAACAAAAAAACAAGGCTTGATGAGAACCTAGTGAGGACATTTCCATAGGTCTAATGTCTACACCTCCAGATTTTCCAGGAACTCCATGCATTACCATCTTTTATTTGTGCAGTTTTCTGGTTCTTCACATGAAATTTTTTGGGATGAATTTGGTGCATGTTTGAGCACAGTGAAAAGCAACAGTTAGTATTTTTTGCAGTGCAGTTTGGAAGCAAAAATTTACAGAACTTCAATATATTAAAAGAAATGAGCTAGAGTGTTATAGCGATGGGACAAGCTGATATGACCAGCCTCCTACTGATAAAAACATATCACCTACAAGCAGGGAATTGATAGTTACCTGTTGTGAAAGTGCAGTTCTGGTCAATGCCTACATTTACATTTAAGTTAAACGTGAGGAGTCGCGGCACCCTTTGCTTGTTCCCATGCAGCAACCAGGCAAGAATAGCCATAGGTGTATCAGACGCACATTCCTTTGACTTTCTCTGTGCATCACGAATGCACTAGATTCTGCAGTTGCCACATACATGGTACGTTCTATGATTGGAGTTTTTTTTGCAGGAATAAGATTGGGTTTACAGGAGCAAAGTTTGTGTCTCACATATCACACTTTGAACATGTGTTATCACTTCTGCTAACTTACGCATGCACAAAATCTATGGTAGCACATATTGAGTTATATGCGTCTTGTGACAAACATGTAGGGAGGCTGGGCATTTAAGTCTTGGAACAATCGGTGCATAGGTTATTGGAGGCTCCGTGCCCACAGGTGAATAGGCACTGGGTGCATTTGTTCACATAGTTAACATGGGACTAGCAGCATGTAAAAAATAGAGGTGCACATTGTTGACACAGTCTAGATGCAAATGGACCACAGATTAGTTGCAGGTAAGCAGGGTTAAGTGCACACTAGATATATGGAGCTAAGTGAGAGACTAAGTAACCCCAAGAAAACTCAGTATGTCCGATTTTATCTTGAGATGGTGAAGGCATGGGCAAATAAGTGTAAAGGCTAGGGGCACACAAATCAAAGAACCCAGCATACACCAGTAAGGTCTAGGTATGTTTGGGTGAGGGAATTCCAGTGCAGACAGGAGAGTAGTGTTGGATGGGGTTAACACAAGTAGTTACACACTAGTGAGAGAACCCGGCATACGTGAGAAGAGGCTAGATGCACACAGGTGTGAATACGACATATCGGACACACACATGAAAAATAGGCAGTACCTAAACAAAATGATATGTGGCCTAGTGAAAGCAGGTGCCAGAAAACGAGTTGCACATAAGCGAAAAGTGTATACGTGCACACGTGTGAGATATAGCAGAGTGCACTCAGGTTTACGTTTTTTTAAAGTATGGCGTTGGATGGCTCATAATAAAGTTGAAGTTCCAATTTAGGTTTTGACTTGCTCACCATACATGTCTAACCTAGTTATTGTATAACAATGGTGTCCAACACCGGTTTAGACATGCAGAATCCATGCCAGATTTTTATGATAGCCACATAAAATAAAATTGCATGGAAACAATGTAAATACAGAATATTTACAAAGTCAATGGTTATGCTGAGTATGGGCCCGATTCACAGAATGAACTTAAGAGTAAATCTTAAACGTACTACTATTTGGTATTCACAGAATGCACTTACTACTTTCGGTATTCACAGAATAGATTTAAGACTACTAACTTTACGTCCGCACTCGGGCCGTAAATTCCGGCCCGGAGGCGGAGTTTCCGGCTTGTGGGCGGGGCTTATGGCCAGGAGGCGGAGCTTGCGGCCCAGAGGAGGAGATTTCAGCCATGGCTAAATGCCCTCCTCCGAGCCGGAAGCTCTGCCCCCAAGCAGCAAGCCCCGCCTCCGGGCTGTAAGCTCCGCCTCCGGGCTGTAAGCTCCGGAAACTCCGCCTCCAGGACGGAATTTACGGCCCAAGTGCGGACATAAAGTTAGTAGTCTTAAATCTATTCTGTGAATACCGAAAGTAGTACGTTCATTCTGTGAATCCCGAAAGTAGTAAGTTCACTTTGTGAATCCCGAAAGTAGTAAGTGCATTCTGTGAATACCAAATAGTAGCAAGTTTAGGATTTAGTCTTAAGTCCATTCTGTGAATCGGGCACTATGTGTTTAAGATCAGACCCTCTAAGACCTATGCTGGATACGGTTAGTATATTTATAAAACAAATATCATTCATATGTTGGGTAGATGTAAAAAAAAAACAGGTAATTACTAAACATGCTCTTTAACTGTTCAGTTCAAAAGCTTTGTTTGGTTTGCAAAACACAACCATATAAGCAATCATTAAAATACATTGACATCATTGTTATTATTATCCCTTGTTAGGTGCACAGGTAATACTTGTCTTCAAGGATGAATTTGTACACACCTTTAGTAAATAATATTGTGCAAATTCGCAAGAAAGTGCCTTATGCGCTCTAAACTACATAGTGTGCAAATGTCGCAAATACAGTACCTTCAAAAAGTTGTTTGCATTTTGTACAAATTATCAAAAGTGAGAAGTGCTCTAAAAAAAGAAATACATTATGTACAAATTTCGCAATAAAGTGCCATATGCCAACAGTATATATTTCGGGCAAAGTTTGTAAGAAAGTGTCAAATGCAGTGGTATTTAATATTTAAAATGATGGCATTCCTAACATAGTTAAGTATGAAACCCTTATTCAATGCCAAAAGGATTCATAAAGTGTTATTGTGCTATTTTGGTTCATTTGACCGGCAAAATGAAAAGCTCATAAAACTATAGATTTCCTAGCAGCTATACACTTGAAAATATAAATTGCTACATAAAAACAAATATCTGGTCTTTCCAGTGAGGACATTAACTTCATTGCATTTATAGTAGATTGGACGTTATATTTTAAAAGGATAGGTTTCTAGTAAAACTTCCTTAAAAATGAATAAAATTTACAAATTAGTAAAAAATTACAGCAACTTTGTTTAGATATGTTGTCACATGGGCATTCGGATTTAGTGCTTTATTTCATGGTAGGAAAAGCCACAAAATGGTGAACAATCCCTAACCTAAGACATGTCAAAACAAAGCGATGGGAGCGCCTTGTCACTCCAGTCATGTAATCCTGAAAGCCAGTTCCAAGATCTGGTTGCTGGTAAAATACTAATGTGGGTTGATCTCCAATCAGTTTACTTTGAACCTCCCTTTTGTGGGCAAAGAAAGTTCCTTTGAACTCCTTTTTTGGTATCAATACTGCATATTCTTGCTCCGTATAAATATTGCAGTTGAATAAAAGACCAAACCAATGATGAATGTAGCTTAGCCAAGGAATACGGGAGCAATGGTCCAACTTCATACGGTCGTTAAATATGGACTGAATGAATAACGTTTGATTTTTGGACCAAATGGAACGCCATAAAAGTAAGGGGCGAAGGGCGGTTAGGTCCTTGATATAATTAATACCAACAACCTGGTATATTAGTTCAGTGGAAGCGGAAGATGGAACACTCAGCAGCCGTTTAAGAAAAGTGTTTTTGTCTTGCTGAAGTGTTTTGTCGCAACAGTGGCCCCACCCTCCAGCCCCATACAAAGCAGAGGATACCCACCTAGCGTTGTATATAGCTACCATATCTTTTATTCTGCGGTTCCCCCAATTTTGTAGAAAATCTAAAGATGCTGTTGGTGTTCCTACTCATCTTATGGCGTACGTTTTTGTGTTTACCTAACCATTTCCCGCTCCCTGCAAATGTTATGCCAATATAGCAGGTTGACTTAACAAATTGTACTTTGGTATTATCCAAATAAAAGGACCTGGTTAGGCTAACTTTCTTCCCACATATCATGACAAATGTTTTTGATTTATTAATTAAAAGTTTTCTTCCGTTAATAAACGATAAAATTGTCAATGAGTCGCTGGAGGCCTATAGGGGTACGTGATGGTAAAACAGCTTCGTCAGCATATAACAAAATTGGTACAGCCTTCCTATCTATCAATGGGGCGACCGCAGGTATCTGGCTTAGAGTCATATCTATTTGAATAATAAATAGTGAAAATAAAAGAGGGGCCAAAACGCAACCCTGGCGGATGCCCTTACTTACACTGAAGAAAGGGGTACATTTGCCAGTGGGCCCATATCGCACACTGCTCGATAGTCTCTCGTATACTCTTGCCAGGAAATACACAATTTCGCTTGGGGCCCCGGATTCAAGCAGTGTGGACCACAATATTGAGTGGTCCACAAGATCGAAAGCACTGCTCAAATCCGCGAAACATAAAAATAGGTTGCCCCCCTTTCACAGATGTATATTTACTAATGGTCAAGATTAACACATTGTTCTAAGGTTCCTAGGCCCTTTCTGAACCCGTATTGTACTGGGGAAAGGATCTTGTTATCTGAGGCCCAGGTTTCCAACCTTTTTAATAAAATCCTGCTCATAACCTTTATGGACGAATCTAGCAATGATATTGAGCGGTAGTTACATGCTTCAGATCCTGAGCCTTTTTTAAAAAGGGGAACAATTAATGACTGGCCTCAGGACATAGGGAAATCACCCAGTGCCGCAGCATTAAAAATCCTTGCTAAAATCGGGGCCCACAAGTCCATTTCACTTCTGTATAAGTCAATCGGGCCCCGTGCCTTAACCCCCTTGCTATTAACTAGCACCTCATGTACTTCTTTTACGCTAAATAGCAGGGGTAGTGTGGGCCATGTGGAATCATAATTGTGTAATAAATGTAGAACCTCCCTACCCTGGTTAAAAATATTAGTTAAATGTTCGATCCATGCATTGCAATTTACATATGAAGTTAATTCTGGGGTGCGATTATTCTGTAAAAAGGGACTATTTACAATTTCCTTAAACAGTTTACTATTATTTGTGTCTGCTGCTAAGCTACGTTTTTCCCAGGCTTCCGCTTGAAGCTCCCTTCTCCGTGTCTCGATAGTTAGCCTATAAGTGTGTCAAAAATCATAGATGTGTGTTTGGATAGGGGGTTTGATACCTAGGGCAAGATTCAGACTACGTAAAGCTTGGGTGCACTTTTTGTCGAACCATCCTGCGTGCACCTGTTTTGTTCCTTTGATACTCTTAGTTAATATGCCTTTAATTATTTTATTCATCTCGGAAAAGTTGTTAAGCAAAGTATGTGGGTAAACCTCATCACTAAGACAGTGGTCTATTTCTTTTCAGCATTTGGTTACCACCTCCCTTTGGATCTTTGCGGGTGTCAACTCCATCCCATTTAATCCTCATGCCATTTGGTCTTGTCGGGACAATATTGGAAATGCGGTCATTAGTGTTGTGTGATTTATTCCCCCAGCATAACAGTGAAATAGAAATACTATTGTAATCACTTACAGCCTGTTCTGTGATCCATAGATTGGAATAATCGCCGTTGCATGAAATTAGGATGTGGTCGATATTGCTGGCGGCGTTCCTGCCAGTAAAGGTTGGGCATTTAATATTGCCCCTTCTCGTGGTGCAGTTAAGTAATTCTAAATCAAATTTCGTCATTATTGTATTTAAAGCTAGACCATACTCACAATGGGGGAAGTGTAAATGATCGACATTATTATCGACACTATGACCCTTCATGAACCCACATGTCTTAGTTTGCGCCAGCGGGCACGCTTGAATATTAAAATCCCCAGCCCATACAATAATAGCCAACTTACTTGAAAGTGCCAATGCCCTGTCAATCTCCTTATCTAGAGCCTGCAATAAAATGCCCCTACTGTTATTAAAAATGTTATAATAATTAATTAGGACCAGATCTTTGCCCCTATGGAAATCAAGCCTTATTACCTGGCTATGAGTGTCTATTGAAGAACAACTTTTGATTTTACACCCGGTTATTTGGTTGGACACAAGTAGCAGGAGACCACCCTTTGCTCTACCCGCCACAGAGGTGGCAGCGCTTAGCCAATGCGAGGTGTAACCCTCAACAAAAATCGATTCTCTGCACCAGGTTTCCTGTAGGCAAATTATATCGTAGCCTAAGGAAATAAAATCCCTCCAAAAAGGTGTGTCTAGTTTCTTAGTGAGGCCTGCAATGTTCCAAGTTACGATAGTATAACCTTCATTAAAAGTATCATTGGTAAATGTACTTCGGGAGGTAACCGGCCCTTCTTGTGAAAAGGGACAGGCGACTCCTCAGGTGATATTATTGCAGTATTAGTTGCCACCCCAGGGGACATATGGTTTAATTAATTATTCTCGACAGCGACCATTCCTACATCAACCTGCCTACTGACTTGCAATTTTAGAGAAGGGGGTGGCTGGTATTTTGATGTTTCCCTGTCACTCACCCTATACAGAGGCCCTGGGGGATTATAATTCGGAGTTATGCCATCACCCTTCATATGTGTTACGCTTTGGTCTGGTAGCGGCGCAGGAGTTATGGGCAACAACCGAACTCTGGGTAAGTGAGGCTTTATTGAGGCAAATAACTGGTCTGTACAACTCTTTCTTGTAGGAGGGGGTCTCCGGGGGGACCGGCTTCTGCTCCTTCTTCTATGGCGGACCTTCTCCTTCTTACGGATCCCTTCCGGTCCTCTGGGGGGTGGTTCTTCCTCTTCGGAGTCCGTCACGCCGTGGGGAGTAGCTCTCCAGCAAAGCAAAGAGAAGACAGGGATATTGTGAGACGTCTGTCCACAATTGTCAGTACAGGGAAGGCAGTGAGGGGAGTTTTCACCGGGGCTCTTTAATTACAGTGCACTAACGTGAGGGAGGTAATACGTGCACAGGGAAAGGGTACCGGGGAATCAGACGTCCCGTGGGGGTGTACCTAGTGTACTTCTACCTCCCACCCATCCCCGTAACCGGTCACGCACCTGACTGAGCCACGCACCTCCCCTGGGTGAGTGGCTGGGCGGCTCGCAGGAACGGTGGCCTCCTGGCTTTCCTCCGTCCGATGCAGGCGCCGACTCTGCTCCGGTCAGGTGTCTCGTTCCCTCGACTCCAACGGCGTTTGATGACACTCGCCGACCTCCTTCTCCTACACTGCTTCGCGGGCCTTCCTCCGATGTTCCCCTCCTTCCGCACTCGGTACCTCCGACTAAGCTCCTTGCTCCCTCCTCCGATGTTACAATCCTCTCGTCCTCCGTCCGTCCTGTCTCCGTCTCCTCCTCTCGCAAATCCACACTCCGCACACTCCTCTCCTCCGACTTCCGGGTGAACAAGCACACCTGTGCTTCGGAGGGCTCACCTTTTGACGGGCAGCTCTGATAGGTTGGCTCCTCCCACTCCGCTTCTTCCCAGGATTTAAAGGGCCATTTCACGTCGTCCGAATCTCTCATGCTTGCACCGGGGTCCTGCGATGAAGGAAGAGAGAGAGGGGGGGGGGGTGGTAACAGTGTTAAGTCGAGCATCCCCTCGGTCGGCCTTCGGGCTCGCGGGAGTAATGTACCATGAAGCTGTGGGGATGTTGTACATACGGGAGCCCTCCGGTACACCCCGTTACAATATGTCAATCATTGTCCTCCAGGGGACTTAATACCTGGAATCTATTGTATATTGGAACTGTGGTGCGGGGTGGTGGTATTGGTAGCAATGACATTTTATTAGGGATAAATTTATGGTGTAAATTTGGATTACCGAAATTGTTTTTCGCCATCAGGTGTCTATAAAAAAGAACCCAAGGGCATGAGGGTTGTATTATACTCCCAGCATGTGGGAAGAGGGGCACTCAATAGGGTGTTCGGTGCCCAACTGGGGGTCCTAAAATTGATGATTATACAATCCCCCTCAAATCTTTTGGTGAGGGGACCAATCCACCCCACCCTTTGGGTTAATAGTACCTGATCTGCCCCTGCCATTGGGAAGCCACAGTTTTTGGACATCCAGTATAGTGTTTTATTTTTAAATGTTTCATGAGTTTCTGTCTGATCTTCCCGTAGTTTTGGTACATTTGTAAGGACCGGTACATAAGCCCCACATTCAGGCGGCAAGTTGATGAATGCCGGAGTCTTATTTACTCTAGGTGGCATGGGATCCGTGGACCCTGCTATAGGGGTTTCTTCAGCTGGCAGTTTTCTGGTCCCTATTATAGATTTTTCCCTTTGATTCAGATCATAATTTGATACAGTGGCATAATAGTTTCCTTAGATGTCGTTCTAGGGCCTGGATAATCGACAAGTGTCTTTCCTGGGTGTTCGTTATTCGTTTTGGGCACCAAAGGAGTACTCCTACCATTGGTGTCCAAATTGATCAAGTCACTATTCGTATCTGTATTTACAACTGCCCTTAGGCTACCTAAATGGTCCCTCAAGCTACATTTGTCAAGATGTCCGCTTAACTTATGGACTTTCCTAGCTAGGTTATCAACCTTCTCATGTAGTGGCCTGATCAGCTCAGTTATTTTCCCAAGAATAACTTCTAAATTTAATGTACCATTGGCATCATCGGGACCTAGTTAGCTACTTGTAGTTGCCAAATCCCCCCGTGAAGTGGCTAGTTTGTCCTTTTTGGCCTTTGTGTTTCCCTGACCTATAGTTTTCTTTTTGTATCCTTTTGATCTAATTGGGGAAGCAAGAGAGGGGGCCAGGTTAGATCATTTAGGTGTAGCGTAGATACGCGAATGATCTACATCGGTGTTAATTATATCATCTGTTACACCTATTATATCAGAAGGAGTGGTGACTAGCACTGAGGTAGTCCGTCTATCCTTGCTGGTCGAAAGAAGCTCTTCACTTGAACCTGCCCGGTCTCTAAACATAATACTAGACCCCCTAGATAGACTTCTTTCAGTGCGATCAATTTCTTCGGACAAGGCGCTAACTTCTTTTACAAAATAGGTATCTATAGTGGTACATGTTTTCTCCAGCAAGGGCTTTGATTGTCGTCTTGCCATACTAAGGAGATAAGTAGATCTCAGTTCTCGGAATCTTGCTCCAAAGTAAAGACTACTTCTTAAAGTCCAGAATAGTATATCCTAAAACAGCTAGAGCACCATAAGTGTGCCTTAACCCAACTATACAACTTAAATACCTCTTTAATAAGGAGCCCACGCCTGGTCCATTCCAAAAAGTTAGGGGGGTGGCCCAGCCCGGCCTCCGATGGGCACGCCAGCGCGCGTCCCGCGCTGCGTGAGCCCTGCAGGGATTAAATGGCACCTCCTGGCGCGTCAAGGTGACTCTGCAGTTGGGAATTGGAGTCCCGGGCGTCCCTCACGGCGGTAGCAGCGGTGTCCGTGGGCTGAACAGGTAGGCGAGTGGTGGCAACGTAGGCAGGGACCCCCCGTAACTGAATAAGCACCCACGTTTCCCCCTGCATGCTGGCAGTAGTAACCCTAGAGGGGCAAAGGATTTAAAACCTAATGTGCATAAGTATTAGCATTCGTTGATGGGCATATTTGCACTCAGAGTAGATTCTGTGGAGGGCAGATTAGGCCTGATAAGGAAAGCCTACACATGTGTACTACTCAAGGTCACACTGTGTTTAATGATTACGCTCTTCTGGAACAGCACTAATCATAGGGTTATCCCTAGGCATGTATTGGTTTGGTCTTTGCATGTGGATTTTATATCTGGACCTTAGATGCTGTTTGTGTAAATTGGAGACAATGTCTAGGCATATTGTGGTTGATGGAGGCAAATAATGGTTATGTTTAAACCTTATGGCTCTGCTTTGGCTTGTATGACGGTGACTGGGCATTTGAAGCTATATTTAGGAATATGTGAGAACGATGATCGTGGCTTTTCGTGGTTGCACACTTGCAATACCGTGACAGCAGCCTTCTCAGTATATAGTTAGAAACCAACATGCTCTTTTATTTACTTTAGTATGGTTTTTTTTATTATCACTTTTTTTTTTAACTTCAGTGAAGTCACTTAGGGTAATTCCAAAATGGTCAAAGGCCAAGTGACATCGTTTCTAGTCATGTCACTGGGGTCAAAGGTCATTTGATATCACTTCCTGCGATGTCATATGAGGGTCAAGGGGCACATGACGTTACTTTCTCTACCACTAGAATTTTTAGGTCGAGCAGCAGAGTCTGCTCGAGACCTATTGTTGCCCGTATCTGGGAATGTAGACACAAGTGTGACGCGCGCTTTTCCATTCTCAGTTTTCACCGCGGGAGCGCGCCTCTGAGACCCGCTTGCGCAGACGCACACCCAGCCCCTGCTTTCCATGCAAACATGGCGCACACACACACAGCCAGCCCCCACCCCCTGCACACACAGGCGCGCGCACACATACACACGCTGCTGCCCCCCCACCCCCCATGCACACACACACACACAAACACACACATACAGACACGCACACACAGACACGCACCCCCGCCCCCCCTTACAACTAAGCCCTACTCACCGCATCGCCGCCACTCCTGACTTCGGCAGCCACCGCTCGCGTCACCAATGCTGCTCTCTGGCACTCCGTGGATGCGGGCTTCACGCAGAAGGCGGAAGTCCCGCCCCACGACCGGCTTCACGCTGCCGAACTTCCGGTTGCTTGTTTACATTAGTATACCGGCCCAGGCTTTCGAGACTACGTGCAAGGTAAAAAATACAATTACGCATGTATTCCATACCTTCTGTTATAACTTTAACTCATTTTATATAGTGCTATCTAATGTATTTTTGTTGTTTCCTAGCGCTGTAAATATCTGATGTATCCATTACAGCTCTCTTCACCAGTCGCTCATTCGTTCATTAATTCACTGATACTCAACGCGTTTTCCCAGATGATTCCATGTCATTGTGGACGCAACCGGCCACCTTGTTGAGGTTTTAAATTAGCAACCAGGTGCATTCTCCGAATTAGAGCCCGGCTCGCTATGATAGCTTTAAGTGAAAAAAAACACCAGAAAGCATTAATTTGTGAAAGAAAAAGCACAAGGACTGGATATTACGTCCTTGGTGACACAAGAGTTGTGTGTAACTGTCCATATCAATGTACTGACTTCAGCCGGATGGGAGATTGAGTCTGCCTAGTTAACGAGAAACTAAGTTGCGTTAGTTTATTCTTTGCCATCTCGAGATCATACTTACAAACATTCTGTGATCAAAATAGTGCGGATTTTCCAATTTTTAAAACTACTAATTGGCATATTTATGACATCACTGAAAATTATTAATGCACGTTATGTAGATTAGGAAAGAAATGTATTCTAAGCATGCAATTAATGTAGTAAAACTGATAATACTCCCTACCTAGCCTTATGTGTATTTTTAATTTAACCACAACTGTAAAGTAAGTACCCTTAAAGTGTTGTAGTTTGTAGACTACCTAGACATTGTACAAATGTCACATACAAGGTGCAATAAGCGGACAAATCGGCGAATGTGCGCTGTGTCCCAAGGTGGGAAAAGGTAGACATCTTGAGGGTTCAGTGCT
The DNA here is from genome assembly GCF_964263255.1 of Lissotriton vulgaris. Classification (NCBI taxonomy): domain Eukaryota; kingdom Metazoa; phylum Chordata; class Amphibia; order Caudata; family Salamandridae; genus Lissotriton; species Lissotriton vulgaris. Next base: position 1,742,614,781 of record NC_141694.1, read on the forward strand.
CTCCCACTTCCCCCTTTGTACTGATTTTTTGTATCCAGAGGCAGCCTGGATTGTGCACCAGCTTCATGCAGGATATATTAATTACTAAGAGGACTTTTGTCCCCCTAATGACCGACCCAAAGGGTCGAAGTACACATCAATTGCCCATGGAGACACTGCTCAGTTTCAAGCCCAGCCGAGTGAGGCACAGTTTGTGTGTCACAGAAACTCTGACACATCCTGGTTACGTCATCCAATCACAACCTTGTGGCTCTACTTTTAATCAGGTGTTCTGGTTATCTCATTGTCCTTAAGAGAGTGCAACATTTCTAAAGAATTTGAAACGCCATTGACACCAAAGCACACTATCACTGCCTTAAAAGAATTTGCCTTTTTAATTGATGAGCTTATGCATGTATTTATAAACCCATATTGAAAGCTGTAGCCTGTACTTAAAATTGTCACCTGTTCAGTTCTGTATGTTTTGTCTCTTTCGGACACAGTGCACATTCGTTGATTTGTCTGCTTATAGCACCTTGTATGTGACATTTGTACAATTTCTATGTGGTCCACAAATTATTACACGATACGTGTAGTTTACTCTTCTTTTCTGTTTTGATTAAATGCACCCTTAAGGCTAGAGTGTATTAGTGGTTTTACCACACTAATTGCATGCATGAACCTATTTCTTTGATTCACTGCAAAGTTGGTATAAATGAATTCAAGGTGAACCGTTGTTTTCAGTATATACTGAATGTCCAGTTTCAATTGGCTTAGAAGGTTGCACCTGTCTTAAATGTGTCTTTTTCAGACTTCGCACTTTAGTAAAAGCGGCCCTCTTCTACCGCTCTGAATTGGTAATTTTGGATGAGCATAAAGCCGTCAACCTCGCCCTCACTCTATCGCCCTCACTCCTATCTATTTATCCATCTATCGCCCTCACTCCTATCTATCTATCGCCCTCACTCCTATCTATCGCCCTCACTCTATCTATCGCCCTCACTCTATCTATCTATCGCCCTCACTCTATCTATCGCCCTCACTCCTATCTATCTATCTATCTATCTATCTATCCATCTATCGCCCTCACTCCTATCTATCTATCTATCGCCCTCACACTATCTATCTATCGCCCTCACTCTATCTATCGCCCTCACTCTATCTATCTATCGCCCTCACTCTATCTATCTATCGCCCTCACTCCATCTATCGCCCTCACCCTATCTATCTATCGCCCTTACTCTATCTATCTACTGCCCTCCATATATTTATCGCCCTCCCTCTATCTATCTATCGCATCACTACAGCATCACTCAGGGGCACCACAACATCACTATGCGCTACCTCATCATCCCTGAATGCCACAGCATCACTTGTCGCCATCACAACGTCAATCAGTGCCACCACAGCATCAATCTGTGCAACCATTCAACAACAACTGGTTCAAATATGTTCTCTCAATGTTTCAAGCTTTCTTACAAATATCACAAAAAGATGTTAATATTTCACTTCTGTTCTTGGATTTTCGTCACAGTAAAATACACTGAACATAATCTTCACAAAAGTTATTTACAAAAGTTTAAGCTATTGCCATTATACATTACAATAACTTTTATTTAAGTATTTATTATTGAAAAACATTAAAAGCTATTGTTATTTGTAATATCAATACATATAAGTCACGTAAATATAACACATATTGCATTACAAATGCTATAGGTGTCACATTTGCGAAAGTTAAAACTATTGGCATTGTAAATGACAAAGCTATTAATTTTGCTATTTTCAAAACCAACACATAAATAAAAAATGTGTAATTTACAATACCAATAGCTCAAACTTTCCTAATACGAGAGCTATTGCATTGCGAATGCTTGTTGTAAATAGTCGTCCATTGACACGGGGATATATGCATAGTTGACCAGGTAAGCTTATAGGTTTACCAAAGCACGTCCGAGTTCTTGCTCTCAGCATACCATTTGACGATTCTTAACAGTGTATACAGTCATCTACATCAGTGGTTCTTAACCTGTGGTATGCGGACCCCCAGAGGTCTGTACCGTCTACTCAAGAGGTCTGTGACTGTATAGAATATTAAATAATATTAGCATTTTAATACAGTATACATAAAGAAGCAAACTGGAAAAGTGAAATGTTGGTATCCTTAGCCCGATTCATTGGAGCTGCTTAAGTGCATACAACAAACAGTATAGTATGGAAAATGTATGGCCTCAATTGAAGTTCCAACAAAAAGAGAGCATACATTCAGAGCAAAAATTACAAAGTGATCTGCCAGAGATTAACATATGACTTGGTCTTTTACATTTAAAAGACGAATTCAGAAAAGTTTAAACCTTCCCATTAAAATTTTAATTTCTCTTTGTTTGTGAATTAAATACAATATTTCATCATTTGTATTATCATTTGATATTCTTCTTTCTCTATATTTCTGTATGCAGCTTGCAATAACATATTTTTAAAAGGTGTAACCATCGCACCACTTTGCCAAGGCACTGTCTAATCGCTTTGCCGATTCTTGTTTTCCCTTTGGTTTTTCTACAAAATAAGAAAAGTCCAGCTTTTTTTAATGGCCTGTTTTGACATGGTAATGGTCTGACGCTAAGAAATAAACTGAGACATCAAAGATTTTTTCTTTGTACACAAAGGCCATTATCCCGTCACATTATACTGTTACATGATATTTGCTGTCACTTTGCTGGCCTTGACTTAGCAATGCGTTATTTGCTCACTGAATGATTCATTCGTGAAATTGTCCTCTCAGTTGTCAACACTGACATCTAAAACACATTTGGCGCTTCCATATCCTAGCGTCATTTCGGGCTGTTTATTTTCGCCGTTTGATGGTGTTTATGACTGCTGTTAGGAAAGGCCGGTCGGCGGGAGAATGTTAAACAGGACAACATTTTTTCAAGCATATTAAGTGATGTTTAGGATCTACACGTGTCCATAAACTAAATATACAATGCCATTTTCACAATTAAGCAGTTAAATAAACTCCAAAAATCTTAAAAGTTCTACTGTCGAGTGATCTTTTGTATTAATAGATTAATTTATTTATTTATTTGTAAAGTTTTATATAGAGTGGAAGATCTCTTCAGAACTATACGTTTTTTTCTCTGTTTATTATTTTTTACTGTACAACTTTCTTTGCTTGTACTTCTCAATGACAGCTGAGTTTGCAATCTTGTGCTGCCTTTGGATAAAACTGAGAAGTGCTATAGTGAAACACTGTGATATATTGTCCAAGCCTCGCCAAGTTGCAGGCCCAGTTGTTTGGCCCCTCCCGCCCTCACCAGTACAAAAGATGCGCTGGGGCTCACGCGCTCTGACCTCAAAGATTGCACTTTCCTGAGGCGGAAGCCGGGAAACAGCTAAGCTGCCACATTTTAAACTGTAATAAAAAAAACTGCTTTGCACTACCCTACCTACCTGCACTATCGCACTTTCCCCTCTCTCAGCCGATTTAGCGCTGACGCGGGAAACATATAAATTGAGCCGCCATCTTGGGGGAAGTTCCGTGTTTCAGGTCCAGTTGTTTGTCCCCTCCCGCCCTCACCAGTACAAAAGACACGCTGGAGATCAGAAACTTCACATTTCCTACCTCAACACCTGCTCCCTAGTCAAGCACCAATTAGATATTTTCCTTTTCTTCTCATCTAACGAACCAGACATCTTTTTTGTTACTGAAACATGGCTCAACACTGACTCCTCCCCGGACATCTTGGCAGCCCTCCCAGACAACTATTACATCCTGCACGTTGACCGAGCCTCAGGGAAAGCAGGGGGGGGAGTTGGGCCATCATCAACAAAAACCATGTCTTCACCAACATGTCGACATTCGAACTCCCTGCAGCAGATAATCTTATCATCAAACTCGAATCAAAAGTTGGACCACTAATATGCATATTAATATACAGACCCCCACAACACATGCCCCTTTTCCCTCTCTCACTGTGCGACCAATTGGCCGCCATGGTTACAGACTACACAAAAATCCTACTAATTGGCGACTTCAATTACTGGTGTAACAGTGATATCGGTGGCCCTCAGGCAAGCAAACTAATGGAGCTTCTTTTGGGCCTCAACTTCAGCCATCACATCACCTCCGCCACCCACGTCAAGGGACACATATTGGACCAGGTGTGGAGCACCAACCTTACTATCTCCTCGCCCATCATATCCCCCTGCATATGGTTCGATCACTTTTTGATTAACTTCAGCATCTCCATCCCAACGCATAGTAAGTCCATAACAACCAAGGGGGGGCTCATTAGAAAATGGGGCACCCTTGACAAACAAGCATTCCTGGAAAGTCTCAAACTCTATACCAGCCTGTAATGCAGACCTCGATCAGGCCGAGGCTGACATCTCAAACTGGCTCTTAGCAGCAAGTAACACACATGCCCCTCTAAAAAAGCTCAAAACCGTTCGTCGGTCAGACGCTCACAAATGGTTTTCTCCGGGCCCAAAAACTAGCCATCTGCCAAAAGGAACGGAAATGGAGGAGAGCCTATGACCCCCTTGAAAAAACTCACTATTTGGCTGCTCGAGCAGACTATATGAAAGCCATCACCCAAGCCAAAGCCTCCTACTTCTCGGGCATAATAGAACACTCGGATAGCAAATCCAAGGATATTTTCGCTATTGTCAACAAGCTCTCCAACTCTGAAAGAACTCTGCCCAAGCCTTTGGTCACCCAGGACCTATGCAATTCTCTCAATCAATATTTTCTCGACAAAATCGCCACCATCAAATCCAGCATCCCTGCCATGGGCATTCCTGCCATAGACCCTTCACTTCCCTCCCCCGCATGCGCCCTCAGCACCTGCTCCCTAGATCACTTCCCACCCCGCGACGCACTCTCCCTACAAGCCCTCCTGATCAGGGTAAAATCTGGCTCTCCTCGAGACTGCTGTCCTCCTCACATCCTAAAAAACGTATTTTCGGTGTTATCCCCTCCGATCTTAACATTTCTCAATGCGTCACTATCCCAAGGCGTGGTTCCTAAAATCTTCAAAGAGGCAGTTGTCGTACCCCTCTTTAAAAAACCAGTGGCCGACCCCTCCACTCTCTCCAATTACAGGCCATTCTCCCTCCTCCCCTACCTGGCTAAGGTATTGGAGGCTCACGTTATTACCCACCTCTCACACTTAATTGATTATTGATATCCAACTTTCTGGACCCCTTCCAAGCTGGATTTCGACCCGCCCACTCCACCGAGACAGTCATCACTGCTGTCTTGGACTCTCTCCGCCACAATGCAGATATGGAATCCCCCAGGCCCTGGTCCTACTCGACCTCTCGGCAGCGTTTGACACGGTCGATCATAGCATTCTCCTCGACCGCGTGAAACAGGTCGGCATCTGCAACTCAGCCCACAGCTGGATCAGGTCCTTCCTCAGCGACCGTACCCAAGCCGTCTGCCTGGCCCCTTCTTAGCCCCCAAACTCCACACTTCCTGCGTGGTCCCCCAAGGCTCCTCGCTGTCTCCCCTTTTGTTCATCCTCTATATGCTCCCCCTGATTCAGTCCCTCAAAGCATTCAAAGCCGTCACATTCAACTATGGTGATGATCTCCAACTCATCTTTACCATCAATAATTCCCCTGAATTCATCCAGGAGTTCCAGAGCACTATGCTATTCATCCGCCATTGGATGGACTCCAGCCAGCTGAAATTAAATCCCGGCAAGACCGAACTAGTCCTCAATGGCAAAAGCCAACTATTCTGGGGCTCGCACTATTGGCCACCAGAACTCTGCTCCCCTCCTACTCCCTCTACCTCGGTCAAAAGCCTGGGGGTGTCCATTGACAAAAACCTGTCACTAAAAACCCAAGTGAGCACGGTAGTGTCCACATGTTTCTTCCAGCTCCGCAAGATCAGGAAGATTAGTCGGATGCTCACTCAGCCAGCCCTGATCCAGGTGGTGATAGCTCTCGTACTGTCACACCTGGATTACGCTAACTCTATCTATCTGGGTCTCCCTCTCGCTCTCAGCAAGCGCCTCCAGATGGCTCAAAACCAGGCCGCCAGATTGATTCATCGACTGCCACGCTGGCAGTCAGCAAGGCCTCTGTTAAAACAACTTCATTGGCTCCCCATCCCTCAGCGAGTCCCATTCAAAACGGCCTTCATTATCTTCAAATCCCTTCACGTCCGTAGCCCCCAATTCATCAACAACCTTTTGCCTAGATACACCCCCTCCCGTAACCTCCGGTATGCCAATCAAAATCTCCTGACCATTCCCCCTTACAAGCTCCAATGCCAGGGAGGTCGCAGGTTTGCCATTCTTGCTTCCAAACTATGGAACTCCCTTCCCTTGGAAATCCGTTCCTGCACCAACCTCCTGATATTCAGGAAACAGCTTAAAACCTGGTTGTTCACCCAGGCTCATGCATATCTCTCCTACCACCAAAGCATCTGTCAGTCAGCGCCATGAAACCTCTGGGTGTACAAGAGCTATATAAAACCTTGCTAACAGTCGGTTTGCCCCATTGTAAGCACATGTTTTCCGCAGTCTGCCTATTTCTCACCTGGAATATTTTTTCTTCTCCTTTGTGATTTGTCCCACGAAAGGAGATTTTTGACGGATGTTACGGGCGTGGCTTGGGCGCGTAATGTGGTGCCCGTTTGGGACAGAGTGCGGTCGGACATGAAAACTTGGTCCAGAATGCCCCTAAATATTTATGGCAGCTCGGCAATATTTAAAATGGTGGCCCTCCCGTGCCTCCTATACCAGCTGCAGAATCACCCATATCCCATAGCGCCGCAGTGGTTTCGCCAGGTGAACGCGGCGCTGAGTCAGTTTCTTTGGGCTGGTGGAGTGGCGAGGGTGGCTCTTCGCACTTGCTTCCTGTCCACGTACTGTGGGGGCCTGGCCACTTCGGACATTGTCATACTACCAGGCGTCTCACTTGCTGGTGCTTAATGAGTGGTGGTATGGGGACCGGAATGATCCGGCCTATGCACTCGTGCGATATATGATGGACCCGAACACGCTACATACTATCCTGTACTCAGCGACCGTTAGGAAGAGGCTTTCCGTAGTCACCCAGGTAGTTTTCTGAGTATGGCGTGGGGCTCTGCGCCGCATGGGATGGTGGAACAAGTTGACGAGGGAGACCCCGTTGTGGCAGAACGGGCAACTGCCGGCACTGGCGTCCCTACAGGGATTTCGGGGCTGGGATGCCATCAGCATCTCAACACTGGGGCATGTCACGAAGGGTGCGACCCTCAAGTCGTTCCAAGCCTTGAGTGAGGAATATGCTATGCCTAGAACCCAATTTTTCAAGTATCTGCAGCTGCGCCACGCCTTGTCCCCCTCGCTGGTAGGTTTGGAGTCATTACCTGAATTCAGCCCCCTTGAGGCCAAGTTGTTTATGGGGGAATTGGAGGAAAAGAACATTTCTAACATATATCAGACCCTGGTCACGCACTGCTCCTCTTCCCTTGATCGGCTGCGTTCTGTGTGGGAGGGTGATGTTGGAGCTTTCGAGAAGGAGGACTGGAGGGAGGCCCTGGAAGCACCAAGGGGAGCGGCTATAGCGGTGCGTTTACGCTTCATACAATTTAAATACTTGCATAGGGCCTACTATACCAGAGACCGACTGTGGAAGGCTGGTTTGATTGCCTCCCCTGAGTGTTTGAGATGCGAACGGGCGGTGGGTACTTTTCTTCACACAGTATGGTCGTGTGCAAAGCTGTCGATTCTGGATGGGTGTCTGGGATTGCTTTTCTGAAGTGTTGGGCTGGGACCTCCCCCGATCGCCGCAGCTCGACCTTCTGCATATCATGGAACAGGTTGGAGGCAACATGTATAAACGCCATCTATTAGTCTTGGGCCTTACAGTGGCCAAACGTGATATAGCTCGGGCCCCCTTGCTGGAAGTGTGGAGAAGGGGATTGGACTATTGCATGGGGCTGGAGCGTCCAGTGTTTGAGGCCAGGGGCTGCCCCAGGAAGCATTTTAAGATATGGAAGAGATGGGCGGACTATAGGGGGCTCTGGCTGGAGCCGCCTGCGTCCCAAGACGTTGGAGAAGAACTTTAACTAATGGACCATGGGTGGAAAGGAGCACGCACTATTAGTGGTTTGGGACTATGTAGACACTGTGTGGGGGTAAGGGTGGGACTTGGGAGGAAGGGTAGGGAGTTGGGGGTTGGTGGGGCAGCTTCATTACCAAATATTGATTGAACTGACTACATGTGATATTTTATAATTTGCTCACTGGTCCTTCGATGTGTTGCGGGACGGTGTCCCATAATTCCTATGTCAGTACTACAATAAAATTTGTTCTGGAAAAAAAAAAGTCCAGTTTAAAGTGACATGTGGGTTGTCAGCTGTGGTTGATCCTTGTTAAGTGCCTTGAGCCCTGGCACTTAACTGTTTACAAATTAAGTAGAAAAGGGGTAGGTAACCCAATATACCCTTGCGGACTTGGGCAGATACAGTAAGTTAAAAAATTGCCAGCAGGGGAATTTATTTAAACTGATAATTTGACAGAAATCGGATTTAGTTCTTGCTTATATTAAAGAATCCGGCCCAACTTAATTGGTATCTGATAATAATTTGTTTCGCCTCTATATGAGAGAGAGCAATCATATGAATGAAGAAAGAAAAGCAACACGGGAGATCTTATCAAAAAGTTATTATTTCTTTTTATTGTGCAAAGAATTTTTTATAAGGGTACATATCAATCATTACAATTGATCTAAATTCATTCAGATGAAAAAAGGAATCAAACAATTTCTCCTATAGTACATCAGAATAAAAAGTCCAAAGTCAAACAAATATTTGAGAGACTTCTAATTTTCACTAGAAGATAGTCTCTTCTGTAGTAAATATCAAATATACAATAGGACTTTGTAGTCGACGTTTCGGTCTTTTTGTTTTACTCGTCAAGACCTTCTTCCGGACATAAGAAATTTGCATCTAACGATGACCCCCTAAGAAAATATAATGTAACATATTACTGTCAAATCCATCTTATGTTACAACTTGTTTAAAAAGACATATATAATCAGTGTGCAAGTGAAAGATCTTTAAATTCAAAATGAATTCGATCTCATAAATTCGTCTAATTTTTATCTTAGACAATGTTTTTTAAAAAAACCTTCAACTCTAGAAGAATTAACATTCTGTTCCAGTGACCTGAAAAAGATAGTCACACATTTTTGCACTGTGTACAATGCATTGTTGTCAACTGAGCTCAACTCACAATTTATATGATATTTGAAGGTATTTAAATCAGCCTGCTTACATTCCATTTATGCAGTCTGAACAATGTCACCGTATCAACAAAGTCAATGGAAAACTTACTTGTATTACAGATCCCAACTGAGATTCAAAAACACCTCTGACAGTTTTAGTTTTCTATAAATAAACATTAATATGTCAAAGCTTTGTAGAAAAGAGGATTTGCCCTTGCCTGAACCCCACTTAATTATGTGTTTACCTGAGTGTATATCACGCACTGGTCGAAGCACTAATGCGTTTAATTCCTCGGTTGAAATTTATTCTGTTTTTCTTTTTCATTCATAAGGATCTGTAAAATTAAATATTTGTGCTGACTCAATATCTATTAAAGAGGTGCACCACTAATTGAAAAAGCTAAACAACATCCTGCAATTTATTACGTGATGTAAAGAACGCATAGGTTCGAAGGTATAATCAGCGTATATTGAACCAACAGGCTGTCATATAATAAAAATCGGCCTGTGGTCATAATCGTTTATACGTAACACTTAGAAAGCACTATGTTGCAGGACCATAAGTGACAAGACCCGCATTACATCATTGGCTGTAGACGGAAAACGGAAGAACGAATTGGCATGACATAACTTAAAACTCAAACATCTTTTTCATTCAAGCAATTCTATCCCCAGTGTTAACACTGGCGGGGGATTCCGTGACACATTTAGATTTGCTATATTGTAAACGCTTTTGGTGGCATGGCGGTATTGTCACTAAAGTGTGCTAAACTAGAGCGCATTGATACTCTAGCTTCATTTAGATCAACAAAATTAAAACATTGAAATGCGCCGCATTGTCCTAGTTTTAAATTGCAGTTTGCGTCTAGTTGCATCTCTTGATATTTTAACTAGCGGAACACTTAGCAAAGCAGCATGTGGGTTATAAGACGAAATGTTGTGAGAGTAAATCTCTATGCATTAAATTTAAGCATTTATACACAATTTATACACTCCGGTAAACACATAATTAAGTGGTGTTCAGGCAAGTGCGAATCCTCTTTTCGACAAAGCTTTGACATATTAATGTTTATTTATAGAAACCTAAAACTGTCAGAGGCGTTTTTGAATCTCAGTTGGTATCTGTAATACAAGTAAGTTTTCCATTGACTTTGTTGATACAGTGACATTGTCTAGTCTCAGTTGGGATCTGTAATACAAGTAAGTTTTCCATTGACTTTGTTGATACAGTGACATTGTCTAGTCTCAGTTGGGATCTGTAATACAAGTAAGTTTTCCATTGACTTTGTTGATACGGTGACATTGTCTAGACTGCATAAATGGAATCTAAGCAGGCTGATTTAAATACCTTGAAATATCATATAAATTGTGAGTTGAGCTCAGTTGACAACAATGCATTGTCCACAGTGCAAAAATGTGTGAGTTTCTTTTCAATAGAGCAGCATGTTAATATATAGATACATTGTGAGTTTGAGCTCAGTTGACAACAATGTATTGTCCACAGTGTAAAAATGTGAGATTCATTTTCAGGTCACTGATACCGGCTCTTTTCAATGGAACAGAATGTTCATTCTTATAGAATTGTAGACTTTTTTAAAAAAACATTGTCTATAAGATAAAAATTAGACGAATTTATGAGATCAAATTCATTTTGAATTTAAAGATCTATCACTTGCACACGGGTTATATGTCTTTTTAAACAAGTTGTAACATTAGATGGATTTGACAGTAATATGTTACATTATGTTTTTTTAGGGGGTCATCGTTAAATGCAAATTTCTTTTGTCCTGAAGAAGGTCTTGGCAAGTAAAACAAAAGGACCGAAACGTCGACTACAAAGTCCTATTGTACATGTGTTATTTACTACAGAAGAGACTATCTTCTAGTGAAAATTCGAAGTCTCTCAAATATTTGTTTGACTTTGGACTTTTTATTCTGATGTACTATAGGAGAAATTGTTTGATTCCTTTTTTCATCTGAATGAATTTTGATCAATTGTAATGATTGATATGTACCCTTATAAAAAATTCTTTGCACAATAAAAAGAAATAATAACTTTTTGTTAAGATCTCCCGTGTTGCTTTTCTTTCTTCATTCATATGATTGCTCTCTCTCATATAGAGGCGAAACAAATTATCAGATACCAATTAAGTTGGGCCGGATTCATTAATATAAGCAAGATCTAAATCTGATTTCTGTCAAATTATCAGTTTAAATACATTCCCTTGCTGGCAATTTTTTAACTTACTGTTTACAAATTAAGCACTGATTTGTATTGCAGCAACTTCTCTAGTGGAGCTATGTTGTTTGTACATTCTGCAGTCCAGTGGCTGCATTATGTTTCATTAATCTTCCAGTATTGTATTGGTGCTGTGGGATTCTTCCCTTAATATAATCAATATTGTTGTTACATTTTGAAATATTTGCTGATGATGGACAGCACAATTGAAGAGATCCTACACAGAGGACCATAGGATCCGTCAGCTGTTTTTTGTGGTCACTAGCATGCAATTTATCTGGTCTACGCAAAAAAATGAAAAATGTTCTAACAAGGCTGTAGACTCCCCACAAATATTACCAAAGACAGACTTGAGGTTATTCTTCTGGAAATACTACTAAACTGGTGAAATGGCACTTAGCTAGAGCCTCAAATCTCGAGGACGGAAAAGTGAAAACCAAAAGTTGCCGGCTTTAAGCCTCACCATGGGCCCAATTCACAAAGGTAACTTACACTTTGCGTAACTTACACTTTGCGTAACTTACACTTTGCGTAACTTACACTTTGCGTAACTTACACTTTGCGTAACTTACACTTTGCGTAACTTACACTTTGCGTAACTTACACTTTTGCATAACTTACACTTTTGCATAACTTACACGTGTAAGAAATTCACACGTTTGAGAATGTTTACTTGTTTTTGGCTATTCACAAAATCCGAGGGTAAATTTACTCCAAAAGTGTAACTTGCATCACCAAATTTAAGGACCCGGTGCTATTCACAAACTGCAAGGGCTATTTACAATTTTGAGTAATTTACACGTGTAATATATTATTACACTTTTGAGTAAATTCACTTCTTTTGGCTATTCACAAAATCAGAGTGTCAAGTTATTTATAATTGTAAGAGACATGTAAGTTACACTTTTGTAAATGTACACTTGGATATTGTGAAGTAAAAAATTTGTAAACTTACTCAAAAGTGTAAATTGCTCAAAGATGTAAGTTATCTTTTGTGAATTAGGCTCAAAATGTCTTGATGTATTAAGCTTATGATTAGTAAACTCGGAGGCTTAATATTTTGATGGGATCTGTTATTGTCCTGTAATATTTCTAGCAGTAAAGAAGCCCTTAAAGTACACAGCATATTAGTTTGGCTGTCAATGATTACAAATAAGTATACATCACAACCACTGCTACTGTTGACCGCAAATAGTGGTGCTCTTTATGGTGAGTGTTTAAGAACAAAATGTTCCTTAGTGGTAAACTACACTTCACTGCATATTGCATGGCACCCAATAGAGTGTCAAATGCATCAAGAAATCCGTAGATTTTAATTAGAACATTTGTTTGACTCACTGTGAAGCAAACAATATCTGAAGGAATGTGCTGGAGAACAGTGAGATGTGTCTTTAGTTCTTTAAATTGTTTCCTGTAGCACAAAGAGGACCAGGGGGAGGCATTCTAGAGACACGCCCATGAGTCCTTGGTCCTCTTCTCCCCATCGTTAACAATTTATAATGTAGACTGATGTACAGATTCTTGGAGGCAGAGCAGTTACTCCCAGCTGGAACACATAGAAATGTGTGTCCATCAAGCCATCTAGATCTATTCTGAGGTGACCTATTGAAATAAATTACATAGTTTGCACTAGAATCTGAATGCCAGTGGGAGCCAGTGAAACTTCCACCTTAGAAAATGAGACCATATTTCTTCGACTCCCAACCTTATTGAACTGTGTAATTTTTGACACATCTGGATTTACTCATGCTCTCATTAGTCATGCAAAGACATAATTGTTTTAATAAGGAATGACGCCTCGTAGTCCATGTAGATATTTAGATGGTTTATTCAAGATACTTGTTATGATGGAGAGCCCCACCAGGAGCAGCCGTCCTACTGCTCAGCCCATCCTCCAACTGACTCTCTCACTCACCAACATTCCAAAGCCACCTCACTCACCAACATTCCACCACCCCAGTCACACTGGCTGAGAAGCAGCTATAACACATCTCCTTTCTTTACAAAATCACAATGGAACTCTAGGAAGGATGACATTAAAACTAATGCATGCAAAAGAAAAGCATTAGAACAATTGCATGCACATAAACGATGTAGCAATGGACTAATACGAATGCATGAACATAACAGATGAGAACATTTCATGCACAACAGAAACTACAATGAAACCAGCAAAGAAAGCAGAGTGAAAGGTAAAGAGATTACACTCACGTCATCTCTCTTTCTAACCAAACAAAGGACACACTACCACACCACAAACCGAACCCTAATACTACAAAAAGGCAGCTGACCAGGCTAACACAAAAGTGGTACATAGGGCACCAACCAGGGGGCACGGTAGGAGCCGTCCAAAACAAGTATGTGCAAAACAAGTATGTGCGGATCACCACATGAACCATGTGACATCTAAGTGTCCTTCACCCTTACCCGTATTAAGGGTGGAAAGTGTGGAAAAACAGTCCACACGAACCAAGAAAAGAACAAAATAGCTCTACATTCAATCTCATAGTAAAATTGAAACAACAATCAACAGTGATAAAACACTCACACTGTAAAAACCTGGCTCACTCTCTACCCTTCACCCTAACCCCATAGGCTGAGTGGAAAAACAATTAAAGCCCATGTACTGTGGCTTAACATTGCCACACAACACTAACAAAATCTGGCATCTCCACTGCCCTTCATCCTTACCCGTAGTGAGGGTGGAAAGTGTAATAAAAAGGTAAAAATACCTCACTCACGTTTAATAAATTAGGCTTTTTCTCTGCCCTTAACAGCAACAAATTCAAATAAGCCAGAAGGTATGAACTGCACAGCACAAAAAACAAAAACTCTCTCCCAAAAAAAGAATTTGAATACTATGACTGCAAATTGACAAGCGCCCAAACACCATGTACACAGAATGAGCACTCTGAACCCCCGCAAAACTTGCAAAGAGAAAAAAACCTGGGTACAAACGAGAAAAAACACAATCAAGGATTGTACCTCTGACAATATGACATCAATAAAATAATTACCACCAAAACAGGGCAAAGCAAGACATTGAAAAATAAGTAGCAATGGCAACACTGAGAATGAACATATGAAACACTCCTGTGTGTCACCGCTCACCCGAGCCCCTTCTTGAGTCCGCCGAACTACAACTAAACTAATAATAAATTAAAAAAAACTTTTTGCATAGTCTTATAGTGTAATAGGACACTATCACTGTACTGTACTGTGGATCATCTTGCTTCAAAAAGTTGCAGGCGGGAGACAGTAAACAAAATAAACAGCACCTTTAGTCTCTCTGGAAACTCCCTCTGGGAACAAAACAATGTAGAAAAAGAGGAATGCAACCGTGAATTCCGATGGAAATTGCATGGCACAGGAACTACGGAGGTCCGGAGCTTGAGATTTGCAGGTAAAAGTAATATGGCGGCACGCAAATTGACGGAGAGCCGGGTGGCTCCCGGCACATCCGTGCAGAACAACGTGTAAGCTGCAGAACACTGCGCGACCTGAAGACAGGGCTCGCCCTAGGGACCAAGGATGGTGATTAAAGAGTCAATGGATTTGAAAGTTTTTTTTTTAACCCCTTGCATGATGCCGCGATTCTGCGCCTGTGCGGCACATTCCAATCGCAGGTGCGGTCATGACGGCCGGGAGCCGCCGTCAGCACACGAGCACTGTGTGCCATGACGGCTCCCGGCCGTCATCAGCATGCAAGGGGTTAAACTGGCGCAGGACACAACAGTCTAGTGAGGGGTAAACAAATACCTGAGTAGCACAAACCGTATCAATCCACATCACACGCGTAGGTGGGTAGATAAACTCCTCCTCCTCCTCCTCCTCGCAGTACCTCGCAAATTGCTCTCCCACACCGACCGGGAGAAATACTCTTCCAAGAATGCACCTCCAAAGTTGCTCTTCCCACAGAGTGAGGGAACTCCAGCAGCTTAACACCTTTCATGACACAGACTGCGGGGAGTTTTTCCACTAGAGGTTCCCCTTGATATGGACACCAGGGACTTTGGAGACTAAACCGATTTGTTGCTCTTCATGACATGGACAGCAGGGACACCACCCTCCCCTCCCCCCATGTGTCACTCCTCGTGATAAGGACTCTGGAGGCTCCTCTTCCTAGTAGCACCCCTGAACAAGGGCTATGGGGACTCCTCTCACTAATCGACACTCCCAGCACATGTTGTGGGTAGGGAGCAAAGCGGACACAGCACATTGGCCCAGATCCATACGCAGTGCTGGAGACCCGATCCAAGTTGTAATGGAGACTCAGCAGGATGACCCAAATAGCGGCTGCAGCAGACCGGCAAAAGGTCAAAAGATGACCAGCTTGGAACACTACAGCTCCACTCCACAGACACAGCAGTAACTGGCATGCCTGGGTTAGGGCTGACCGATCTTTAGGTCACTGGTGGAGCACAGGGTTGCCAGCTTGCTGAACAAGAGATGCTTCTTCAAGTTATTCTTCTTTAATTTCCAGTTTCTTTAGTCTTCATAGTTATGGTCCATTTAGGTAGCACACGTAGGTTCTTTACAGTAAAATTGTCGCCAAAAATATGTTGTGATAAGGAATGATGCCTCGTAGTCCATGTAGTCCATAGTTAAGATGGTTTATTCAAGATAGATGTTATGATGTAGAGCCCCACCAGGAGCAGCCTTCCTGCTGCTCAGCCCATCCTCCAACTGATTCTCTCACTCACCAATAATCCACAGCCACCTCACTCACCAACATCCACCACAGTCACACTGGCTGAGCAGCAGGTATAACAATAATCCATTACAGTAATCTAGCTGGGCGTTGACTCAAGCCGCGAGGAACATGCCTTTCATTTGGAAGAATTCTGAGGCAAGCAAGATGAACAAAAGGTTTTGCTTGCCACTTATACTTGTAGCTCCATGGTAAGGGAGTTATGATATGAACCCTTCTCGACCTTTGATGCAAGGTAAGTAACCTTACTCGCTTTTTCCAGAGTACCAAAGATAAGCTGTATTTTGAGCCATTCAGATTTTGCCAGTCCTCCCACATTCAGGATGCTATGGCCTGAAGGCAAATACGATGCTTATCATGCTCATTGTGAATCTGGGTGTCTGGCTGTTACCGGCATATTTATTTATTTAATATTGTTAAATGGGACACCTGGAGTGTGTGGTACAGCAGCTGTTCATGAATATATGGCTGTAGCAGATAATGGTTCTAAAACCATTATCAACAAATATTAAGGAGGCAAACCCAAATACTTTGGGAGAGGAGTTGCTCTAAGAGGATCTTGCTGTGGGTTAGTTTGGAAATTTTTTAACAAAGTGTGTTTCAAGATACGCCCCTACTGAAGCATTGTGTCAGTGCAAAGTAGGCTCTGATTTAGAGAACATTACAAAATAGGGTGCCACAGCTTCTCAGGCCTTGGAAATTGCTTGATATGGTGTACAGGCCTAGTATTGCATATGTGGGTACAATGACACCCATGTAGTTGGAGTATACTCCACAAAGTAACTGAATTGATGTTTGTTGAAATTAATCAGGAAGCATTTGTAGAAGTAAGTAGGTTTAATGTCCAGCACAGCATCAGCAAGTACACAAATCAGATCCAAGGTACAACTGACTCCTTACACTAAACCTTCTAGAATTCCAGGTCATGTTGGAATCAAAACATAATATGCAGGGCAGACATCAGAAGAACAGAGTGATGTCATACAAGCACAATTAATTAATTAATAGGAAGAGGAAACATAGAATGTAACACATCCCCCTTTTCCATAACAAAGATAACACTAAACATAGTCTCTAAATTTCAATGGTCTATTTGTGACACGAACATTACGTTTGATCCTTGAGGCAATGGTGTCTTGATTACCCTGCCCTGAAATATCAGAACAAGGTAAATTCTTAGCACAGGCACCATGAGCAGCATAGTTACATTTTGCAATTCTTTTAGTGTTCCATAACTTACCATCCTGAGTAATAACAGAATTAGAGAACACTTTTTTAATCTGTATAGGTCTACCAAACTTAGATGAACCTTTAGTCATTAAACCAGGTTTTTTAATTCGCACCCAATCCCCTACAACAAAATCATGCATTTTGACATTCCATTTTTTGTTGTACCAACACATGGTCTTGTTCTGTTTTTCTTCGACTCTTTTAGCCGTATCATGTACACATTCCCTAGTAGATAATTTATCTTGACATTTATCCATAAGCCACCATGGACAAATTTTAGAGGCTGGATCTCTACCCTTCAATAATTTGAAAGGACTAATTCCAGTTGTAGAATGAGGCGTAATTCGATAAACCCACAACCTCTCTCTCAACTCACTCAACCATTCTCCACGTGTATTAATGACATCAGCAATGTAAGATTTCAACACCCTATTGAACCTTTCTACTTGACCGTTTTCATGCGGTTCATACAAAGATGTACATTTGTGCACAATGCCATGTCCCTTCAAAAGGTTTTCCATCTCTGATGACTTCAATTGGACACCATTGTCCGTTACCAGAATAGAAGGGCAGCCCTCTCGAGCAAAAATCTCCTTGAACAACAAAATAACAGCATTAGTGGTGGCAGAGGGAACAAACTTCACCTCTGGCCATTTTGAATGGAAATCAATTAACACCAATGCAAAACGTGAATTCTCTGGTAAGTTCCTGAAAGGTCCCGCAATGTCGAAAGCTAATTTTTTCCAAGGCACCTCTGGCCATTTTGCCACCTTTAAAGGTGGAACATTAGTTCTGAGCATCTTTTCACTAGATACACACTCGGTACATTCCCTTACTGTTCTGTCAATGTACGCATCCATTCCTGGCCACCAAAAGAAGGTCCTAATCAATCTCTTCATGGACGATATACCTGGGTGTGTCTTGTGAGCCAATTTAAGAATCATGTCTTGTATACCCTGCGGTGGAACACATTTGCCAGATTTAAACAAAAAATCATTCTCCATTTCTAACTCATCTGCAACCTTAGCAAAAGGCAATAACTCTTCCATAATCACATTTTTCTTGGGCCAACCCTCCATCACAAACTTTTTGAGGGTGCTCCACTTATCGTCTTCACTAATGCAATTGTTCCACTTCTCCTCAGTAATCTCTTGAAACTGATCACCCAGTACATCAGCAATAGATAAAGAAAAATCAACTTCTCTAATGACATCAACATCATCTTGTTTAAATGGAAGCCGAGAAAGAAAGTCCGCTGTAACATTTTTTTTACCTGGGACATATTCCGTACTGAAATTATACTCCTGTAACTTGGATGACAATCTTGCAATTCTGGCAGTCGAATTCCATCCACCACCAGTAGATAGGATATTAACTAACGGCTTATGATCCGTTCGCAGAACAAATCTACAGCCCCAGACATACAAACGAAAATGTTCGACAGCCCACACACATGCAAGTAGCTCCCTCTCAATCACTGCATACTTCCTTTCGCTGTCATTTAGTGTGCGAGATGCAAAAGCTACATTCCACTCCTCTTTTCCTTCTCTCTGTGACAGAACACCCCCTAGGCCATATAGACTCGCATCTACAGTTATAACACATTCTTTCTTCATCCTGAAAGGTTTCAACGTGGGGGCATTGACAATGTCCTTTTTTATTAACTCAAAAGCCTCCTGTTGTTCCTTAGACCAGACATACGTCACATTCTGTCTTAACAAACTTCGCAGAGGTTCCATTTTGGTAGCAAAACCTTGCACAAATTTGCTATAGTACTCACACATTCCTGTGAAAGACAGTAATTGATCTCTATTGACAGGTGATGGTGCTTTGACTATGGCATCAACATTATTTTTCTTAGGAATGATTCCATCTCCAGATAGAGTATGTCCTAGATATTCAACCGAATGTTGGAACAGTTTACATTTATGGGCTTTTAAGGTAAGGCCATGATCTTCTAACCTCTTGCAAACTTCATAGAGATGTCCTACATGGTCATTTTCATTTCTTGAAAAAATCAGAATGTCGTCCTGAAAACACTTAACATACTCATCTAAGTCTCTAAAAATCAAAAACATGACTCTTTGAAAAACTGACGCGGCCGACGCCAGGCCAAAAGGCATTCTAGTATATTGATATAAACCAAAAGATGTAATAAACGCTGTCAGTTTCTTAGATTCCTCTTTAAGTTCAATCTGATGGTACGCTGAACGTAAATCTAGCGTTGAAAATATTTTTGCACCTTCAAACATTGATACTACCTCGTTGATATTGGGTAAAGGGTGACAGTCTATGACAATATTAGCATTCAGCGCCCTGAGGTCTACACACACTCTTAATTTTTGATCAGGCTTGCGGACTAAAACTATGGGAGAAACCCACTCTGCTGACTCAATAGTTTCAATTATGCCCTCATCTGACAATTCTTTTAACGTGTCTTTCAGTTCTTGTCTTACACTAATGGGTACACCCCTTATTTTTTGCTTCACTGGTATAGCATTGTCTTTCAATACAATCTTGTGTGAGAAACTCTTTAACTTTCCCAATTTGTCACAAAAAACATTTTTAAAAGAGTTGACAAGTTTTTGTTCTTCACCATCAATCTTGAAATTATCTTCCACTGTGGCCACTTGGTTATAAAGTGTATCATCACATAACATAACAGGTTCCTTAGCTCTGGGATTTAGTATAATACCCAACTTGTATTGGTCACGCCAACCCAGGACATTGACACCTTTTTTTGCAATGTAAAGTTTTATGTCAGCAGATCTGTGTTTAAAATGTATAGACACCTCAAAAATACCTTCAACTTCAATCTGATGTCCCTCAAAACTAACGGCCTTAATATCTGGTTGTTCCAACTTACTAAGACAAAGATGATCACTTAACTTTTCAAACAAATAATGTTCTGTCATAATTGTCCATGGCGATCCTGAGTCTACCATTAAGGATAATTTAACTTGACATATTACAAAATCAGCATTGGGTGATTTTTTTATGTGCGCCGGAACAATATCAATTATAGAGACAACAAAACCTTTGTCTATCATGTTTGTTTCCTGTAATGAATCTTGTGAATTGCTATTGTGAGTGGTTTCATTACAAGTGAGAAAAGAAACTGCTCCCTTATAGGGTGTGGTATTCCGTTTGATATCTTTACAAACACTGGTGAAATGTCCCATTCTACCACAATTTCTACATTCCTTGTTAAGAGCAGGACATCCAGGGAAAGAAGCTAAATGTGATCTATTTCCACATCTATAACAAACAGACGTACCACCAAACATTCCCTGAAAATTCCTATTGAAACCTCCTCTGTAATTTTGTTGGAAACGTGAAGGTTGAGAACGTTGATAGGTTTGTTGCATATGATTATCGTTCCTGAGTTTAACATTACATATTTCCTCTTCTGTGACTTTCTTATTAGCATTATCTTTAACAACCTCCATCCATTTTTCGGATTGTTCTAAAGCTTTAGCTTCCGAAATGGCCTCAGCTAACGTGGGATTACCCAACACCCACAATCTCTCCTGTATTTTTTTATTTTTAACATGTACTATGATTTGATCTCTGATCATTTCATCTGTTAACATCCCAAAATTGCAATGTATAGATAATGATCTCAAACCTGTAAGAAAATCATCAAAGTTTTCATCAGACTTCTGTTCCCTTGTATAAAATTTAAATCGATTTAAAGCAATACTGGTGACAGGTTTAAATCTTTTCTCTATACGTAATAAGGCTTCGTTATAAACATTTAGATTGTCACCACTACCATCATTCTGTACTGTAACTTGAGGTAAGGATCTAAAAATAACCTGACCTGATCCTAAACAATGAAGGAAAATACTTTTCTTTCTTTCTGCTCCCATGCGTTCCCCATCAATTGCCTTCATATATGTAATGAACTCCTCCTTCCATCTTACCCATGGCATAGGAGGGTCACCCTTAGTTTGTAGGAATTTTGCTGGGCGGTCGAACTGCATAATGAATTGAAATTGATAGGTAATAAAGCAATGTATAAATGCTAAAGATGTAGTAATTGTACTTCAATTAATCAATACCAAAGAAAAAAATGAAAAAGTAGAAATAGACTGTAGAAAACGATACATGAAAAATCCTGTTTCTATATAAATAAGTTAAAACATGAATGAAATGGGAGTTAATAGTCTTGCCGTGTGAAAATTTGTGTCCAAAACGATCGAAATTGATGTAAAATATGCTTCGTTGTCGGAGCTCCGTGTATTGTTGGTTTCTGTTGTCTTGGCAACTAAAAATGGCCGCCGACGTTATGACGCGCTGTACAGATACGTGATGATGCGCTGCGTGAAGACGCCGGAAGAAGATGTGACAACTCGCGTAGGCAGGCGTGCGAGGTAATGTCTTGGCAACCGGTCAGAATCCTGGCAACAACTTGCGCAAAAACAATGACGTATCTTATCCTTAGCAACAGTACACAACAACGCTCGAGGAGAGCAGCTGCTCGCGTGAGATGGCAGCGGCTGCTCGTGTACGGCTTGAAAAATGCAGATGACGGTGACTGTTTGAAAATGGAAGAAAGGTACAAAAATAAGTAATTCAATGTGGGAAAGTCACAGGAAAACGAAGTTTGAAAGGGTACCAGAGGTATAGTCTAAAACAGTCAAAATATGGCATAAAACGTTGTTTTTCTTCACGAAGAGAAAACGAAAACAGGAACAGTGAGAATAGGTGTAATCCGGGGTAATCCAAAATCACAATGAAAGAATACAGCCGCAGGTGCTATCAAAACACATATAACGAATTTTATAAATCAGAAAACTGCCGCTGGTGCAATCAGAGCACATTTAGAACCATTTTTTTTTAAAGTTTTTAGACACTCCGTACCTGTGCTGGTGAGATGACAGGAGTGTAAGATGGTTTTTTCCCTCGTCGCCAAAATATGTTGAAATTAATCAGGAAGCATTTGTAGAAGTAAGTAGGTTTAATGTCCAGCACAGCATCAGCAAGTACACAGATCAGATCCACGGTACAACTGACTCCTTACACTAAACCTTCTAGAATTCTAGGTCATGTTGGAATCAAAACATAATATGCAGGGCAGACATCAGAAGAACAGAGTGATGTCATACAAGCACAATTAATTAATTAATAGGAAGAGGAAACATAGAATGTAACAATGTTATTACCATAGGGTTATCAAATACCATGTCTGGGCTGTTGATTGTTTTGCTGTTGGTAGTAGGCTTTGTGACACAATCCCCCATATTCCAGCAAAGAAGGCAAACGTGTGCCTTTGTTTGTGAGGCAAAGCGCCCTGGCGTGCTTTCACAAGGTGTCAGAATTACCCCTGTTGGTGCATGAAAATACTGACCGTGTAGCGGTAGATGGCAAGCCCAGGCTGGAGGAGACCTTGTATCAAGGACACAGCAAAAGCCACTCCCATATGCACAGCAGTCATCATAGAAGACATACCTTGCATCTTGGAGGTCACCACCATGTTTAGTAAGTGATTAGTTCAAGGGAATCATTCTTTTAAAAAAAATATTCAGAGCAGCAGAGATTATTTCGATTTCCTCGACTCATACTCATTCTCGCTGTATTCCTACTTGTGGCATCGATTCAGAGGAAGAGGGTTGTTTTGGTTTTTGTCAATTAATGCATTTTAGTGTGGATAGTAAAATAACTGTACTGTTAAACGTGTGCTTTATAAGCACAGATGACATCAACTTGTATTCCACTGTTGCCCGGCTGATGTTTTGTTAGAGGCTTTAGGGCTAGTGGGTACGTTTCATAATGCAGTGACGTCCTAAAGGGCAGCAGGAGAGAGTTTTTTCAATGGATAAGTCCATTTATTTTCTTTCTGCATAGGCTTGGAAGTGTAGAAGCAAGAGAAGTTAGCTTGTGTGGAAAGGGATGGGGAAGTGCTTTGACAGGTATGTGGTGATGGATGGCAGGCAACAGAATGGACAAGTTATAGCAACTGATAAGAAACTCAAGCCATCGGATGACGTTCATAAGATGTGGCATATATATGTTAAACATTAGTGGATACAGCGGAGACATCCTCATTTAATATCAGAACACTTAAACATATAGTCTCCCAATTTTACTACCTGATTCATTCCCTCCAGAATGAATTGGAACAAGTGTTAGTTTTCATAGAGAATATATAGATATATAGATATATAGATATATAGAGATATATATATATATATATATATATATATATATATATATATATATATATATATACATACATATAAGGTTGCCGCTATGTGGGGATGCACTTACAGGTAGGAATTGATACCAGCGCAAGGGCCCGAGCTGCAAACAGAGCCCCTTTCCTGCCAGGCGCGTTTCAGGTCAACGCCCTCTTCAGTGGCAGCACATGTGACAAGACTGCAGGCACCAGTAAATACCCTCAGTAATTATGCACAAGTGTAAAACCTGAAGCAATGCTTTCTGGGACTGGTGGTACAGTAAAACCCAAGTGGGTAGCCACCGCCATTCGCATGCAAAAAAAAGTGTTAAAGGGATTGCCATGTCCCCGCAAGCACCCCACAAGCAAAGGCACCTCCTGTACCACAGAAAGCTGCCCAAGTAAGGCAGCTGTGGACCCGCAGTTGTAAGCGGTAGTGCAACCCCACGACCGGGCAGGCCGCAAAAAATGGAAAGAAAAGGTTGCCGCTAGGTGGGGATGCACTTACAGGTAGGAATTGATGCCAGCGCAAGGGAGCGAGCTGCGAACAGAGTCCCTTTCCTGCCAGACGCGTTTCGGGCCAACGCCCTCTTCAGTGGCAGCCTGCGTCCTGTCCTAGACCTCCGGACCGTCAACTTCTTCCTCCATAAGGAGAAGTTCAAAATGCTCACTCTAGCCCAAGTTTTCTCTGCACTCGACTCAGGAGACTGGATGAGGGCGTTGGAGGTGCAGGACCCTTATTTCGATATCCCCTTCCTGCCAGCCCACAAACGTTTCTTTAGGTTAACAGAGTGGCATGAGCATTTTCACTTCAACGTGCTCCCCTTTGGTCTTACTAGTGCCCCTCGCATGTTCACACTGGTGATATCAGTGGTCGCAGCTCATCTGCACAGATCATGGGTACCAGTCTTCCCCTATCTTGACGACTGGCTGTTGAAGGCGGGCTCGCCCCAGGCCGTCGTTTCCCACCTTCAGACTACGGCAGACCTCCTACATTCGCCAGGGTTCACTATCAACATGCCAAAGTCACACCTGACCTCCTCTCAGATGCTCCCTTTCATCGGGCGGTTCTGGACAGTTCATGGCAGTTTCGGGCCTGTCCTCCAGAGTAGTGAGTCCGAGATATTAGGGCTATGATACCGATATTTCAGCCTCTGTTACAGATTTTGGTGAGAATGACTCTGAGGCTGCTGGGCCTTTTGGAATCCTGCATCCTGCTGGTGGACCATACCAGATGGCTTATGCGGGCCCAGAGGTGGGACCTAAAGTTTCAGTGGGTGAAGCATCAAGGGGAATCGTTCCCACAACGTCCAGATCTCGTAGGGAACTGCGCACCAACTGCAGTGGTAGCTATCAATCCAAGACTGGGTCAGAGGTAGATCCCTCTCCCTTCGCCAACCAGATCTAATAGTGGTGGCAGAAGTATCTCTTCTGGGATTGGCGGCCACCTGGGAGAAGCGTCTGGTCTCAGGCGGAGTCCGGTCTCCATTTCAACCTTTTGGAGCTCCAGACGATCAGACTGCCACTGAAGGCATCTCTTCCCTCTCTGAAGGTAAAAGTGTGCAGGTGTTCACCGACAACAGCCCCGCCATGTAGTACTGCAAGAAACAGGGCGGGGGGACGGGGGTTGTGGACACTGTGTCAAGTGGCTCTCCGCTTCTGGACATGGCTGGAACATCAGGACATAACCCTGGTGGTTCGGTATCTAGCAGGCTCCCTGAACACTGGGGCGGACAAACTCAGCCATCTGTGTCTAGTCAATCATAAATTGTATCTCCATCTGGAGATGGCGCAAGGTCTCTTTAAGCGGTAGGGAGAGCCTTGGTTTGATCTGTTCGCCTAGGAAGAGAATGTGCAGTGTCAGCAGTATTGCATGTTGGAGATTCCAAGGTGGCACTAACTCAGGGACTCTTCATCGCGAGTGGAGCCTCTGCCTCCAGTACGCCTTTCCACCTGTACTACTACTGCCCAGAGTGCTCAAGAAGATCAAGAACGACTGCGCTCAAATCATTCTTGTATCTCTGTATTGGGCACGAAGAGTCTGTTACCTCGAACTGCTGATGATGGCCATCGATCCTTCAATCAGACTACACCCTTCAGGAAGATCTTCTGTCGCAGCAGCAGGGGAGGGTTCTTCACCCAAACCTGTCCAGTCTCCACCTGCTTGCATGGAGTTTGAGTGGCGGCAGTTGACCGCTTTCAGCCTTCCGCCCGAAGTTTGTGATGTTATCTTAGCAGCCATGTGTCCCTAGACTAAAGCAGTATATATCTGTAGATGGAACAAATTTGTGGCATGGTGCACAGCAAAGGTTGTTTACCTCCATTCTGCTCCTCTTTTCGAAGTCCTTAAGTCATTCTTTCTTTGGTTCCAGCACTGATCTGCCTTTGGCACTCTTAAGGGATATCTTGCAACTATTTCTGCTTTTCTTCGGCTGCCAGATCAGCCTTCCTTATTCAGATCTCCTATTGTTAATAGATTCTTTACTGGCCTTACTTATCTGTGCCCTCCATCTCCTTATGTAATGCCCTAATGGAACTTCAATCTGGTGTGCTGCCTTCAAAACTCTTCATAACTGCCCTCTCAGGTTGCTGACTCTCAAAACTGCCTTACTTGATGCCATCACCGCTGCTCACAGGGTGAGCGAGCTGCAGGCTTTATCTTCTAAGCCCCTTTTCCTATCTGTCTATCCGGATAAAGTGGTGCTTCGGACGAAACCTTCAATCCTTCCTAAGGTCATCACTCCTTTTCATGTTGGACTCTATCACTCTGCCCATCTTTTTACCCACCCCCACATCCGTCCAAGGAGGAGAAACTCCACTGCCTGAACACAAAACGTGCTTTGTATTTTTATCTTGATCTTGATCGCATAAAAGGCTTCCAGGTGAATGATCAACTCTTTGTTGGCTATGCAGGTGCCAAGAAAGGCTGGGCTGTTAAGAAATGGACCATCTTCCGATGGGTTGTCCTTTGCATCAAAATATGCTATGCTGTAGCAAAGAAGGAACCTTCTGTGCGGTTGCATGCTCATTCCACCAGAGCAACGTAACCAAACACAGCGTGAGCACATAGTCCTTGACATCTGTCAGGCAGCAATGTGGGCATCCTTGCACATGTTTACCAGACACCCCCCTGGACAGCCATGTCCGGGGGGGCGGGTGCTTTGCCAGTTCAGTCTTCCCAGAGTTCCTGGCATGATCTTGGTTCGTATTCCCTCCTTTGGGGATGGTATTGCTGAGGAATCTATTCTAAGGTAAGGAATCTACAACTAATAGTCTCTATTGGATGAACAAGTTACTTACCTTCTGTAATGATGTCTCTGGTTGAGACTTATATTTGCTTTAGATACCTTACCGCCCTACCCATCCTCCCTACTCTGCGAGCTGCTTTCTGGGGATAGGGACTCACCTACAGGGCCCTAGTTTTGAGGCACCAGTAGTCCGAGTCTTTCATGGCTCTGAGCTTCTGTCGTGGAAATTAGACTTAATAACGGACGTCAGCAGGCATGGACTGTGTCTATATAGGTCCTGCGACGTCATCCTGGTGCCTGCGACGCCATCAACAGACACAAAGCCGACAGACGCCACCTAACGAAGCTCAGGGGTACTGCTGAATAAAACTCTCTGGATCCAGGCTGACGCCAGGGGGGAATTCTAAGGTAAGTAATCTACAACGATTATGTCTCTACTAGATAACATCGTTACCAAAGGTAAGTAACTTGTTCATTTACCTTTTTGGGGAAACTTGTTGTTTAGCACATGCATGCAACAAAGGACAGTCAAATCTTGACATGATGAAGACTGCCTGGTAGTGTGGCTCTCAGTGTATATAGCTGTGTTTCATTATGACAGTCCCTTTCAACACAGGAAGGGACAACAAGGCCACAACCGTGATGGTTCTTTTTTTTTTCTTCATGTGGCTGCAATCTCAGGGAAAATCCAGGTGCGTGAATAGCTGCCCGTTCCCCACTCCTGATAAAGAGCTTTCCATCTTGATTGTATGCAAAGCGTCACAAAACCCCAAAAAAAATTAAAAACGGACCTGAAAGCAATCGGCTTTTGTGTGGTCAAGTGGATGATGGTTATTCGAGATCCTGTAACTCTCCCCTTAACTGCCTAGCCGCAGAAAGGCATGTTACTCGTGTTCAGACTGGCTGCAGCTCACCTCTCATCAGTGTGACATAAAAGGGCGCTGGGATGACTGTCTACGCAGTTACCAAGGTCATTGTGCTGACATGAAGAAAGAGTAGCTTCCTGCACTTCCAAGGGCTAAAGTAGGTGTGGGATAAATACCATAGAGCAGGTGATTCCCAGCACCTAAGGAGCCGCTCGTGGGGTGGAACAATGTTTGGATGCCGCAAGTGGATGGTACTAAAGCTTTGCATGCTGCAGCGGTCCGCACAATCATAGGCATGCTGATTTATTTAATCATCTCCGACAGACATCTGAGCGAAGGATAATCACAGCCGAACGAGCAGAACTGTCCGCATCAGGCCCTATCAAGTGAAATGATTGCTTGTGCTGTCAGATGAATAATTCCCCGGTGCAGCGGTGCGTTCCCGGGCTCTGCATAGATTAGCGCGGCCCGTGTGCAAGGGCGTTGAGGTTCAGTCCAACCAGGCAGCAGGGCGGAGGGGCCCTCATTGCTGTGCCAGGCACACGTTGCGACTCCCGGCTGGCATCTCACATCTGTAAGCAGGAGCATAAGCAAGAGTGACGCTTGTAAATGATCCGTATTATGCAGTGATTGCATTCTCTGGATTTGTTTCTATAGTAAATAGACCTCTTCAAGTACCATATAAACCTTCGAGAGTGCCCAGCTGGTTGCCAGGGCACCGGGACTGGGTGTTTCTGACCAGTAATATAATGGCGGATTTGTTTAACAGAATGTGTAGGCTATTGAAAAGGTATGCAACCCATTGTGAGCGTATGATCATGTTTATGAAAGCTGTCTACTGTTCAATAAAAAGAAGTTACATTTTTGTTAAATGTAAGTGTGCATTTTCCTAACACACACTTCTGAGGTTTGCCCACTCACAGGCAAACCTCCGCGATTAGTGCAGCAGGAGTTTGTACATCTCCCTGGGAGTTTCTGTGGCTCCCCCAAAGGTTCTATCTGGGACATGCATAAACAATGCCATTTGCAATTCCTTACTAGCGAAAAATAAGGATTCGCTAATAAGGAATAGTAAAAGGCTATGCATGTAGAAATCGCTTAAAAAATAGCGATTTCTAAACATTCCTTAATTGCGACTCGCAAAATGCGACTCGCAATTAAGGAACACCTCTCCATTAATTCCTATGGGCCTAGAGGCCCACATGAATGAATGGGAAGACATTCTAAATTTGTGATTCTCAATTAGAGAATCGTTAATTGAGAATGCTATTTCAAGGGTGCCAGGGTGTCAAAAGGACACTCATTTGCACCCCTGAAATCTGCATATGAGTACATCTTGCACACACACATGCCCCAAGGGCATGTGTGTGTGTAAAATGGAACTTTGAAAAATGCACTTTAGTGCATTTTTCAAAGTTTTTGCAAATTACCATGAAGTTCAACTTCATGGTAATTTGCGCCCCCTATTAGCGAAATCGCTAGTTTTTCTTTACTGTAATGCATTGCATTTAAGCAATCTCAATTTGCGATTCCTTAAATGCAATGGCAATTTAAGTAATCGTAATTTAGAGATTACTTAAATTGCGATTTTGCATTTGGGATGATGCATTCCAAATGCAAAAATACTGGTCGGAAAGGGGCAGATTCTGAGAATCTGCCTGTTTGCGACCGGTTTTGGCTTTGATGAATGTGGGCCTTAATCTTCCCAAGTAAAAGGGAACTTTTCTTGCCTTTATTGTCACCCATTAAATCCTAAACATTATATAGAACTTGAAAGCAAACTTTTACGATTTTAGTTAAAAAGCACAAATTAAAAATGATTGATCGAAATCTGAGGAGAGTGTATGGGAGGACAAGAAGTATTTTTTACCAAAATAAAAAAAAGTAGACCATTCAATTACGGGCCTGATTTAGAGTTTCTGTGTCTCAAAAGTGATTCATAGCTCATCCGTCTGATATCAAGTTCTTTAGTATATAATACACTTGTAGTAAGGCAGATGGGATATTTCGCATGTTATTGCTGCAGTAACCTGTCTGCCAAACTCTAAACCAGGCTTTTTAAGTTACTGAGGATTATTATGTTATTTGAGTAGATTTATGTAAAAAGGTATTAAGGTGGGTGCTGCTCTCTGAGAATTGTATTAGATAGCATGCGATATCTGGTTGGTGATATATTTAGTAATCTGTGTAATTTTGATAGACCGCTTCATTGTCAGTAAATGTCTATTTGTCATTATGTTTCCCTAGTTAGTTTGTGTCATCCATTGAGGGGTTTATAGAGATCAGTCCTGAGTTCTGAGATGGTAAATGTGTAAAAGGAATTGTTTTTCCCTCTGGAAACTTATTATACTATACCGATGTGTAATCATGCACGTTTACCGGTCAATATCAAAGAGAAGAGTTGTTTGCACTGTTTTTATTGAGTTGTAACTGTATAATATACCTCTATCGGTATAAAAGGAAATATTACATTTGTACAGTTTTTATTGAGGTTGCTTCTAATGCACAGTGTTAAATAAAAATGCTGTAGAACGCAAACCATGGTGAGAATCCTAATCACACCACAGCATATTTTTAGTTCGAAGCTACCAGGCCCCACAAGCAGTCTTCGTGGTAAAGATCTATTGAGAACTTAGTTTGCTTAAAGCCCACCTGTTGCTTAGCACTGGTTGGCTTTATTTTTGCTCTCATTTGCTTTCTTCTTATGTGATGATTTTCTTGCCTGTTCCTGTGTTTGTCCCTCCCCTAATGGATAGCAGCTTTACAATGCTTTTGAGTGGCTGTTTTGTAGGCTTTCACTGCTCATATTTAGGGAACTACTTTTTTTCCCTTTTCATTCAGCACACCATTGGAGTGCATGTGTTTTCTAGCTCCCTTCCTTCTGCGCTGCTTCCCCCAACCCTTGCTGTATTGATCCCCACCCTTCCCTACTTGCCTGTAAAAGCACAGTAACAGGGCTATTATTGCTGGGGTATGGCTGAAGAGCAGACTTTAATGGTTGTTTTTTGTTTTATCTTCTGCGTTCCACATATTGCATGAAAGCACATGTTTTTGCTCAGAAGGGGTTCATGGCACTGTGAAAAGGATCATCTGCTGCAGTCAATCAGCTGGCATCTGTGGCAGGAGGTGTACTTCGCATTGCACTTCTCTTAGAAGCCCATAAATCTGCTCCCAGGGCTACTTCAGATTACCAGATATTTAAATCCTGTGAACATTAAATTAGGCTTTGACATGTCTTTACATTCTGACACTTTATTCTTTTTAAATCATGTTCTGGAGTTTCCTAAATGAAAGGTATTAGAAACATTAACCATGATAGGCGTCAGGATTTTAAACCTTGAAATCAATGTACAGTTATGAAATACCAGAAGATATGTATTTGCTTTTTCTCCAGTATTTTGAAATGCTTTTTGTTTTTTTTTCTTTTTAACAATACATTACCAACCAACATTAGCAAACCCAACAACTCCCGACTTGCATTATAAAGATCTGTTGGCTTTACCGATGTTCAGCAGTGAAGCTTTGAAATAAAGTTCAGTGAGTCCAGTCTTTTCCTTCAGTGACTATGGAAAAAAAGATCTCTCATCAGTTACTGGAACGCAGTATTACTGAAAGGGAGAAGTAGTTTATTGCTAACCATGTAGTAGACCACCTTGTAAAATGAAAATGTGCATTTGTAAACGGTCTACTGAAATAAAGTATGTGCATGAAGCACATTTGCAGCCTAGAGGAATGTAGTGATGTTTAGCCAATAGAAAGGTTTAGTGAGTTGTCAATAACTTTAGTGATGTGAGCACAATGTAGAGTCTTCTCTGACTACCGGGGTATCGCATCTTCTCTTGTGTACTCCTACCTTCCTCTTGAGTCTACCTACCCTTGAGTTTACCTTGTTAATATCCCCAGGTACCAGACTGGAGGTGGAAGCTCAAAAAGCAGTGCTCCTGTGTGCCGATAGGAGGCCCCGTGTGGCTCTTCTCTATTGGCATTCTGCTGCTGAAGTTGTGAATGGAGCTGCATATCCGACCCACCCATGCACGCTGATGTCCGTTCCATTCTTACTGCTCCTTCAGACACAAATCTGGACCTCCGCTTCATTTCTTGAAGAGCATTTTCTGCTTAAAATCTTCCAGTGTGCAAAGGAACATATTACCATCGAAGTCTAGAAATGTTAAGCCTTGTAGGGACAAGACTGAAGTCCTTGTCCTGGGGCACAACACCTCCGCTTGGGAAGCTCCTGGTGGCCTCTGAGCTAGGAACACCCACATCCACGGACCACACACGAAACCTCAGCATCATACTGGACTCATTGCTCACCATGAACCACCAAATCAAAGCCAACTCTATAGCATGTTTCCACACTCTTCGCCTGCTTTGGAAGACCTTCAGATGGATACACACTGAGGCCAGGAAGACGGTCACCCATGAATGCACTCATCAGCAGCAGACTAGAGTACGGCAACAAACTCTATGCAGGTGTCACCCAGAAACTCCTTTGGAAACTCCAGAACGCTGCAGCCAGACTGGTCATCAACATCCCCTGGCGCAGCCACATTTCCGAACTCCTACAAGAACTTCACTGGCTCCCAGTCAGCAAAAGAATCACCTTCAAGCTCCTAACACACGCATGCAAAGGCCTCAATGACGCCAGACCAGCATACCTGAACCACTGCCTCACATTCTACGTACCCACCAAACACCTCTGCTCCGCCCAATTGGCCCTCGCTTCTGTGCCTCGGAGCAGCCAGACCAGAACC
The DNA here is from genome assembly GCF_964263255.1 of Lissotriton vulgaris. Classification (NCBI taxonomy): domain Eukaryota; kingdom Metazoa; phylum Chordata; class Amphibia; order Caudata; family Salamandridae; genus Lissotriton; species Lissotriton vulgaris. The sequence continues at coordinate 1,742,647,217 of NC_141694.1, forward strand.
GGAGGAAGATCCTTCTACTACCTCCCGCAAAAATCTGGAACACCATGCCTCTCCAGCTCAGGCTATCCCCGTCACTGATGCAATTTAGTAAGGATCTCAAGACCTGGCCCTTCAAATGAACCTCAGCACCCAGTCTGACTTCCACCCCTGCCCCCCCCCCCCCACCCTCCTGTGTCCCCCTCCAAGCCCCAGGCGCCTTGAGACCCTCACAGGTGAGTAGCCGCACTAAACAAGTATTTTGTCTCTCAGTCTTGGCTCAATCACAGAATATGGCACCCCTCTCTCAGAAGTACACTGAAACCGAAAGAGGACTAGCTCCCTCTACACACAACCCTGCTAATGGAGCGCCCATCTTTTAATGCCTATAATTTTAAAGATATAAGTGAGCAGGGGGGAAGAGATAAGATAAAGGATGAGAAGGTAGAAATTTGGAAGTGATTAGAAGAAAGGGAGGAAATTAGGAATAGAGGAAGTAAAAAAGGGGAAGACGGCGTGTGGAAGCATCTCTCCCTCCTTTCTCCCTTGTCTGTGGGTGCTTGTTCTCTCCCCAGGGACACCTTCGCCCTTCACTTAATGGACACGAAGCTAGATCCCACAGGGCTCCATTCCTTACTATTAACTACCCTCCAAATCGATCAACAAATGCTGCTAAAAAGCACAAACAGCTACTCAAAACCAGCCCTGAAACACTTATCTCAGATATATATTTCTGCGCCAATAAGGGTAAACTAACCAATGACCTCATCTTCTACTCCAGAAAAAGTGCAAGATCGAGGAATGTCTTTTATTCCATGCTTCGTATCACTGGCATCAGGAAAACTCCTTATTGCCTCAAACTATCTGCATTGCCTTTGCCCTTCTACAATGCGAACGCTACTATATCCCTTTACAACAACAGTATTATCCTAAAGCAATCTTCGAATGACAATTTAGCTTAAATGGATATCTTCTCTATACTCAAGAAAGCAGTGAATAATAATAGCTCACATCCCCGTCAATTCACTCTAATAGCAATGATGCCACTCTGACACCGCAACTAACGTCCTGGATGACTCCAACATCACCTAGCCCTCCCTCTACGTTAAGCGATATCTATCCCATCCAGTGTCCTGACCTAACAACACCAGAGCCCTTACCCCAACGCGGCAGTTGAATCAAATGGTTAGTTGCTCTATCTTGACACATACTCTCCCAGCCCTTACGCAGATACACTACGAGTCCCCCACCGTTGTAACCTCTCCTGCTCATCCGCTTTATCTCTCTCCCGTGGAACTACCTTTCAAGATCCATCCAAGCACGCCATCAGCCCATACTGATGCCAGGAAACCAACATCCATGGAACCTATACCACCCAATTCGTTCAACCTCTTATAGCCCACATTCTACCTGCTGCCCATACTCTACCCTCCCCCCCCCCAACCCCGGCTCCCTTCTCCCTTCTCCACACAGACTGGTCCTTCACAAGACCTCCCTGACTCACTCGCTCCCCTTGACCATAATAATGCCGCCCTGGACTGGAACCGCTCCTTCCTCACCTGTAGAATATATTGAGTCAGACTTCCTCCATTTGTCTCGGAACCCACAGAGATACTGCTGGGGAGTGCCTCAGGGCTCATCCCTGAGCCCCACGCTCTTCAAAATCTACATAGCCCCGCTCAAAGCCATCACCAGGAGCCATGGACCCAACATAGTTTCCTATACCAATGACACCCGGCTGATCCTCTCACTCACCTACGAGCCCACCATGGCCAAAGACAACTTTCACAATGTGATGAAGGCCGTCACCACCTGAATGAGAGTGATCTGACTCAAGCTCAACTAGGACAAGACTGAAGTCCTTGTCCTGGGGCACAACACCTCCGCTTGGGAAGCTCCTGATGGCCCCTGAGCTAGTAACACCCACATCCACGGACCACACACGAAACCTCAGCATCATACTGGACTCATTGCTCACCATGAACCACCAGATCAAAGCCAACTCTATAGCATGTTTCCCCACTCTTCGCCTGCTTTGGAAGACCTTCAGATGGATACACACTGAGGCCAGGAAGACGGTCACCCATGCATGCACTCATCAGCAACAGACTAGAGTACGGCAACAAACTCTATGCAGGTGTCACCCAGAAACTCCTTTGGAAACTCCAGAACGCTGCAGCCAGACTGGTCCTCAACATCCCCTGCTGCAGCCACATTTCCGAACTCCTACAAGAACTTCACTGGCTCCCAGTCAGCAAAAGAATCACCTTCAAGCTCCTAACACATGCCTGCAAAGGCCTCAATGACGCCAGACCAGCGTACCTGAACCACCGCCTCACATTCTACGTACCCACCAAACACCTCTGCTCTGCCCAATTGGCCCTCGCTTCTGTGCCTCGGAGCAGCCAGACCAGAACCGGAGGAAGATCCTTCTACTACCTCCCGCAAAAATCTGGAACACCATGCCTCTCCACCTCAGGCTATCCCCGTCACTGATGCAATTTAGTAAGGATCTCAAGACCTGGCCCTTCAAATGAACCTCAGCACCCAGTCTGACTTCCACCCCTGCCCCCCCCCCTACCCTCCTGTGTCCCCCTCCCACCCCCCAGGCGCCTTGAAACCCTCACAGGTGAGTAGCCACACTAAACAAGTATTTTGTCTCTCAGTCTTGGCTCAATCACAGAATATGGCACCCCTCTCTCAGAAGTACACTGAAACTGAAAGAGGACTAGCTCCCTCTACACACAACCCTGCTAATGGGGCGCCCATCTTTTAATGCCTATAATTTTAAAGATATAAGTGAGCAGGGGGGAAGAGGTAAGATAAAGGATGAGAAGGTAGAAATTTGGAAGTGATTAGAAGAAAGGGAGGAAATTAGGAAGAGAGGAAGTAAAAAAGGGGAAGACGGCGTGTGAAAGCATCTCTCCCTCCTTTCTCCCTTGTCTGTGGGTGCTTGTTCTCTCCCCAGGGACACCTTCGCCCTTCACTTAATGGACACGAAGCTAGATCCCACAGGGCTCCATTCCTTACTATTAACTACTCTCCAAATCGATCAACAAATGCTGCTAAAAAGCAAACAGCTACTCAAAACCAGCCCTAAAACACTTATCTCAGATATATATTTCTGCGCCAATAAGGGTAAACTAACCAATGACCTCATCTTCTACTCCAGAAAAAGTGCAAGATCGAGGAATGTCTTTTATTCCATGCTTCGTATCACTGGCACCAGGAAAACTCCTTATTGCCTCAAACTATCTGCATTGCCTTTGCCCTTCTACAATGCAAACGCTACTATATCCCTTTACAACAACAGTATTATCCTAAAACAATCTTCGAATGACAATTTAGCTTAAATGGATATCTTCCCTATACTCAAGAAAGCAGTGAATAATAATAGCTCACATCCCTGTCAATTCACCATAATAGCAATGATGCCACTCTGACACCTCAACTAACGCTCTGGATGACTCCAACATCACCTAGCCCTCCCTCTACGTTAAGCGATATCTATCCCATTCAGTCTCCTGACCTAACAACACCAGAGCCCTTACCCCAACGCGGCTGTTGAATCAAATGGTTAGTTGCCCTATCTTGACACATACTCTCCCAGCCCTTACGCAGATACACTACGAGTCCCCCACTGTTGTAACCTCTCCTGCTCATCCGCTTTTTCTCTCTCCCGTGGAACTACCTTTCAAGATCCATCCAAGCACGCCATCAGCCCATAGTGATGCCAGGAAACCAACATCCATGGAACCTATACCACCCAATTCGTTCAACCTCTTATAGCCCACATTCTACCTGCTGCCCATACTCTACCCTCCCCCCCCAACCCTGGCTCCCGTCTCCACACAGACTGGTCCTTCACAAGACCTCCCTGACTCACTCGCTCCCCTTGACCATAATAATGCCGCCTCTGCTCAACCAGTTATCCCACGAGGCCTCTCCCACCTTCTGGAACCCTCACCACAACCCTTAACCAACTAACCGGGCCGCACAGCTTGATGAGATCTCTATCTGCCTGCGCTACCTCACGGACGAACTTCAGAAATTGACAGCCATCACTATCGAGCTTCTACCCATGCTCAGACACACTAGTACCCTAGAGACCAGACCCAACTCCCAAGCAGGCTCATATCTTGCCTTAGACCCGCACACCTCTCACCTTACCTCAAAAACTTTACCTCTCCCAAATTCCTTCTCACGCCCCAGAAGACTGAAGGCTGATGTATCTAACAATGACATCCGTGACCTACTCCTCTCATATACCAACCCTGTAGACACTAACAAGAACTTCCGAGGTCAAAGCCAAGCCTTTCAAGCTAACCCCTACAGAGATCCCACCCACAATCTCAGAGGTATGAATAGCGACAACCTCAAGTGCGTTAACATCCCTCGGACTCCCACCAGCCATTCGACTAGCCAACTGAAATGTGTACTTCTCAACTGCAGATCAGCTAGTAAACATGCCCCTGAAGTCTACGATCTCATCCTAACAAATGAGCTTTGTCATATCCTCACGTAAACCTGGTTAAACTACTCCTCCACTCCTATGCTTGACCTACTAGTCCCTCCCAGCCACAACATAATTCGACTGGACAGAACTATGAAACAGGGTGGGGGAATAGCTTATATACACTGAAATACACTCTCTGGGTCTCAATCAGAAACAGTCACCTTGTCCTCCTGTGAGTATCTCTGCATCAACATCTAAAGCATTAACAACCCAATCTCCAAACTACACACATTCTACCACCCTCCTGGAGGCAGTCTTTCCTTCATTGAACAATTCATGGAAATCACATCCAGCGATGACCCTCAAGTGACCCAAATCCTTCTTGGAGACTTCAACCTCCACTGGTCTAACCCAAACACTCACACAGTGAACTGTCAAAAAACCTTCCCATCGGACCACGATCTGACCTAATCCTGCAAAAGCCCAACCCACAACAAGGGTGGCACACTGGACCTCACAGATCTAAAAGGAACAATATCACACTGGAATCAATTATCTCATGTGACTGGTCTGACCACTGCCGCATCATCTTCTTTATCAACCTGGAGGTGACCCTGGAGAGGGACCAACCCAAGAAAACAAAGCCCTGAAAAAGGAACCTCCGAAACATTAATCCAAAAGTCTTAGCAACCCAATGTAACACTGCCGTGACTCCCCAAGCAGGTATGATAGATGTACGTGAACTTAGACTTTTCTATAATTCCTCTTTCTCTGGCATTCTTGATTCTATCGCCCCTCTACAATAAAAACATGCTTCCACCAAAATCTCCAAACTTTGGTTCAATGATAACCTAAACTCTGAACGTTGTTGTCTAAGGTCAGCTGAAAGAACTTGGAGGTCCATACTCTTCACCGAGCGCAAGGAATTGGCTCCGTTCTTCGTGGAGAAAACAAAAATCATCGAAATCGACCTAGGTTCAAAGAGGTATCTTCTTCCAAATACAGGGATCGCTTCTCCACTCTACTCTCTGGCCCCCTTATCGGTCGTTCCCCTTGGAGATGTCCCTAAGAATAATGCCTCCTCACACACCTTCACTACCCTCAGTGAAAGTGGCATCTATAACATTCTTCTAGCGATCAACTCATCTAACCACCTTAGCGACCCACTACCACCTTCACTCTTCAAAGAAGTAAAAGCTGCCTTTTTCCCCTTATGGTTTAAGATTGTTAACGCCTCACTATTGCAAGGCACTAGCCCTAATTGCCTAAAAGTAGGGCAAGTAACCACCATTCTAAAAAAAACGAATTCAGACAGCTCTGATCTTAACAACTTCTGACCTATTTCCAACTTCCCCACTCGAAACTTCTAGAAAATGCTGCAAACTCAATTCTGCATACACATCGAGAAATTCCTACTCTTGGATCAACATCAATCTGGTTTTCGTTGAGATCACAGCACTGAATCTGCACTAAATCACATCATCCATGACATTTCAAAAATGCTAGACCATAATGAATCATGTCTTCTGATTCTACTTGACTTATCCTCTGCCTTCAACACCGTTAAACACAACAGCTTACTGGCAATTCTAGAACCGAGGGTGGGCCTATCAGGGCCTGTATTGCAATGGTTTACATCATTCCTACACAACAGAACCCAAAGAGTCAAGGTGAATCAATCCCTCTCCCGGCCCTCTGTCGTCAATATGGGGCTTCCACAGGGGTCCACCCTATCACCCATTCTCTTCAACTTATTCCTGGAACCTCCTGCAAATGCACTGAGCTCTGCGAGCATTCTTTATCACGAGTATGCAGATGACACTCAATTGTATCTGAAAATCTCCTCCACAGAAGACTTCATTTCACACAACTCAACCTTGCTGAGCACTCAAAACGGGCTCACTGACAACACTTCCAAAAACGGAATTCCGCCTCATCTCTCCTCCTAATCACATTCCCAAGATTGACCTCTGGATGAAGCATCTAACAGCCTTCAACTAAATTCCTTGGAATCACACTAGACAGACAGTTGAATATGCAGAATCATATCAGCAATGCCACCAAGGGAGCTAAATACCAGATGAGCATACTAAGGAAACTCAAACCCTTCCTACCTCAGGACGACTTTGAGCTGGCGTTCCAAGCTTTTGTATTTCCTAGACTAGACTACGGAAGCTCTACTCTTTGCAGTCTTCCTAAACGCAATTTGGCCCAGAAAAGGGCCTCCATTAATGCTGCGGCCATGCTGATAACCGCTACAAAAAAAATGATCACATATCTCCAGCCCTAAAAACTCTAAACTGGCTACTGATCAAAGCAAGAATACAGCTAAAGATTGCATGCGGGACTCATAAAGCCCTACATTTCAAGACCCCCATGTATCTTGCACAAAAGCTAGAGTTATTAGTTATTACTGATATTTTGGTCAAGGAACCTATACCAGTCATATGGTCTGATCATTTTATTATTCCATTCACTGTTCACCTAACTCACTATGATAGACCCTTTTTAACTCCTAATCAATTTGGAAGAAATTGGAGCAAAATTTCTGTGGAATCCCTACAAGGCTATCTCAAAGCCTCTACTCCATCCTTGACCTCTGACCTGGACTCAAGTATAATCAATCTCAACGAGTGGGTGAGCAATGCCATCGACTCATTAGCCCCTCTTAGACCAATTGAAACCTTTAGGTCCTCCCCCGCTGCTCCCTGGTACTCAGAGGAGCTGAGACTAAAAAAGTCTGCATGCAAAAACTTGAACGCTGCTGGAGACAGACTTTCTCGAAGGAAAACAAACATAAATATAGATCAGCTCTGAAAGAATATCGTAAACTGATAATAAAACATAAGAGAGACTTCTTATCAGACAGAATAGATAAAGCTAGCAACTTCTCTAGAGAGATATTTAACATTGTTAAATCCTTCACCGACCCGCAGGCACTGAACCTGCGTCAGCCAGTATCCCAGGCCCTATGCATTCATCTCTCCAAGTTCTTTGAAGATAAAATTGTTTCTATTTACGCTTCTTTTCTGATAAAGAACTGCCCAGACATTGAGGAAGAACTGCTCGACAACCTAATCTCCGCACCAGCTTTTGCAGAATTCTCTGAAATTTCAAAAGAACGATCCCTTCAGGAATTATTTAAATGCAAATCCGGTTTTCCCAATGACCCCTGGCCAGCTAAACAATTTAAAGCTCGGGCAACACTCCTTAATCCTCACCTCAATGCCATATTGAACGCATCTTTGAGATCGGGCATCTATCCAGAGACCTGAAAACATGCGTTTTAGTACCGATATTAAAAAAATGTAATGCAGACCCAGAGATCCCGCAAAATTATAGACCGATCTCTCTTCTTCCAGCTCCAGCTAAGATCAATGAGAAGTTGGTCCATCAACAACCCACCCACTATATAGAATCTAGGGGTCTCCTCCATGATTCTAAGCATGGATTTCGCTCTGGCTACAGCACAGAGTCGGCCCTGATTGAAAAGGCCAACTCGGTGCAGTGGACACTTGATCGAGGTTCGAGGGCGGTGTTAGTGCTGCTGGACCTTTCAGCAGCATTTGACACCGTCTCTCACCCGATCCTTTTAAAGCGACTGAGGTCCATTGGAATTCAGGGTACGGTTCTTAAATGGATCGCATCATTCCTTTCTGACCGAAAACAACAGGTCTATACCCCTCCCTTTACCTCTTCAACAAGGCCACTTAAATGGGGTGTCCCGCAGGGCTCCTCATCGAGTCCGCTTCTTTTTAATGTCTATTTCACCCCGTTGGCTGACATGATATCCAAGTCGGGTATTAAATCAACTTCTTATGCGGATGACATTCAGCTCCTTTTTTCGTTTAATGAGGTTTCCTCCTCCACCTTTGATCCCCTCAAGTCATGCCTTAGGAATATTGCTACTTGGATGGATCTCAATTTCCTTAGACTCAACGCTGGAAAGACTGAGGTCCTGTTTTTTAATCAACCTTCCCCCCTAGCCTCTAATATCTGGTGGCCGGGTGACTTGTGTCCAGCTCCTCTGCCTAAGGAAACGGTAAGAAACTTAGGTGTTAGATGGGACAATCACCTGTCTTTTGATAACCTAATTCAGTCGGTTTCTGCTGCATGCTTCTGCAAAATCAAAATGATGAGAAAGTTCATTAACTACGCTCGGCTGGTGGCAGCAGCCCGGCCCTCGAGGAACCTCGGACTTGCTTTCTTAGTCATCTCAGTTACCTGGCAGTATTTGTCAGCGCTGTAGCGCGACTTTTAGCGCTAGTGCGCTCGTATTTTAAAAATTGCTCAAAAATTGTTATTTTGTATATTTTAAATTGCACTCACTGACTGGACACTATTTTCTGCTGTTACCCGCCCTGGTCCATCGCGGCTGGTGCCGTTTGTGTGGAGGGTGAGGCGAGCCGCCATCTTGGGTGGAGCTGGACCGGATTCAGCGGTCTAGTTCTCCCGGGAGGCAGGCCTTAAAACACTTCCTTGCCCTGGGCTACTCGAGTACGCTCGGCTGGTGGCAGCAGCCCGGCCCTCGAGGAACCTCGGACTTGCTTTCTTAGTCATCTCAGTTACCTGGCAGTATTTGTCAGCGCTGTAGCGCGACTTTTAGCGCTAGTGCGCTCGTATTTTAAAAATTGCTCAAAAATTGTTATTTTGTATATTTTAAATTGCACTCACTGACTGGACACTATTTTCTGCTGTTACCCGCCCTGGTCCATCGCGGCTGGTGCCGTTTGTGTGGAGGGTGAGGCGAGCCGCCATCTTGGGTGGAGCTGGACCGGATTCAGCGGTCTAGTTCTCCCGGGAGGCAGGCCTTATAAACAATGTCCATACAGGAGCGCAGCGGACGAGCGCAGCGGGCGCGACGAATGCGCGCCGAAGTCGCGCATAAGTCAAGCCCGTCTGCGCCCGTCCGCGGCAGTCCGGGGCCTGGGGCCACAACCCCTGGACCAAACGTCAGTTACTCCTCCTCTACCTTGCTGTCACTTAGACCCCCAGACAGTGCTGGCCCCGCCCCGCCCGCCCATACCTTAAAACGTGCGGCCACATACGGCATTCTGAAGCCCGAATACATCCATGCCAAAATTCCCAAATACTGCTCTACTCTGTCCTCTGCTACTACTCATAACTCTACGACAATGCTTAAATGCCTATATTTAAATACTAGGTCTATGGTCAAACACCATCTTGACATCTTCCTTCTGCTTCAGACCGACCAGCCAGACTTCTTATTTCTTTCTGAAACCTGGCTCAACGAAAGTTCCCTGCCTGACATCCTAGCCGCTGTCCCCTCAAATTATTACATCCTGCACGCTGACAGACCCGCCGGCAAAAGAGGCGGAGGTGTTGCTGCGATTATTCGCAGCTCTCATCAAGTCTCCTCCTTACCATCTTTAGACCTGACAGGATGTGATAACCTGCTTTTTAAATTGAACACTGATCTAGGTTCTTTACTTTTGATCCTTCTATACCGTCCCCCTCAAACTCCGCTTACGTTCATTACATCTTTTTCTGAACAGCTTGCATACCTGACCATTTCCCATGGCAAAATTGCATTATTAGGAGACTTCAATCTATGGCTGGACTCCACTGAGTCTGATCCTCAGGCAGCCAGCCTTAAAGAAATGTTATCGGATATGAATCTTATTCAACACATTCATCTTCCTACCCACAACAAAGGGCACAGCTTAGACCAAATCTGGTCCCAAAACATTCCTCTTGCTATTAACTCCATCATGCCCTGCATCTGGTCGGACCATTATCTGATCTACTTCACCATCACCATAGTAAGCAGCAGAAAGTCCCAACCTCAGTCAGGAGGTAAAACTAGATTGTAGAAGAATGTCAACATCCCCACCTTTATTGAATCCTTATCTTCCTCCCCTCCCTCATCCGACCAGGACATTGATAAAATGGAAGAAGCTTTTTCAGGTTGGTTACGTCAGGCAGCTGACGATCATGCCCCCTGCACTAACTTTTCTCGCTCCCGCCCCAATGACGCACACAAGTGGTTCACACCTGCTTTGAAAAACTTTAAGCTTAAGGTCCGTCAACTGGAGCGAAAATGGCGCACCGCCTATTCAGAGCAAGACAAGGATAATTACCGTAAAGCTCGCAGGGACTACCACAAGCTTATCCTAAAACACAAAACCGAACATTTCTCTGAAAAAATACTCAAAGCGAATAATAAATCCAGAGAACTATTCAATATAGTGGAAAATCTTAGTACAAGTGACAGAACCTCCCTTCCGATAACCCCCACTCAGGAACTTTGCAACTCTCTCAACTCTTTCTTTTTTGACAAAATCTGCACCATCAAACAGAGCATCTCCACTACTCAGCCATTTCTTCTGTTTTCCGATGTCTTTCACAATCCTGCTACCTTGGTTTCATACCCTCCTATTGATAATGCTACTCTATCCAAGCTTCTTATCAAAGTTAAATCAGGATCCCCTGACGACATCTGCCCCCCCTTCATTCTGAAAGAAGTGGGCACCCTCATCCCTGAGGGTCTACTTCCCTTGCTGAACGGATCGCTTACCCAAGGGAAAGTTCCAAGTAACTTTAAAAAAGCCCTACTCATCCCCCTTTTAAAAAAGATAGGAGCCAACCCATCAGATCCACTTAACTATAGGCCCATTTCTCTGTTACCTTACTGCGCCAAACTTTTGGAATCCCATGTCTGTGACTGCATCTCCGCTTTCCTGGAGAAATCTGAGTACCTTGCACCCAACCAGGCCGGCTTCCGCCCTTGCCACTCAACCGAAGCAGTTATTCTTTCGGTGCAAAACTCTTTGAGACGGAACGCGGACGAGGGGATCCACCAGGCTTTGGTGCTACTGGATCTTTCCGCTGCGTTCGACACGGTCGACTACACCATCTTGGTCGACCGTGTCGAGCAGGCTGGCCTCAGAGGTCCGGCTCTGAGTTGGATCCGCTCGTTTATTTCTGGCCGAACTCAATCGGTCAGACTGGGTACCTTTACGGCCCCTACCATATCCACCAACTGCGGAGTGCCTCAAGGCTCATCATGTCCCCCTTACTTTTTAATTTATACCTGCGTCCTCTTCTGTTCTCTCTTAGAAATGCCAATGTAACCATCTTCAACTACGCTGATGATTTGCAGCTCATCTTCCCCCTTAACACCAAGGACTCAGTGGTAGAATTTCAGAACACCATGTCCCACATTCTGAGTTGGATGAGCTGCAATCATTTAAAACTCAACCCAGGAAAGACCGAATTGGTCTTGCCTGGACAGAGTATACATAGTTGGAACCCTAGCTTTTGGCCCTCCTGTATGGGTGCCCCTCCGATTAAGTCATCATCGGTAAAAAGTTTGGGCATCCATATCAGTGAAGATCTCTCCTTGAAGAAACAGGTGGGGTCAGTCGTTTCCGCCAGTTTTTTTCAGCTGAAAAAAATTAAAAAAATTGCACGCTTTTTTTCCTTTTCCGCCCTTACTCAGATTGTCATCTCTTTGGTTTTATCCAGACTGGATTTTTCCAACAGTCTTTACCTTGGGCTCCCAAAGGGAGAGCTCAAACGCCTCCAGCTGGTTCAGAACCAAGCAGCCAGACTCCTTCTGAACATCCCTAGAAGGCAATCAGTTAGATCTGGCCTGAAACAATTACACTGGTTGCCGGTGGAACAACGTGTGGCCTTCAAGACGGGCTGCATTTTATTTAAATCCCTGCAAGATACTGGCCCCCAATTCGTCAGGAACCTATTCCATAAATACAATCCTTCCCGACACCTCCGGTCCACCCATAAATCTCTGTTGACTGTGCCGTCGTACAAGAGGAAACGTCTCGGAGGCAGCTGCTTTGACCGTCTTGCAGCTGCCTTCTGGAACTCCCTCCCCCTTCACCTTAAACTAAGTGACAACCTCCTCAGTTTTAGACATCTTCTGAAGACCTGGCTCTTTTCTCAAGCACACCCTTGAGCTGTCTCGTTCTATCAAACGGCTGACGCGTCCTGTTCCTTCCTATAGCGCCATGAAGCCTCCGGGCGTACGAGCGCTCAACAAATACCTGTTAACATTAACATTAACATTAACTATCTGCCCAGCATTACCCGCAAAACCATAGTCCATGCACTAATAACATCACACTTGGACTATGCAAATGGACTTCTTTTGGGCTTGAAAGCTGGACTATGCCATAGATTACAGATAGTCCAAAATGCTGCTGCCCGTTTGGTCGTCTGCATTTCTCTTAAACAACACATTTCCCCCTATTTACGGGACCTACATTGGCTCCCTATCACTAAAAGAATTTTTTTAAAGCTATGACCCTGGCATATCGGGCCACTCAAGGTTTAGGATCAGCTTACCTCATGTCTAGTCTTTGCCCATACAGCCATTCTAGAGCTCTCCGCTCGAACACCAAGTTGTTGCTGGTCACCCCGAGATTCAAAAAAACTCGAGCTGGAGGTAAAACCTTCCAGGTATGCGCCTCCCTTCTGTGGAACAAATTGCCGTTCCATCTTCGTTTGTGCCCGACGGAATTTGAATTCTGAAGATCCCTCAAAACGTTTCTGTTTAATTAGGCTGTTCTCGCAGGGGACATAATAGCTGTTCTACTCACCAGCGCCGGGACACCCCGTTGGGGTAGTTGCGTGCTTTAGAAAATACACAAATAAATAAATTAGGAGTATGCATAACCTTCTAAGGTATCGCCCTGAAGATATGGAAAAGAATTCCAACGGATGTCCGTAGAATCTCATCTACCGCTTCATTCAAAAAAGAAGTGAAAACAATGCTAATGAACAAGTTTCTGCCCTAAAATACATTATGTGTTATTGTTTACTTACCTGCCCACTTTTCCGATGCCCTTATAATGACCACTACATTGATGTGCAACCATGAGCTTTACCGTGTTATTCCCATATATGTAACAAATGTCTATTCTTACAACTGTATCCTTCCTACCTACCCTATAATGTGAAGCGCCCGGATACCCTCTCGGGTAATTTTCGCTGTGTACAAAACTTTATAAATAAATGGATTGATTGATTTCGCATCATAGCATACATTTTTCTTGGCAACCGAAAGGAATTTGGAAAGCCATTTATTGATTTAAATAATTTCTATGTTGGAAGAGTTTTCTCATGCCTATCCTGTGATTCAAACAAGCTATTTTTTTCGTTAAGTTTTGAAATAAGTTATTTCTTACCGTAGGTTTTTAATTTCTTCTGTCATATTAGATTCTTGAATTTCAAGATTGTGTATAATAAAAATTACTTGGTGACAATTTACGAAGGGAGAGGTTAATAATGGGCCACATTCATGGTTACAGTTATTGATATAGTAAATAGCAATGGCGCTGTGTAAACGTTACTTGATTTATCCCTTCCATTCTGTTTATAACCTTCTTTACTTCTGTAGCGTCTATTAGATTTTTGGGGTGTTTCATCGTCAAAAAAATGTTGTACTAATACAATTGCTTAAGAAATTGTTTCTTTTTGTCCTTTGACACTTTCATATATTCAATATATATATATATTATTCCACAAAGGCTGTATTCGTTTTAAAGCTTATTTGATTGTCTCCATTGACCTCAGACGCTTTGGTAATCTCTTGCATTCATTTGTCTTTTTTTGTAATATATTTATAATTTTTGCGGTAGTCTACCACTTCTCTTCCTCTGGTCCCAAAGTAGCGAAAGCGTGAGGAGCACTCCTTTCACGTTAAAAATTAGGGAAATTGGAATGCTATAGGAGAGCGGCTATAGTCTTCATGTGAACTAGGGTTGACCTCTCACATGGCTGAAACATTCTTATTCAAGAAGATAACTTGGTTTTTGTTGGGAATTCTTAGTTCATCCTTGGTTGCCTGACTTTAGCAGCAAGGATGTCCTCAGATGAAGTGAGTGTGCTATGTGTGCAACAACTGGTCAAAAAATAATGCAGTTAAAATATAAAGAACTCAAACGTACAGACAAAGTTGGTTAAATAAGATACACATTTAATAGGGGAAAATATGTAGCAGGATCTAGTTAACATATTAAAAAGTAATTACGACTTAAAGAGAGTGACGGTTAGTGCTACTACATCTACAATTCAGGTTCATTTTGAAGCACAGTTAGAATTAAAAAAAGATTGGATTGCGCCACGTTGTTTTATCTGTAGATTTTATGGCAAGTTAGCTTGAGACACAGGACATGGCATTGAAGCTTTTGTTGTGTCAGTACTTGTGTTCAGCCATGTGTGTAGGGCTGTTCTGTAGTTAATTAAACCACAGTGTAATGTTTTCTAGGAAATCAAATGTCTCCGTAATGTCCACCCATAGATTAACAGGATCATTATCTTGCTCGAACTCCTATTTACAATGATTTATCAAGGTTCTCTTACATGAACGATTTACAGGTCTGTATGTGGTAAATCATTGTCATCACAAAGAGGGGGTTTGGATTCATGCTGTAGACCATATGTAGTAGTAGTAGTAGTATACTTGTAAAGCTCACAGCTGCCCCAGCAACGGGGCGTCCCGGCGCTGTATAACGCTATGGAACCCTTCCTGGCTCTCCCTGTGAGATGCCCCTCCTGGGCACCCCAAGGTGAAGCCAGGCCTCCCAGAGTTGTTGGGGCCGTTGTGGAGATTAAGCAAGCTATTGCCCAGAGTTGCAGCGTGGGACCCATGATTAGAGTAGGCGCTGAGGCGAGAATTATCGAGTCCGCGGACATTGAGCCCAAGACCCTGCCGCGTCGGGAATTGAACCCTCGTCCCAGGCCTGATCTCTGCTTCAGGGTCTGCCGCTTCTAACCAGTGAGCCACACTTCTCCACTCTATATTTAGGTGGAATGGCATGTCAGTGCACAGTGGAGGGTTTGTGGACAAGATTGTCACCCATGATCAAGTTGTCTCCAAATCAGACTCCTGTCAAGCCTGCAAGTGAAACCCTTAACTAAAGCAGTCCCGGATCCTTGCCAGATTTTTAAGATAAGAGACATGCTAAAACTCTGGCATGGATCCGGCCCTCCAGGACTGACTTTGGAGTACCCTAGACTAAAGGATCAGTCTCAATGTCAAGGATGTATTTGGTGGCAGAATAAACATTGACCAACCTGACCTTAGTCGAGAGTTCTCCATCAGAGGATTATGTAGCTGTCGTACTACCACAGTTGTGTTTTCCAGTAGGCTGAGGCATACAACCTGGTTGTTATGCCCTTGAATTTTGGATTCTACCTGAAAGGTCTGCTTTGTTCAGGCTATTGGCACGAGGTATGGGTTAGGATGTATTTTAGGGCTGCTCCTACCATGAGCTGATGCCTGCCTTTCTGGTCATTTGTCCTGTCTTTGGATGCGCAACAACTATTCTGCCTGGTCTGTTATTTCACTGCCCACTTCTGATATCCTTGCCTTTGTGCAGTACACATTTGTTGAGTGTGTGACTTTTATACTAGTAAAGACATCTCTGACCAGAATTTGAATAGTGTTCTCCCGATTATTCATTGTGGTCATTGGATTTGAAGTAGGATGTAGGTTTTTAATAAGACACACAATAGTTGACTGTCTCATAGCTCAGCTTTTTACGATCTTAATAAATGTCCCTAGTCACCGTTGTTTGTTCACCTTTGGCTGCCCGTTCTCTTTGTGCAGTTTGCTGTTGCATGGGGAAATCTGTCAGAGTGTCCTTTTCTACAATGCCTGGGTAGTGCATGCATGCATTGAAAACGGAAAGAAAGCTTTTTTGGGTGAATTTGTCAGGATTGCAGTGCGTACGACTCCCGGGTATCGGGATAAGTGGAGAATAAATAGTATATCTTGAAAAAGCTTACATACATGTCCCTGTTTCGCTCTGTCTGCCCAAATGTTATTTACCCTATAAAACCAACAAGCATTTGCAATGCAATAGGTCTTGCATTTATGCAAGTGTAAGCTATTGGCACTGTAAATGGCAATGCCCTTTATTTCTTTTTTTTAAACCAAAACATAAAAAAGGCTTTGTCATTTACAATGCCAATAGCTCAAACTTGCATAAATGCGAGACCTATTGCATTGCAAATGCTTGTTTGACCGGATATAAGTGTTGCAGGCATGTTTTGGTATTGTATTAATGCGTATTGCAAAGTTTGTAGCAAACAAAACAATTAAGTTAATTGACTATAATTTCAGAGACCACGCTGGTAGATATCACTTTTATATAATGTATGCACAATTCTTTACATGTCTGCCTGTTTCCACTGCGGTTATAAAAGTGTCTATTACTGGCTGTTATGGGAGCTTAGCAAGTAATTCAGTTCTCGAGCTGCGCAAGACACTGTCTGCCTAAAGGTTAGGTGCTGGTGACTTGCACAACTGAGAGATAATTATCTAGTCACTGTTTACAAAGTATCACATTTCTGTATGTGATCATCACAACTGCAGCCCCCACACTTTCCAAAGCCCGCCTCCGCCTTAGCGCCCGCCCCTTTCACAGATTGACGTCTCTGCTGCCCAAACAGAAATCCCAATGAAAGGACGGGCCTGAAAAAAAAAAGAAAGTTACTCTTCCTGACAAGAGAGTTGCGAGTTGGTGCCCTTCTGGCACTGCCAGTCCCCTCACTTGTTTTGGGGGTCCGGGTGTGTATGGTGAACGTACCCCTTGCACCTGCATTGTAGTCCTGTGTTCGTGTGCATTATTTGCACAGCGTTGACGGCAGCGCCGAGACTCCCTGAGGACGCATGCATGCGAGGGGTGAGTAAACAAGGGGGCTGTGTGCCTGAGGGCACGGGGCTGCGTTGCACGGCTTTGCCTTTGCAGGGTTCCAGCACTGTGCACCTCCCTCGATACACATGCGGGCTCCACTGCGGTGTGCCGCAGAGCAGTGCAGTGTGCCGTGGGTGCAGTGAAGACACCCGTCCCGGTGCATCTGTGGCAGGGTGACACCTGAGAGGGGCTTGAGGGAGGCTGGGGGAGAGCACAAAGGGAGGGGGATACAACTTTCCAATGGAAATATTCAGTGACGTTTTTCATTTAAATAAAAACATGGTGTATGGGAGGCTGCGTGCCTCATAAATGTTGGAAATTTGCATCTAAATTAAGTGTTCAGTTTGAATGCGGAAAATTGATATGTTTGTTTAATGGGCTGCCAAAAAGAATGCCTTGCGTGTGTTTTCAAGGAGGTGTTGGAATGTGTTTTGTGTAGAGGAGTTATTACTACAGAGGTTACCCTTTCGTGGCGAGAGTCCTCCCAGTGAGTGGGGTTGAACGGGAGGCATGCAGCAGATAAAGGGTGGCGCGTAGTGAAATTGCATGACTTGCGAGGACAGAAGGGGGACAGGAGATGTGCACAGTGCGTGACTGTACATGGCGAACGCGCGCGTTCACATTTCCAGTCCGTCCTGCGCGTGCCCATCTCCTGTCTCCCATGAAAGTCAAGTCGGTGACAATACTTCTCACTGGCGACAGCGCTTCGCGCTGCGGTCGCCAGGCGAGACCTAAACATGTAATCAGCAAAACATTCAACTTTTGTTGAAAGGATTGTGGGTATGAAAATGCCCCCTGCCGGTTAGAAGATTTGCTTTTAGCTAATCGGCCCTTTTAGCTGGGTGTATTTTGTTTTACTGACTCTAATTGTGTACTATATTTGTAATTTTATGACTCGAAACCTAGTAGTTGCCTTGTGGGAAAGCTTATACTCAATAGAGTAGGCCAGGGTTGATTATGTTGACAACCCAATGGTAAAGGTTTTAGGCCTCATCATTTCATTGGAAAATGATGCCCCATACCATAGGTCTAATCTGTTTATTGTGACAAGTTAATACACAAAAACAATGGGCCTAGTTTATTTATTGTGAAAAGCATTTGTTAGTCGATAAGGGTGGATGGTAATCACTGTTTTAATGGCTTAGACAGGAGTTGTTCTATATGTACTCTCACACATTACAAGAGCATACAGGTGTTTAGGTATTGGTTATACCCCACTGGCATAATTGTACATATTTGTAATTTTAGAAGTGTATGTCTGAGAGTGTCTCATTAGAAGGCGTGTGCTCTATAAAGGGGTGCAGAGTTGTTTATGGTGACAAGCCAGTGATCAATGTTGTGGGCCTCATTAGTTTACTAGGAAAAGAGAGGCTAGATGCCATAGGTCTGATCTGTTTAATATGAAAAGTTTTGACATAGAAAGTAGACCTGGTATGTTTATTGTGGAAAGCAGGCATAAAATCAATATGCTTTTCTGGTGAATTGTCATTACACTGTGGTTGGTTACCTCCTTTGACAAGCCCTTGGGGAGGTTGAAGATTTGCAAAGCAATACTCCTTGTTTAGCCTTTACCCAACTGTAATAATGTACATATTTATAATTGTAAAGCTGTGCGTCTGATGTTTGCCCGCTTTTACACTATACAAAAGGCCGGAGCAGCTTATTGTGACAAGCCAATTTTGAAGGCTAAAGGCTTGATTGTTTCATTTTCTTAAAGTTATTTTGGGTGCTAAATCTCTGGCTTGTTTTTTAAGAAAAGTTAAGATAATGATTTAGGCCTGACTTATTTATTATGAAAGCATTTGTTGAAGCAAATATAATTTAACAGTGTATTGTGATTACACCCTGTTAAATCCTTAGTAGGCAATTATTATGATGTTTATTACCACCTTTGAAAAAACCTGGGTGTTACAAATGGGATTTTTAGTAGGCTAGGGCATATGCCAAAGCCAGGCAGAAACCACCACTCTAGTCAGGATAAGGGAGTCACACTCCTAAAATTACCCCTGCTCACCCCCTTGGTAGCTTGGCACGAGCAGTCAGGCTTATCTTAGAGGCAGTGTCTAAAGCATTAGCTCATAACCAACAGTAATACAGTGTGAGCACTACAAAAGGACACCACACCAGTTCAGAAAAATATCCAGTATGTTTATATACTAAAGACAAGACCAAAAATGATAAGAATCCACAATACAATACTTAAAAATCTTCAGTTATCAAATTTATCCTGAAAAACAGTTCCTTGAAATCGATAACTCCGTCCGGGGCGATCCGGCCGTCGTGAGCAAACAAATTCAAACAGTTCTGGCTGACCTCTGAGTCGCAGGCCAGCTACGGTGTCTGGAAAGATCCGCAAAACAGTACCTTTAGAAATGCAGGGCGTCGGATACCTCTCGTTGAGCTTCTGAAAGCACGGCATCGGCAGACGTAGGTTCCGGAGGTCGGTGCAGGAATTGTCAGGGCCCTCGAAGTCACACACGTTGCAGATCAAACTCCTCTCTGTTGGTCCGGAGTGCTGGCGTCGACGGGCGTCTGGTGCTACAGTGCGAAGTTCAGCGGTGCCCTCAGGTCACGGTGCGAGCAGCAGCTCGTGGCTGCATCAGATGGTGTTGTGGGTGAGACCAGGGTTGCGGTGCGAAGTGAATGCGGTGCTTGTCGCGGTGCTGGTAGGTTACGGTGCAAGCAGCGGCATCATCGTTGCTGAAGCCCTGTCAACGGCTGATGAACTGGAGTTGATGGCACCTGCATCGGTAGGCCAAGGCTGAGGTGTGGGATGAGGGCGGTGCATCGTGTAAGGTTACGAGCTGTGCACTCGAACCACGGTGCAAGCAGCGGTGCCAATTTCCCCGTGGAGCGAAGTTGTCAGGGATACCAAGGCGTCGTCGTGAAGCAAGGCGGTGCGGAGTGCGGTGCCCACAAGTCATGGTGTGAGCAGCGGCTCGGTCGGTGGCAGCATCAGCAGGCCTCGTCGGTGAGACCAGGGTCACGGTGCAGCGGTGCCCTCTGCGGTGACTTTAGGACACAGAGTCGGCAGCGGCGTCAAGTTGCTTTTTCTTCTGTTACAGCACAAAACACACAGTCCCCAGTGCTGAGGGCAGAAGAGCTTGAAGTCTTTGCTGTTCCGGAGACTTCTTGAACAGGGAGCAAGCTCTACCTCAAACCCTTGGAGAAACTCACAAAAGTTGATGGCAGAAAGTTCAGTCCAGTCCTTTCACTGCCCAAGACAGAAGCAGCCACTGCAGGCCAACACAGCAAAGCACACAGCAATGTGGTAGTTCCTCCTCACTATTTCTTCAGCTCTTCTTCTCAGCAGTATTCTTGGTCCAAAAAAGTTCTAAGGTTCGGGGGTCTGTGCCCCAATATTTATATCCCCAAATCCTTTGATCTGTTAGGCAGAGACTGTCTGTGCCCAGCCAGAACCAGTTCTGCCTTCTTTGGTGTTACTTCCTGGCAGGAGGTGGAAACAGCATGGTCAGAGGCAGACCAGGTCCTTTGAGGTACAAGGAAATCTCCTCCCCCTTCCCCAATTGCCGCCCAGGTCTATTCCGCCCTTTCCCGACCCAGCTATACTATCGGGAGCCACTCCTGCTCCCCAGCCTTTTGTCATCTAAAACCCAGACAGGCAATCCACATACCAGCAGAGGCACACGGGATGACTGAGCAAGAAAATACCTACTTTCTAAAAGTGGTATTTTCAAACACAAAATGTAAAAATGACCTTCACTAAAAGATGTATCTTTAGATTCTGAGTTCTGGCATACTAAACTTTATTTTCCTACCCAATTACCCGGGCCAGTTATGTTTATAAGATGTTATAAACAAACTCCCCATTCCGTCCTATGGGGAACAGGTAGCCTTGCAATAGAAAAAAAACGAAATTGGCATTTATTCGCTATCAGGACATGCCATGCACACCAGGGCATGTCCTACCTTTCACAACACTGCACCCGGCCCACAGGGGTACCTTGGGCCTACCTTAGGGGTACCTGACATGTAAGAAAAGGGAAGGTTAGGGACTGGCAAGTGTGTGCACTGGCCAAGTCGACATGGCAGTTACAAACTGCGCGCAGATTCTGCAATGGCTGGTCTGAGTTACCTTTTCAGGGCCACTCTTGTGGGTGGCATAATCAGTGCTGCAGGCCCACTAGTAGCATTTGATTTACAGGCCCTGGCACACTCGGTGCACTTTACTAGGGACTTACAAGTAAATGAAATATCCAATCATGGAAACACCAATCAATAACTTAATTTCAACAGAGAGCATATGCACTTCAGCACTGATTATCAGTGGTAAAGTGCCCAGAGTCCTAAAACCAACACAAACAGGTCAGGAAAAAATGGGAGGATGAAGCAAAAGTTTGGGGATAACCCTGTAAAAAGGGCCATTTCCAACACTGGGGATAGAAGATTTGCACTGTTATAATTCTTGCTAGACCCTAAGTGAGTGCCTGAAAAGTTTAGTTGTCTGCCATGTTCTAAAAATAAAAAATACAAATAGAGATATAAATACGTACAAAAAGGGCTTTTGATCAGCCCTCTCCTGTCACTGGTCTGTTCGTGTGTCACCCTCATTTTGCTTCCATCTGTGACCGCATTGGACCAATGCACAGCCACTTAAGCCTTTGCTGTATTGCCCTATAAATGATGCCATCTTGCCTGATCACATGTGCACCTCTGTCTGAACATGAATGCACTTAGGTGCTATGTATGGCTGGTGGGACAGTCTTTCAGTTTTTCATATACTCTTGCTTCCTTCTAATTTCATTATTGCACCGTATCCCACATGGTCACGGACTCGAG
Organism: Lissotriton vulgaris; assembly: GCF_964263255.1. Classification (NCBI taxonomy): domain Eukaryota; kingdom Metazoa; phylum Chordata; class Amphibia; order Caudata; family Salamandridae; genus Lissotriton; species Lissotriton vulgaris. The sequence goes on from NC_141694.1 coordinate 1,742,669,135, forward strand.
ACTGGTCAGCCATCTTTGTAGATTACCTTGTCTATAGTGTACCCTTGTTTATCATTCAATGGCGGCCACGTCTTTGCTTCCAAACCTGGAGGCCACGCTGGAACTTAAAAACCACAGTACACTATGTACAGTATCATTGCGCGCCCCGCCCCCTTCAGTGTTTAATTTTATTTTTTATACAAGCGAACCATGTAGACAGCAGCATGTTTTCACTTTTCAACGTGTATTCGTGTAATTTGTGTTACATATGCTTGTTGCGGTTTCGTATGTGGATTGTGTGAGGTAATTCGGCAAAGGCAACAATGACTCCCTGCATGAGTTAATGAATCAGTGTCCAAGTAAATGTATGATGACGCATTGAGTGCCTAGAGTCAGCAGTGACTGAAGAAGCACTTGCAGCTTTAAGCCAGACATGTTGGCATTATCAGTGCCTGTTTTATGTGTTCGACTCCTGCACTATTGCATGGAAGAATAGCTGTCATTCGTGCCACGGGGCGAGCTTGTCCTTCGTGTCCTGCCATCTCAGGCTGATGCACTTTAAAGGTTAATAAGTAGAAAAGCTTAAATATTTTAGTGCACGGAAATATCCGTTCCATATCTGTTCCGAAAGCATGTTAGGTGCCAGTAGAGGCGAGTCATGAAGGAAAAAGGTTCATCTGTGGAGGTTCACAGATTGTTTTTGACCGAGTGTTCCTTTACTTCACACAGTCCTTGCTAAATGCGTTTCCTAAAAAAAGAAAATAAATTTGCCGCGTCTTCTGAAGCGCGGCGGAGCTTCGAGGCACGAGAGCGGAAGGCAGGATCCGCAGGCGCGCGCGCGCTCTCCCCAAACAGCGGCGCCTCGCGCGACCCCCCGCCGCTGCGACTGTCTTCATGTAATGCTTGGTAAAAATAAACCCCGCTAAAAATAGGCTTCCCATGGCTGCATGAGGATCAGGCAGTAAAAAAGAATGCAGCATGTAAATGTGTCTGCCCAGGAATAAATCTTCATCGCGCTGGTCCTGCAGCGGCACGTTTGAGGAAGGGAATTAGGCCCATGAAATGAAGATTTTAATGAAGTAGAGGGAGCATTGACGTCAGCGCTGCTCGCTGATTGCTGCTTCCAGGTGGCCTAATGAGATGAAAATGAAGTTTATATCCTCAGCGAGTGTAAGCCAGGCTTGTTTTTGTGAGTATGATTGAATTTTAATGAGAAGACACTGCTGTGGGCAAACATGTCTCGGCTAGCAAGTAGCCTTTTACAATGGAGACATGACACATACTTGATTTTAAAAGAAGCCTCGTACCTTCCTTTGGTGCAAACATGGGAGCCTGATAACGCTGCGGTGCGGCAGCCTGCGCGTGGAGGATGGGACGAGTGATAGGACCTGTTCCTCCAGTGGCAAGCCTCTGAGGCGTATAATTTGGGGCTGCCAGGCTTGAAACATTTCAGTTCTCGTGCACAATTAAACATATGACATACTGCTCTGGTTGGTAGCTGGCCTCCATCTTTCCACAACAGGTGGCAGAATTATGTTTTAGTGAGAACTAGAGCTTATCCAGCAACATACTTTTTTGCAGCCCCTTGGTGACCATGCTGCCCATTATACATGTCTTAATGATGTAATGTAAGCAATAGAGTGGACACTGCTCCTTTCAAGTCTTAGGCCAGATGCCTGTCTCTGGCTCAGCTCGAGGTCTTCTTGGACCCTCAAACCACATACGACCCAAACATACTTGCATATCGTTCTCCAAGATCGACTGGGTACTGACCAGCGCTGAGGGTTGCTGTTAGACATGGCCTTCCCAGTGTCGCTGTGCTGCTGCAACTGCTACACTTTTTTTTTGTTTTTTTACATTGCATGTTTGAGGATGCCAATGATTTTGCAAGGATGGGGACACTGCCCGCAGTAGTTAATTTTTGAAAAAATAAGTGCCGGGGCTCTCGTCAGGAGGCAGCTTGCACCAGTCTATTGCTCCCATTAGCGCCGCCTACAACAGATCTAACTACTAACCATGAATCTTTACAAGTGGGGAGGGGATGTGGCATAACGGGCAGAGCTGCCAGCTTTGGCCGGGGGAACTGGTTTTGAGTCTCGGTTTAGGCTCAACATCCTGGGATTCTGGGCAAATCACCCCTTGCCTGCAAAAAAAATATTGGAAATGCAACAGGTCTCAGATTTATTTGAGTTAGAGCTAATGGCATTGTAAATGGCAATGTCTTTAATCCATGTGTTATGGAGTGTGTGCATGTGGTGTGTAGTGGAATTGTGTGGGTTGGATTGGAATTGTAGCAATGGTGGCATGCTGCGCTTTAGATGAATTTGTTTAAAAGTAAACTGCACCATACTGCGATTGCTACAATAGTTAATTGTGGATGCGTTAACCATTGATGTGTGCACTGATGGCTGGTGGTGTGTGTGCCTGTAGAAATTGTGCACTGACGGCTGGTGGTGTGTGTGCCTGGTGGAAGCTTGCACTGACGGCTGGTGGTGTGTGTGCCTGGTAAAAGCGTGCACAGAAGGCTAGTGGTGTGTGTGCCTGGTGAAAGCGTACGCTGACGACTGGTGGTGTGTGCCTGGGGAAAGCGTACACTGACGGCTGGTGGTGTGTGCCTGGTGAAAGCGTACACTGACGGCTGGTGGTGTGTGTGCCTGGTGGAAGCGTGCACTGCCGCCTGGAAGTGTGTGTGCCTGGTGGAAGCTTGCACTGACGGCCCACGCACACAAAGCACTTTACGAACTTGGACCCGAATGCCTCAACACACGACTGTCCTTCTACACCCCCTCCCGTCAGCTACGATCCTCCAACCAAGCCCTTGCCACTGTACCTCGCATCAACAAAACCACCATGGGAGGTAGATCCTTCTCCTACCTGGCAGCTAAAACTTGGAACTCTCTTCCCACTCACCTTCGCCTTACTCAGAACCACCTAGCATTCAGAAAGCAACTTAAAACTTGGATATTCGACAAGTAATTCCCCACCCTTCCTCAAGCGCCTTGAGACCCTATGGGTATGTAGCGCGCTATATAAATCTCTTGACTTGACTTGACTGTGCCTGGTGAAAGCGTACGCTGACGACTGGTGGTGTGTGCCTGGTGAAAGCGTACACTGACGGCTGGTGTTGTGTGTGTGTGGTGAAAGTGTGCACTGGTGGTGTGTGTGTGTTTGGTGAAAGCGTGCACTGATGTCTGGTGGTGTGTGCCTGGTGGAAGCCTGCACTGACGGCTGGTGGTGTTAGTGCCCGGTGAAAGCATGCACTGGTGGCTGGTGGTGTTTGTGCCCAGTGAAAGCGTGCACTGACGGCTGGTGGTGTTTGTGCCTGGTGAAAGCGTGCACTGACGGCTTGTGGTGTGTGTGTGTGGTTGTGTTTGTGGTTGTTTGTGGTTGTGTGTGTGGTGGTGAGAGTGCGTGTGGTGGTGTGTGTGTGTGGTGTGTGTGTGGTCTTGTGGTTGTGTGTGTGGTGGACTTAGTTCGGGTTTTCGTACCCTGCACACTCACACACTGCCCCTACACACTCACACACTGCTCACCTTACACACGCACACGCACACACTGCTCACCCTGCACACTCACACACTGCTCACCCTGCACACTCACACACTGTTCACCCTGCACACTCACACACTGTTCACCCTACACACTCACACAATGTTCACCCTGCACACACAAACTGCTCGCCCTACACACTCACACAATGTTCACCCTGCACGCTCACACACTGTTAACCCTGCATACTCACACACTGCTCACCCTGCATGCTCACACACTGCTCACCCTGCATGCTCACACACTGCTCACCCTGTATGCTCACACACTGCTCACCCTGCATGCTCACACACTGCTCACCCTGCACGCTCACACACTGCTCACCCTGCACGCTCACACACTGCTCACCCTGCACGCTCACACACTGCTCACCCTGCACGCTCACACACTGCTCACCCTGCACGCTCACACACTGCTCAGCCTACACACTCACACACTGCTCACCCTACGTAATGTAAAAAGTCCTAGCTCTGCCCTTTGGCCTGTGTTGTAATCGTACAGTAGGTTGTGAGTAGTTGCGCTTGATTGGTTGGGGCGTCCCCTCCTTGCTGCTCCCCTCACCGTGTTCAGCTGTTCCTTGTTTTAGCTCCTGTGTGTCAGTGCACCGTGTAAGCGCACAAGCATACCCTGCTCTCTCTGGAACACTCACACTGCTGAGTCTCTCTCACTCTGCAGTCACTCTCACTATGCAGTCACTCTCCCTCTGCAGTCACTCTCCCTCTGCAGTCACTCTCCCTCTGCAGTCACTCTCCCTCTGCAGTCACTCTCCCTCTGCAGTCACTCTCCCTCTGCAGTCACTCTCACTCTGCTGTCACTCTCACTCTGCTGTCCCTCATGCTGTAACTCTGTCTGCTGTCACTCTCACTCTGCTGTCACTCATGCTGTCACTGTCACGCTGCTGTCACTCATGCTGTCACTCATGCTGTCACTCTCACTCATGCTGTCACTCTCACTCATGCTGTCACTCTCACTCATGCTGTCACTCTCACTCTGCTGTCACTCTCACTCTGCTGTCACTCTCACTCTGCTATCACTCTCTCACTCTCACTCTGCTGTCACTCATGCTGTCACTCTCACTCATGCTGTCACTCTCAATCTGCAGTCACTCTCACTCTGCTGTCACTCATGCTGTCACTCTCACTCTGCTGTCACTCATGCTGTTACTCTCACTCCGCTGTCACTCGCACTCCGCTGTCACTCATGCTGTCACTCGCACTCCGCTGTCACTCATGCTGTCACTCTCACTCCGCTGTCACTCATGCTGTCACTCTCACTGTGCTTATTCTCCCTCATGTCTTGATTCAATTAAATACTCTCTTTGGCCAAGCTTGCTGAGGCGTTCCCTTTGGGTTACTGGTGCCTTGTAAGGTTATAAATCATTCAGCTAGTGTCTTTCTCTGATCAAACTTCATTAAATAAATCTTCCTCCACGGCCACACCGAAGACCTCCATCCTGCTAAGTTTAGATGTACAAATGGAGTTTGATCATTTAATATATAACCTAATAAATTCTCCTATTGCTCGCCAATGGCTCTGCACACCTAACGACCAACATATAGAGTTAGGAGTGAAGAAGGAGACAGGAAAGAATACTTACATGGCACTTTCATTATAGCAAATATATGTTTCCGAAATTATTAAAGATAAAAAAACACAATTTTTCAGTCTAAAGTTTAAACAGTCATTATTTTTCAGAGCAATATCACATGCAATTAGGGAAGGACTGGACAGCTTGGGTTAAAAGGCAGCACAGCATGACCATAAAAACATAAAATCTAATTTTATTCAATATCTGCTTAAGTGTGAGAAGTATCACCCTTCCCAGTACATTAAGGACTAATGTTCGAATACTTGTCAGTTGTATTTGTATAGTAATCGGAACCAGTGTCAAAAAATACAATTTGGTATTTCTTGTTATTCCAATTTGAAGTAAACGGTGTATTTGAGTGAAAACTGTAGAATGTATACCAATTAGGCAGAAACACTTGATTATGTTTTATGCCAGGGACCCAATCTGAAATATGCCGAACATGTTCACAACCAATATTTCTGAATCCGGGAGATAAACAGTTATTTCCGCTACTAAACTGTGTTTTTTGGGCCTATAAATAGGGAAATTATTTGGTATTATTAGATTAATGCAGCTAACCTTGAGTTGAATTACTACATCTTGATTGAACACCTTCTAGTAGCTAATGTCTTATAAAGTTCTGCACCCAATCCCTGATTAATGTGTGTTTGGCTTTTTTATTTTGTAGGATTTGGCCTATTTGGGCAATGTTAATGTTCTCTTTTTTTGTTATTTATTTTCCACAGATAAATGATCCTATTTCAGTACAATAACATTTTAAATAAAATATACGCTTAACTAGTGAGAGGTAAGCAGCAGAATACCCTAATTATACAGGGCACAATTACAGCGTATTCTCTCCTTACTTTCTCAACAGTATGACCAGGTACTGGTGACCTATTTTAAAATGAACCAACAAGGTCATGTACCCGGTGGCGGCAAGATGGTGGAATGAAGCTTTGTTGAAGTTTCTCCTGTTCACCTAGGTCCACACAAACCTCACATTTTGCACACCCATCTGGGGACAACTCAACACACACCCCTTCCAGCCACCCAGTCTCCATTCCTCTCAGGAAGAAGGATTCCAGGTAGTCTGTGAGACACTAGAGCTTTAAAGGGGTCCAATGTCGTGGATCCGTTGATCCCCAGCTGACAAAACAAAAAGTAGGGTGTTGTTTTCTGGGGCTGTCCCATCTTGTCAAACGGCTTTGACAAGAACTTGCTGACTCTGAAGGCTCCGACCGATGACCAGCCATTTATCTGAGCAAAGCTTTGATGAGTGACTATCTGCCTTTGGCCGATAGCTGTCAAACAAGCGATGAGGACCGGAGTACGGAGAACCCGTTATCTTTGGAGAACCTCAGATATGTGTAATTGTCTCACTTTAATGTGCCTCATGTGTTTTATTTGACATGCGAGCAGTCTGCACAGGCTGTGCGCACTTGTGATTTAATCTATGCCAAGTAATACACCCAAATATTAACCATTGTTTTGGACACAACATCAAGTTAGGGGCTATTTAAATGTCTATCTCTTCTCACGGGGCGAAAAACACCAGTTACGTGTATACAAAAAACAAAACTAATTCAGGGGCATACACAAGAAGGCAGACTTCTGTCAACGTGGAATTTACAGAAGGGAGATATTTGAAACTGCCTGTCCCTGAGATTAGATAACCCTGAAATCACCTCTGCCTTAACTTTTATTGTAGATTGTACCACATATGCTTTATGATCAGTAACGGATGGTCCTTTTTCCAGAAGTTTCATTTACAGAATTTTTGTTTTTAGCTTGTTGGTAAAGGTATCATGGGCTGTGTAGTAACAGATGGCAGTCCTGGGAGCACAATAAGTATACTGGCAAATAGGGCGGACTTCTCTGCACAGAGCAAGGTAGCAACCTCTGTGTTATTTTTACGGTGTCTTCGGTTGCCTTTAAAAAAAAAAACAACAGATTGTTCAAATAATTTCTTTTTTAAATAAAGTAGTCGGTGTCGTAACCCCCTCTGTGGTTAGCAATTTCCTGGCTAGCTGTCCTTGGCTTATGCATTTAGCTTGATAGGTTGATGTTAGAAAATAAATTGGTAACCCGCTGTAAAAACTAACTGTCCAGTCAAAATCAGAGTAGTCTAGGAACGAGGTGAGCATTTGTACCCTTTGGTACATTGTGTATTATTATTAGATGGTGTAGGGCTCAAGGTTTATTACAGGGTAAGTTAGCCCTCTCTGAGGTCCCCTTGAAAATATAAGATTGATTTCTCATTCCATAGCCAATACGGTTTTTGTACACATTGAGGCTTTAGCATTACTCTGGCTTATTCGTCTACATCAAGCTTGGCCTCTTTGACACACACCCAGACACATACAATGACACACACACGCACCCAGGCACACTACTCTCTCTTCCCCCACGCAGGATTAAAGGCTTTCCACAAGCCAGGCTCTGCGTCCAATTCCAGTAGCTCGTGGAAGAGGTTGGTGCAAGGAACAGAGACATGCCTGTGGTATATGATTACAAAAAATAGATAGTAAAGTTAATATTAGTTTTGGTTATACCTTAACATATGTTGAAAAAAACAGCTATGGCTAGCTAAACACATCATAATTCACACCACTCATCATACACTGCTCACAACCTTACATATGGCAACACTCATGACATGTTAAATGATATCTTTGACTGCAACCACAAGTCCATAAATTGCATATATATATATAAAATGTGTGTGTGTGGGTACACACTTATATGTATAATTGTGTGATCTTTTGTGTTACTACATTGGCATATTTTGTAGACCTTCTTGTATGATGGTAGACAGCTGGATAATTGTCTGCTTGTGACTTAATTTCTCTTTTTCTGTTTGTCACACGACTGCTGAGCATCCGCTCCAGTTTAGTAGGTCTAAGAGTTTGCCATTGATCTTTGAAATTCTACTGATGTTATAGTTGTAAGATGGTCCTGGAAGTCGTCATGGCTGTAACTCTGGTAGTCCCGAGTCCTGCAGACCACGTTCCTTTCTCTGTCTTCCATAAATCTGACTCCAGCCATTTGATTAATCTATCCAGATGGCCAATATTGCTTACGTGGAGAGAAGACGTGTAGTAGAGTATAAAGTGGACAAATGGGGAGGCAATGATCTAATCCCTAGAAATGTCTCCATCTCAGTAATTTCCAGCAATAATTTTTTGTAACCGGCTTATATCACCCCCCAGCACTTAGGTGTGAGTAAGCCCTTAATCCCCCTTGGCTGGATAAAGTACCTAAATGTAACTTTTGAACACCATAAGATAAATTAATTCAGATTTGTGTATTTGACACCAATGCCATACACCTTTCAATTAGAATTTGTATCTGTCACCAGTTGTATTTAATAACTAATAAATACAGGACACTTTCTCAGAGGGACAGCTGCATACAACTCGCTCAAGTCAGGACCACATACCCCATCCTAAAGTCTCCACCACAAAATGGAAGATGGAGGGAATAAAGAAGTCGCCTATAAGAAAGCTACTGTAAGGCAGCCCACATCCTCTACTCCAGCTCCAGGAAGTAAACAGCAGCAGCAGAAGGAGTTGTTAAGGGAGCGAGAGCCAGCCAGAGTGACCAAAGAATAAGACTCACAAATTTCAACCAAAAGTCCAGCAGGGACGCGAGATATAACATATGTATGCCAAACCCTAGGTTTGTGATGTCCACCCTCAAGCCAGCAAGGAGCAGGAAAGCAGACCTGGCAAGAAACCACAGTTCCACACCCTCCAGTTGCACTCATTCCTTTTAAGGCTACACAAAAGCAGGGAGGTTTGCAAAGAAAAGTTGGACGGGGGGGGGGGGCAGCATGGAACAAAGGTACTACACCCACAGGGAACAAAAATGCACAATAAAACTTTAACAGATGCCTGATCAAACTCAGCTCCTGTCCCAGGCCCTGCAAATTGAGGCTGTAACCCAGATAAACCGCTCACAAAATTTCAAGCACAACAAGGCATGGAGTTCGGACAGAGCCAAGCTGAAGTGAAGAAAACATTTGAGGAAAACCAAGGAAGCAGCCTACAACAGGATTGGCAAGCCCTAGGACAAACAGAAAATGAGGTTAACGCTCCAGCAGGAGGACAAGCTGTGCACCTGTTCACAACAGGGTAGCAACACCCAAGGTCAGGATTACAACCAAAAATCAGAAGAAAAGGGAATAGCCTAAATCTAGACTTTGCCTAAAACTAGACTTTACCTAAAATATAAAGGGATCAGAATGGTTATGGCAGGTCCAGAGTCACTGGGAAAAGCAACCAGATTCTCGAGCCAAGTAAGAGCAGTCTTCGAAACCAACACCACACCCCGCCAAAGACCAACAGTGAAGCTAGCTTGTGCACAGTGTCAGCCATTCCTCTAATCCAAGCTCAGCAAGCGAGTGAGATGGTCTCCATAAATTGAAAACCAAGTAAAAGTAAGCTACACAAGCAATAAGGAAAAACAATGTAAGATATACTTATCAGTGTGGAGCCGCATTAAAAGAGGCAGTTTATTCTATGTGCATGCCTATTATGCATCAAGAGGATTCTGTTCTAGAACTGTTTGTTATATGATGCATTACTTCCAAGTGCTGCGTGGAGTTAGCATTAAAGGAATAATGCATAATGGTAGACATCGGTCTTGTAAAGAAATCAGAAAACAACACAGTAACTCTGACATTGGGAGACGGACAGTACGGGATGATCACGTGTTATACCTTGAAGGCTTTAAACACATTACTTTTAGTTGACACATTTCATGTTATAAGGGCCAGGATAAGAAGGAAGCTAATGGCCAAACCAGGCGGCCATGCCGAACTGTCGCAAGGCAGAGAATGGAGTAAACTGCCTGGTATTGCCAAACCTGCGCCTATATTTACTGGTACTCATATGTTTGGTGTAAACAAACCAGTGGAAACACTATCAGGAATTCTGTGAACAGATCACTAATGCCCTTGATTCAACCATTCCGGGTAAAAGTTTGAAGATTAAACGTAAGCCTTCTGCCCCTTGGTTTAATGAGAAGCTAAAAATCCTTCAGAAAGAAAATGGAGGAAGGGCTATGATATAGGTAATGTAGATGCTCTGAAGACTACTATGAGCACATATAAAAGTGAAATCTTTAGCCAAAGCAGAGTTTTATGCCAACTCCATTCTTGAGGATTCCAACAAAACCTAGAGGGTCTTGAAGATTGTAGATGAACTGACCAATCCTGATCGTTCAAAAAACAAAACCATCGCGACCCAAGAACTATGCGAAAACCTAGCCTCTTTCTTTGAGGAGAAAATTTCAAAAATAATCATCGGGTTATCAGAAAGTAAGAAACTCTTGTGACTCTGTATCTGAGGCATGTACACAGCCAGTAGCCTATCCTACAGAGAATGGGACTCAAGAGACTAAACTCGCTACTGTTAGCCAGTTTAGCATGCCTTCGGAATAATAGTTTTTCAAGCTTGCCATGAGTACTAAATCTGGGTCCCAGATGGACCCCCTCCCCCACAAGGTCTGGAAAGAGTGTGGCGGGCAACTATTCCCTCAGCTCTCATCCGATCTGTAACCAATCTTTGAACAGCGGGATAGTTCCTTACTGCTGAAAACAGGCGAAGGTGACACCTCTGTTGAAAAAAGCCACCCTCGACCCTCAATGCCCTAATAATTATCGACTTATTTCTCTCTTCCCATACCCAATAAAAATTCTTGAAAGCATGGTCAGTAAAACCCTATTCCAATTTTTGGAAAACTACAGGGGACTGGAAGATGTGCAATTTGGTTTTAGACCTGACCATGGGACAGAGACAGCCCTAGTAGTCGTATTAGACGAGCTTAGAATGCGCACAGACAACGGCCCGTCGACCGTCCTGATCCTCTTAGATATGTCTGCCGCATTAGACACGGTCAACCATAAAATATTACTGAGCTGCTTGCTTACCTGAGGTTGGAGGGCAAAGCCTTTAACTAGCTTCAGTCATACCTGGAGAGTAGGCAACAAGTTGTGCCCCCCCCCCCCCCCCCCCCCCATTTTCGATCTAAATTTAGAACGGTGAAGCATGGGGTTCCTCAGGGTTCATCCATTAGCCCGATCCTTTTAAATATTTATCTGAGACCACTAATTTCAATTATTAAATCTTATAACATCAAGCTGGTGAACTATGCTGACGACACACAGCTCATCTTGTTGTTAGAAGGCAGAGAGCGGACTTCACTTAGCAACTTCCATGAATGCATGCAGAAGACTGTTAGATGGTTGATGGATAACTCTTTGCAGTTTAATGGCGGTAAGACCGAAATCTTACACTGCACCGCGAAGAAAATCCCTCGTCCGCTCCCAGACAACTTCTGGCCCATTCAGGCAGACACGCCTTCTATGCCAGCGGCTGGAGTACGCAATTTGGGCATAGTCTTTGACAATAGTTTGAGCCTGGAAAGACATGTGAACAAGACAGGTGGGATTTGCTCCTTTCTCATAAGAGCCCTGCGGAAAATTCTCACCATGCTTCCTTTGTCAGCTAGGGCACTTGTTGTCAGAATGATTGTTTTAAGCCTGCTGGACTACTGCAACGCCCTGCTTCTCGATTCAGCCAATTTCCTTATTCGGAAATTACAAAGAATACAGACTATCGCCGCCAAGCTGGCCTTAAAGAGGACCCGAGGCGACTCTGCATCTGCAGCCCTTAGTGATCTGCACTGGCTCCCTCTAGCTCGGAGAATCCAGTTTAAATCACTATGTATTGTTTTTTAAGGCCCTTCATGGATCGGGGCCGCTGCCGTTGCAGGAAAAGTTTGCCTGGCACGCTCCATCACGTAATCTTCGCTCTTCCGCAGCTCACCTGGTTGGTACCGCCAGAATAAGAACCTCCAGGTTTGGGGGGAGAGCCTTCCGCTGGACGGCTGCCCACCTCTGGAATAATCTCCCGCCCGATATCAGACAGGTAAAAGAATACCTTCAGTTCAGGAAAAAACGTAAAACTTGTTTTTTCCCTAGGAGGTAGTGTAGGTTTTTTTCAGCCAGGTGGTAAATAAGTGCATGTAAAGGAATCAGTCAGCCAGCACCATGATACCCGTGGGGTGATAGTGCGCTTTAGAAATTCTGTTTACATTACATTATATTACAAGATCTAAGGCTCCCTCCCCCCTACTCCAGACCACATTTTCATTTCATGAAACAGTGTTTTGTTAGTTATGTCCATGTTACAGTAGCGCTTTTCGTCTACAACACTCCTAGTCCTCCAGTAGGTTTTGTTTCGAAATAGTCTACACTCTAACCTATGAAGTCTCCATTCCTGACTGCAACTCACGGATTGTCATGTTTTAAATGTGATTGCAGTGCTTGCTTGTAAAGACCTTTCTAAACTTAAGAAGGGCAAAACCAGCTTGACCTAATGGAAGCAAACACTGAATATCGAAACGCAGAGCACCTGACCATTTAATACTCAGTACGTGTTTTTACCCCATTTTTCCTTTCGCAATCTCACCGGAAATATTCTCTCCTGCCTGCCCTTTTCTCTTTCAGCTCATCTTTTCTCCCTTCTTCCGGCGTGCTGTTTTAATCTAGTTCAAACGTCAGAGCGTAGCCGAAAGTGTTACTAAATTCAGTTCTGTCCTTTTGAGCGATTGTCCAAAAGTGGCTCTTCTCGAGGGCAGTATTAAAAATCATCTTTGTTTAGTGTCCTCCTGTTCCCCTTTAAAGTCCTGCCTTTGCTCTATTTCCTATGTTTCCTATTTCTCGTGCTGTGGCTGCAGGCTACGTTTGATGAGCTCCATATGTTATGACCTTTCCATGCAATCTGTCTTGCGCACATGCATCCAAGCGTCTATTAAAAAGCTCTGTAATCTGATGTTGATTTTATAAATCCAAATAAAAAATGTATTTGCAAAGTTCATTATGGGACTTCAGTTACTCAGTGGAAGTTCTTTAGTTTAAATATTTTTACAACTCCTAAATGCTGGCATATCCCTAAGTTTATTGCTAGAAGTTTATTTGTTCATGAATATAACCCTATTTGGGTGCTGCTGTACTGTCCCTGACTTGAGTGAGGTGTATACATGGTCATTAGGAGCCCTATTGTGAGGCTGCAAACAAAATTCACGCCCTGTCACTGCTCTTTGGCCGCACCTATCAGGACTTGTTACAGGCTCTGTAATCCCTCGGCCTGTACCAGGTGCTCCTTCCGTTCTCTGTGTACTGGCTGATGGTCTGTGTTACCTCCATATCTACTGCTGATGCAGCTTCGCGTATGGGCTCTGCAGAACTAAGTCATGTAATGGAGACCTGTCCGAAGTGCGATTGGGTTGTTGGGTTGGTGGCTCTTGCCTGTTCTTCCCTTCCGGGCTCACTGGTATGTTGCGGAGCTGTTGAGGTTAGTATTCTATCTACTGGGATTGCAGAACTTGTCATGTAGTTTGTAGTGGGGAGTGGGGCCAGTGATGCGGAGACCGCCTCCGCAAGGCTGTCTGGTGAGTGTCCAGAGCCAGCAGGTCGTGGTAGTGGGAATGGCTGGAGCAAGGAGGAGTCCTGAACCTGCGCTGGGCAGCAGGTTGGCCGTGCTTTTTTCTAGGGCATGTGGCTCCTTAGAATTATGAATTTGGATGTTGTTGGTGATAGTTATGGAGCTGGTGGTAGGTGCTATGGTGATAGTCTTAACCGTGGTAGTGATGCTAGTTATAGTGGTGGTGGGGTGGTGATTGTTGTAATGGTGTTGGTGAGTATAGTGGTAATGCTTGTGATGGTAATTGTGTTGATAATATTTGTGGAGTTAATGGTGGTATTATTGGTGATGTGTTGGTAATAGCTATAGCGGTGGTGGTAATACAGGTGATGGTAATGGTGGCAGTGGTGATGTTAGGGTGGTGGCAATGATGTTTGTGGTGTTAGCAATCCTGGAGTGTTGATGGTACTATTGCAATGGTAGAGTTGTTTGTAATTTGTAAGCAATCTCAAGAGGTTATGTATTGCCACTGTTGAACCTTTAATAAACCTTTCTATGCAGGATGGCTGCCCGGCACTCTGCATACCAAATGAACAACCCAAAAAAATGTGTCAGGGTAGCGGCCAGGTACTAGGTGGGGAACTTTGAAGAACTGCTCTACCATCCATGCTTTCATCACCTGAAAGATTTGCGTGGCACCAGTAGGGTATTAGCAATTGAGGAGAGGACAGCACAGACGAGGTAGACTAGGAAAGGTCATAAGACAAATTAGTGAGATAGTAATAGAGTGCTGTTTCCTTTGAGAAGCCCAGAAAGAAAGGAGAGCCAAAGAACAAACATGAATGCCCAGCAGGAGGAGAGTTCCATGGTGGGAGCTGGAAAAAAGCCACCAATCTGATTTGTACGCAAGTGCCTCCTGGGAGCAGACTGCAGCAATATCACCCGAGCAACCGCTGGTGCAAAAGTCTATATAGCAACCCAGTGGCAGGAGGAAAGGCACTGGAGACAAATGAGCTATTTATTCCCATCACCAATAACGAAATGTAAGCATCCGCGAAGTGGATGATTGAAAGGCCCTGATTAAAAGGCACTCTCTGTACATTCAATGATTTTTGGGGCCCACCGTTGGGAGCATCTTCCAAACCATTATACATTTGAGGCAATTCAGGCCCTCAAAATGGCAAACATTCAAATAAAACCAAGAGAAAGCTTTATCAAGCATTAATAAAGCCAATCAAGCCATTCCTGTTTGTGCTTGGATCTACCTTGTTTGTCTTACATCAACATTTATGGTGGAGTTCAGTGTCTAACCAGACTGTTAATCCTATTGTAGGAATGGCATGAATAAGGTGACTTCATTGATATTTAATGGGCTGGGGCATAATACTAAAATAAAACGTGCACGAAGCACTTGAAATTTTAGCTGTCATTGCTAGAAAGTTGTGATTAAACAAAAAATCCCCATTTGCAACTGACTGCCTCATTGCTACAGGAAACATCAATGATTCAGAAAAGGGGGTGGTGATGAATAGAGTGTCTGAATTAAGCAGACCACTCTTACCCAGTCCAAAGATCAGGGCTTGATCCATCACCGTTTTTCAGCTCACTGCACCATCCCAGCTCAGAACTTGGCTATATGCAAATTAGTCTGACCCTGGCCCAGTGCATCATGGGTACAGGGCAGACCAAACTACCAAGCCAATTCTTATACTGGGAAGGAAACAAGCTACCGGGGACCGGTTTCTGGCATTTCAGCCGTCTTCGCCCGGCTTGCTTGAATCCTGATGGTGCAATGAGCTAGGGACTCACATCTGAGTATACCCTTCCACGCTTATGGTGGACCAAAATGATTCAGAAAAGGGGGTGGTGATGAACAGAGTGTCTGAATTAAGCAGACCACTCTTACCCAGTCCAAAGATCAGGGCTTGATCCATCACCGTTTTTCAGCTCACTGCACCAATCCCAGCTCAGAACTTGGCTATATGCAAATTAGTCTGACCCTGGCCCAGTGCATCATGGGAACAGGGCAGACCAAACTACCAAGCCAATACTTATACTGGGAAGGAAACAAGCTACCGGGGACCGGTTTCTGGCATTTCAGCCGTCTTCGGCCCGGCTTGCTTGAATCCTGATGGTGCAATGAGCTAGGGACTCACATCTGAGTATACCCTTCCACGCTTATGGTGGACCAAAATGATTCAGAAAAGGGGGTGGTGATGAACAGAGTGTCTGAATTAAGCAGACCACTCTTACCCAGTCCAAAGATCAGGGCTTGATCCATCACCGTTTTTCAGCTCACTGCACCATCCCAGCTCAGAACTTGGCTATATGCAAATTAGTCTGACCCTGGCCCAGTGCATCATGGGAACAGGGCAGACCAAACTACCAAGCCAATTCTTATACTGGGAAGGAAACAAGCTACCGGGGACCGGTTTCTGGCATTTCAGCCGTCTTCGGCCCGGCTTGCTTGAAGCCACCGCCGGCACGGAGGATGCGGGAAAACCTACAGAGGACGTCTAACCTGAGTCACTCGGGTTCTCTGTGAATGCTTTTTCGTAAATAGTAATATTGTGATACTATTTATTGATCTATACTACTATTATAAAGCGAGAACTGGGAACCTTTGAGTCGGGTAAACTCGAAAAGTACACCACCAAGAGAGATGGACATAGGCTATACAGCACCACACCATATACATTAGGGAGGGGGGGAACGTTAGGGGAAAAGTCATATGAACGCCACGTTCGGCGTCATGGGCGCATAACGCGGCGTTCGGCGTCATAGGCGCATACAACGCAATGGCGTGTGGGCGTGGCACGGGGAGGAGCGCGGAACTGACACCAATGTTCAGTTGAATGTGCGCCACTATCATGGTGAAGAGAGCGGCGGCGAAAGTGGAGCCGTGGGGAGGAAAAGTAACGCAGTGTTCGGCGTACACCAGGAGTGCGGAACCGACACCCAGTTCAGTGCAATGTCCGCCACCATCATGGTAAAGAGAGCGGCGGTGACAGTGAGGCAGTGGGGCTGAGACGGCCCCCGAGGAATGCGCGGGCTATCATGGTGAGAGGGTACAGAGTGAACGGAGGGGTGAAGGGGACTGAAGAGAGGTAAGGGAGTTCCTGGTAGGGTAAGGAAAGGTACGCTTTTGGTAGGTTGAAGAAGTGAGACTAAAAGCAAGGACATGGGTGGGATGAGGTGGGGGGTCTGACTGAGGTGTAAAGTGTAACTGACGGTTTGGGAGGGTGTAGAGATTAAAAGGTGACATGGGTTAATGTAATAGGCTGAGGAGGTGATGGGGTACACATGGGAGTGGGCTGAGATGAGGGAAGTCTGAGGTGAGTGTACTCGAGTGATAGTGTGAGGATGAGGTGACTGGGCTCAGGAGATTTGGCGGGGGGTAGGTGCGCAGGTGGATGGCCGGGACAGGTAAAGCTGAGGCTCTCAGAACAGAAGGCCAGGTAGTTTGAGGGGAAGTGGGCAAAAAGGGGTAATTGGTAAGAGAGAGGAAGGAGCTGCCCGTGTCCGGGGTGCGCAATGCTGGTGAGTATCTTTCACCTCGCAAAGCCTACCTGGACAACGTCGGGACGAGCTGCTAGTTTCTTTATAAAGTTTTATATAGCGCGAACAAATATCCTATTTCTACATCTTTTTGTTAGTAGTATAGCAAAGAGGCCAGTGTATAGCTATTGTATTGTATTGTATTTGTATTTATATAGCACTTGTTACTCTTTGTGAAGCATTGCAGCTCTTTATGGCGAGTATGCACACTACTGTGAACCCAAGGTTAGTGGTTAATCCAGTGGTATTGCTGAGCATTGGAATTAGTGGCTTGCTCTCTGGAACAACAGTTTCTATGCTTTAACTCCAGTTTCTTTGTGGTAGATTAAAATTAATGCCAGTTAGGTGATCATTAGTGGGGCCCATATGGTTTCAGGCAAATGGCGGTGAGATAGCTAAATTGCTGGCAGAGGATAGGTACTGTTGGTTAAGGAGAGGCTGTGATCTATGAAATGAGGTGTAAACCATTTGTAGAATAACAAAGAGACTAAGGCAGACAGGCATTGGTCTGAGAGGAGGCTATAGTCGGAAAACAAAAGCATGCAGAGGATGGAATGTATGGAAAGGGTCTCTCAAGAAAAAAGACCGGAATCAATCTGAAGTAAGTCATGGTCAATTTTTCATGCAGGGTTTTAAGAGTATACAGGCAGAAGGCTTCCTGAGATAGTCAGCAATTGGAGGATCTAAAAAGTAGAATTAAACAACATTGAATATAGTGCTCCATGTCCGGAGCCGACAGCTTAAACATTCAAAACCGACTGCACATATCATTCAAACATTAAACGCCCAAGCTTGCTGTGTGCCAAGCTTCCCACAGCATTTTTAAACGGAGACTGGAGTATTCTAGGCTTTGTTCATGGTCTGTTGACTGCACAAGGTGAGGTGGCGCAGACACCACCTTTAGGAAAAGTCTCATTTAATTACCTTCCCTCAATATTCTGCATATAAAGTTGTTTCTCGCTGATACTGAGTTATTTGGCACTGCCTAAGAGCATCTCCCTGATTCACAATCAGAGTTATACCTTTTTGTTACCTAATCCCATTCTGCAGTACAACCGAGAAACCACCGCTACAAATGTCCCTGGCACTAGCATCCCAAGTGTATGTTGTGCATGTTTGTGTGCGTGACCAGTGTGATACCTGCAATGCATGGGTAAGTAAAGCAGAGTAGTGGAGGCCTGTTCTATTTCGGAAGCGCCTGGCCTGTCCATGTTCACAAAATTGGGGGTGAGGTTATTTCCCAGGCATTGGAAGTGTATTGCTGACCTTTCTAATAGAGGAGCAAGGAGACAGAGACATTGAAGTGGGGCAGAGGAGAGATGACTCCTGTAGAAATTAAAATAGGTCTTTTTGCCGAGATGGGTTGCAGGTTAGGCTTCCTATAGCACTGCTATGTACTTGGTGGGGTTGAATTGCGGAACTGTAGTCTCTATTGTTCATAGCGAGGCTAGACTTTTATCCAGCTGCGGCCCAGTGCTTTTGTGAACGCTGAGAGAGGCCACTCCCACCAATCCTATCGCTGCTCCCTGAGGAGCGAAGGATCGAGGAAGACATCATGTGCCCCCACCCAACCGCCCTCGAGGCATGCCAGCCACCACAGTCAGCATCTTGAATAGTACATGGTGAAAAGAGTCCCTACTCCCACATCATAATCATTTCATGCTTATTTTAACTTAGATTTTAGCTGCACTCTTGTTCACGTCGAAAATATTCCTCTTAACGTTTATCTTGCATCAGCACGGGAGAGAAACAAAGGCCACAATGATTCCCTATGTGTTGATTCATTCCGTAGATGTAGTTTCAATGTTCTCTGCATCATTCATTGGCCATGATCTATACCATTAACGTGTAACCGCTGCACATGTCGATAATGGAGTCATTCTCCTAATTTGTCTAGTATGTTTTTATGTACCATTATTTATTTGAAGAATGAAACAACTGTACCATCATTTTTTTAATGCATTTCGATGTAACAACAGCATCCAGAATCATTTATTTTTCATTTGCGTTTTGCATCCTCTTTGTAGACATATTGACTATAACTTTAGCCGCAGAATACATCATAGACATTGCCTGTTATTTTTTATGGCTATTTATCATGATAAAGCATGCTTTAAAACTTGATGGGAAATCGATAGCTAGTGGCGTACCAGGAATGCCATGGACCTGGATACAATCCAGCAATAAATGCAAAATATATCTTGAGCTATAATAAACAATAAAGGTTCATTTCAGAACAATTGACAAGTTGCGTATTTCTTCTTTTTCTTCCTTTATTCAACAGAGAAACTTCTCAACACAGTATAGCCGCCAACGCGTGTTTCGTCTATCGTGGTATCGACCACAGACTTCTTCAGGGCTAGAATATTATAATACACTAACAGCCCGTCCCGACGTTGTCCGGGTATGAATTGCTGCCAGTCAGTAGTATATTGTTTTGTAGGATTTTGTTTTGATAGCATTTCTGATCTGTGACAGGCCTGTGAAACGCTCCGATTCACAGTGCACTGCTGATGCACTTAAGAGTGCGCGTTCACTAGTGTGTGAAATCGAGTTTCCATACTTTATTTTTCCTTGCAATATTATATAGCGAGAACTCGACAACATGGCATGAGCACAATTTACATTACAGAAGAACACATTCATTTGTGGTAGGCACAGGGAGACAAAGCGATTTGCCTGGAATCACAGGATGTTGAGCTGATGCCGAGCTTCGAACGTAGCTCCCCAGCTCTAAAGTTCGCAATTCTAGAACTTGTGGCGGGAGGTGTGTCTAAAAGTGTATGTCGGTGCTGGCAATCAATGAGAGAGACCTGTGCATTTTTGAAATGGGTGGTGAAAAAATATGAGTATAGTGCTGGAGATGTGGGCCGCCGTGCCACCAATGTACTTACCGGGGGAGGGTAAACGCCCATTATTCCGCAACTTTCTTTCCGCATACCATCACTCCGCATACTTTCATTACGAAAGTACCATGACTCCGCAATGCCATTATAACGCATGGCATTACATTTTATATGCTTTTACCACACATACATTTACAACGAAATTTGTTGTAAATGCATGAATGGTAAAAGCATGTTTTTTTCAAATTTTTGGATAAGGTAAGTATGGGTATAGGGGTATATGTTTTGGGGTACTGAGGTATATGTTTTGGGGTGTTTGGGTATTTTAAGAGTTCAGATATAGTTTTGGGTTATGGGGTACAGGGGTAGTTTTAGGGTTTTGGGATAGGTATGATTTTTGGGGTACAGGGGTATTTTTAGGGTTCAGGTTTGGGTTTTGGAGTATAGGGGTATTGTTAGGGTTCAGGGGTAGGTTTGAGTTTTGGGGTACAGGGGTATTTTAAGGATTCAGGGCTAGGTTTAAGTTTTGGGGTACAGGGGTATTTTTAGGGTTTAGGGGTAGGTTTGGGTTTTGAGGTTCAGAGGTATTTATAGGGTTTAGGGCTAGGTTTGGGTTTTGGGGTACAGGGGTATTTTTAGGGTTTAGGGATAGGTTTGGGTTTTGGGGTACAGGGTATATTTATAGGGTTAAGATGGGTTAGCCCCCAGCACACGCCCACAGCACAACACAGACACGCTCACAAATGACTACTTTGCTGGCACGGTTCTTTTACCTTTTAAATATATATGTTGACGTCTGCATAGCTTATGTCCTTCTGCTGCAACTGCCCTTTCCAACGCTGTATTGGGTGTTGTGATTGGTGCTGTGGTTCCTGAGATTACCCGCCTCAAAGGTTTGGGCTCTCTCTTTATTATATTAGTATGGATATGCATCAGACAATTTCTTCCCATAATCTAAAAAAGTCAATTCATTGCATTGATCAGAAAAGAGACCATGTTTATACCAAGAAGTCGAGTCAAAGTAACCATATACAAGGTGGCCAAATACACATAATTTAAACAATAATTTAAACAATTTTTTTTACTTATTTCTCTTAGTGCCCGAAATCGTGACAAGCAGTCCAAAGACCATAGTGCACAGAGAAGCGTGATGAATATAGGGCCTCATACAAACCATTCATAGACACCAACCAAGTCTAAAGTGTGAAAAGAGTGCCAGTCAGAAACCAAGAAGAAGGAACAAACCACCAAAAGTGAAAAAAACAAAAAAAGAGAAATCTTTAAAAAAAGAAAGTATAATGGGCTCACCTATAGCTAGGCTACCAATTCTTGATCATATGACAGAAGTGTCAATAAGTAGAAGCTACGTCTCATGCAAACTGCATAGGTGAATAAACAATACACTGTTTATAGTAGTCACCATCTCAGAGTTAAAGAGCAATAGGTTTGAATACTGGTGCATCGGTAACTCCCTTTAAAGTCCAAGCTTTCCATTCAGCATATCGTAATCCCAAAGTAAGCTCCAAATTTTTTTTATACAATCCAGCAATGGCAAAGCCAATAGGTCCGGGCCCCGCAAGATGGGTCAGTGGTTAATTTAATTAAAAATAAAAAAGTATTGCATCCTTTTGCCGCACAAATTGAAAGAAGACCGCATCTAAACTTGGTGGCCATATGCCTATGAAACTTTTGAATAATAAAGTTGTATGTAATGATTTTTATTTTTTTAAACAGTATGAGTCAGTCAGGATTACTTGCAACAAACCTAGAAACCCTTTATAGTTTCATTACTATAACCTGAAGACCTTCTTTAAATTCGCAAGGGTATCTAAAAGCATTTATAAACAAGCATAGGTTTCGCCTATGTGGTTAATAATTATTTTTTGTTTGTAAGTGTTAGGCTGGTGAGTTGTGCAATAAGTTAAATAAACTCTGTAAAAGTGTTATGACTTGTTTTTTGTGAAAGGCAATATATTGTGTGGTAACTGGTGGGAATATAAAGCGCTCCTGTACCTTCGGGTGATGTTGGCGCTATATAAAAGAGCTCCAAAAATGAATTAGACAAACATGAAACTCCTGGACCAACATTAATATGGATAATTCACACCGAAACTAGAGTAGACCTGAGCCTGGATTCATACTCATGCTTGTACCAGTCTTCCCATGTACTAAAGGACTTCTTCATGGAAGTGCAGTAGATGGCTAAACAGGCATAGTGCAGAGACTTGGTCAAGTAGAACCCATCTCAAAAGAACAACTCTGATTTCTTTTTAGCAAAGTTCAAGTCCATTTGGCACTTGTCAGCGGGAATACCCACCAATTAACGGAGGACATATCATGTCAGGCAGCGTTATCTGTGAGTAAATGGCTAAACCCAGTGGCACCTACTGAGGTTGACGAAGCTCATGACCATGTTGGCATTATTGAGGAAGTTGGTATCGTAAAGGTTTGCCAAACAGTGGCCACACGACTGGTTGTGGTGTGGGGTAGCCAGGACTAAGCCCCCAACAGCCCATCCTCTTCTAGTGCACAGTGCACATGCCTAACTGAGACTGCAGACAAGACTGTGGCGGTGAGGGAGGCAGACCCGGAGGGGCTGGAGGCATTGGTTGAGGTTGCGAAGGAGAGTCGGAGGGAGAGGGCCTGAAGGGAAGCAACCACTGAGAGGACAAGCATAATAGAGACACCAGGAGGCGAGAGGGGACCGCTGAGGAAGGGACAGAAAGCAAAACATCGGCCATCCAAAGAGCGTCTGAGTTGGAGAGTTGAGGGGAGAGGCTGTCCCTGGAAGAACAGAGTGGAAAGAGGCCGGAGAGGGTAAACTGAAGGGAGACAATCCAGAGGACCTGAAAGGAAGGGAGACCTGAGGAGAGCAAAGTACAGGGAGAAAAGAAAGAAACTACAGGAAGGAAAGGGAAAGAAAGAGTCACGAAAGAAAGAAAAGGCGTACAAAAGAAATATTACAGAAAGTGTTGTGTGAGGATCAACAAACTCTTTCCAGTCTAACAAATATCTTTGATATGGCAGCAGCGGGGTCTGTGCAAGCGCCGGCCTCAGCAACAAAAGAGAGCACTAGAGTAGGTGTCTGCTTTGGCCACGGGGGAACTGGTGAGTGCGCGTTGCACCAGGGTGAGGGCCATGCCAGAACTAGGATCACGAGGGTGCCACCAACACTGTGTGCTCTGTTTTTTCGAAAGTGGAAAGGAGTCCTGGGTCTTAGAACTAGGGAAAGTTTAGTGTGCAGCCAAGGTAAGTTAAGTAAAGGCGCACTTAAATAATGAAATGTGTGCTGCCATGAAAAGTATTCTTCAAATGCATCGGCAAAAGTAGTTCCAGCCATCAAAGCCGATGAGAAGCGAATGAAAATTAGTAATTCTTCCTCGGGATACTGAAAATAGAACACCTACAATCAGTGAAAAGGAGGAAAAGTAAAGAGGCATGCACATGGACCAATAAGAAAGGAAGGCGGGATGTAAGTCACTTTTAAGATATATTAAATACAATAGATTTCACAAGCACAGCGCAACGTTGTCCAGGCGAAACCTAAAAAAAGGGGCCCGAACGGAAGGAAGGCAGTGCAGTTCTTTTTAAATGGGTGTGCACTTGTAATTGTGCAAAATGCCGTCATTCACAATTCAAGGGATTCCGAATTCTGAAGTGGGTTTACCTATGGCCCGTGGTGTATGATGTGGTGGGTTGAATCAAATGTGAGTAACAGCTGAACATACCAAAGGATGAATAGAGTTGTCTTAAAGACTCGCTTCGAATGTGTGTATTTGTATGTTTTACGTCTGGATTTTTGGAGTACATGAGAAAGGAGAGAGAGTTCAAGCTGCGTCTAGGCCAGATATAAAAAGGGGAATGGTCTGCCTCTTTTCAGTTTCAGTAGTAAAAACACTGGTATAATTAGGGTGCAGCAGACCCCTCACAATTCTGGTCCTGGTGCCCCTGCATCTGCTACACTGTTGATTGCTACACCCATATCAAAGTACTGTTCAGAAACAATATACGCAACATACACTATTGTCTATTAATATAAGTGCGTAATTTTTATCAGAGTCATCAGAGTCAAAAGTTATAGGGTAAATGCATGGTCATACAAAAGACTTGTTGTGATTGTGCTAATCCCCCAAACCACAGTTTCATATTGTTAAATAAAACAATTCAGATACGATCAACACAACATGCTGTTAGACCATGCTTAATATCTAAAAAAAAATATTTGGTACAACTCACAACCGTGGTTCCACTCTGGTGCTGCCAAATGCTAGGGTTGCCAAATGCCACGGCTACTTAGTCTTGATTCCACCTCATGACTCTTTCTTCTGCCATCTTTTTTTTTTTTTGGTCCTCATTTCACCATTGGCATCTGCAAATTAACACTTTAAACCCCAATCCATCCTGGGCGCCCAGGGCTGATGTTATTGCATTCACCTGGAGCCGGCCCGGCCTGCCCCTTTGCCCCACACTGTCAAAGGTTCCCAAACCGTGCTATTTACATTATGTGCTTTGCCAGATTCTAAGCGCGCAATACACAATGCTGCACGCATCCAGTTTTCATACAGATGCGTGCTAGCATCCTTCCATAATTTGCAGATCTCTCTGCGGGCAATAAGAATCAAGCTAAAAAACAAGGCCACTTGTGACACCATTAGCCCCCTTAACAGATCAGCGTCTAAACCAAACAATATTTTAGCAATATTCAGGCTCAATTTAACTTTAAAAATACCCTCCATAGCCCTCTCTAAATCAGCCCAAAAGAGACCCAAGATAGGACAATCATAAAAGATGTGAATATCATCCACCTCAACTAGTCCACATCTGGGGCACAGCAGGGACGAACTCACAAACGTCACTATTTTTTTCAGCGTATAGTAAAGCCTATTGATGACAGAGAACTGGTTTTTCTTGAGAGAGGCTGGCCTAACGCACTTATACAAAATTCGGCGGGATGTCTCATAAAGAGTAACTGAGGCGTCCTCCAGCCTAGAAGAATTCCAGACTAGATGCAGTGGGGGGGGGACTGTAGTTCATCAGAATCGAGCAGATTTCTAATCCAAAATCCTACTTCTTTCTTCCTGGGGTCAGATCTTGTCTATAATGGTCGACCTTGAGGGGGGTGGTACTGGCTTTTTGTATAAGTTCGGTGCGCCAAAATTCTACAAAAAAGTATGTCTCAAGGCATTAAAACTAGCTCTTCTTGTCTGGAATAGAGTCAAAGGGAGATGGGGTATAAAATACTATTCCGACTTTGCCCCAATTTGGGAGTCCCCAGGTTTACCGCTATGCCTTAGGGATAGTTTATCTCTTCCCATTAGGAGAGCAGGGATTAAGGTATTGTCGGATCTAGTAACAACGGAGGGGGTTCTCCCTTGGGAGGTGCTGAGGTCAAAGATTGGGGACTCTTTCGCCAGATTTAAATATATACAACTTTGTTCTTGGTTCTTGGCTGAAAAAGAGAATATTGGTGGCAATTGGGATATAGAGCATGCTCTCCAATCATCTGACCCCAGGAAGAAAGAAGTGGGATTTCTTCTGCCATCTTACACTTGTCGTCTCTTTATTGCACAATATGTTTAGTACAACCTTGTTGCTTACTACCAGGATTGCATATGCCATACCTCTCTAAGGTTTGAGTCTCGAAGGAAGATGAGTGTCCATTATTGGATGCAACAGCTGCACTTTCTTTTCTTGTTACATCTGCCAGAAAGGTGGTTCCTTCCTGTAGCCACAGTGTTGCTTAATGCTTCTGGATATCATATAGAAGCAGCAGGTGAAGGATTGTGTGTTGGAGGAGAAAGACCTCCTGGCATACTGTTCATAACCAAGAATGAGAATCGTAGAGATGTGTGACACTTAGAAATCTAAAATCAGAGTAGTTGAGAACTGAACAGGAGGAGCAGAATTCCAGGAGAAGGAGCAGAAGCAGCAATCCGGTTGTGTGAAAAATTTGAAGTAAAAATCGGGAGCAGAAATCAACAACTAGTGGTAAAGAACTCACTGACAAAAAGGTAGCAGAGTGTTTGTGGCTCCTGGTACTGATGGTTCCAGCTCCCTCTATATAAATAGGCAGAAAATGACATACAGGACTGCTATGATGGAGTGGGCTGATAGCAGATGATGCAATCCATGTTGATTTGGACAGAACAAAATCAGTCACTTCTGCTTCTGGAAGATGGGTAAACAGATGAAAGTGGAAAGGATGGTGCTTTTCTCAAAGCCTGGTGACTCTTAAAAGAATCAGTAATTGTGTATGGTAGCTGAACAAACCTTCCCTTTTCAGGCATGCCTAGGAGAGCATGCGATACACGAGGGCCTGAATTTTAAACGAACCAGTTTTTGCACGTTGTCATCCAGGTCCAGCACACCTTGAGAGATTGTGCATGCAGGCGCCGAGGAAAAGCGTCAACCGTGGGCCTGCAAACTGCACAGCATAGCAGGGCGATCAAGTTGGGGTGAAGGCTCGTTCCAGTAATATCAATGGAAAGAACACTCTGTATTGAAGGATGAGGAAGATTTCTTGAGCCTGTGCTCCTTTGAAGTCTATGGGAGGCATTTTGCTTTTTTGGAGAGTGACAATGAGCTCAAAGATGGTTACATTGTCTAGATGAAGGTGAGTTGAGGAGGGAGGGCACGGAGTGCAGTTTGTATTTAGCTCCACAGGGCTGGGTTTAGTAAGATGTTTGCACACGAGCATCATTCAATGTGCAAAACATTGAGTTTGTAAAATGTTGGTTGGTTGGTTGATTGCTTTATTTCGATATGCATATATCATAAAAGCGATACAAAAAGTTAAAACAGCATGTCGAAAAGAGTATGACTGTACAATAAGTAAAAACATTAAAACGCATTAGACCATCATAACTTAGTTAAAAGAAGATTAAATTGATATGGACAGTCTTCTAAGTCTAATCAACCAGGCCCATTTTAAAAACTTGGCAACGGCACAGACAATCGGGGGGGCTGTGTCAGTTAAAAGAATCCGAAGGGCAACAGAGTGCTGGCGAGTACCCAATTCTCTGCAGATAGGGCCGAGCCAGCGTGTTCTTGGTCGGCCGTAATCAGGGCATTCAAAGAGAAAATGTGGCACAGTCTCTGGTTTGTCGGAACAGAGAGCACAGTATCGTGAAGAGGGCTGGGAGTTATTCCACCTGGAACAGAGATCAGCCAAGGGTAACAGCCCCAGCCGAAATTTGATATACAGGGACCGGTCCATGTATGGCTCGTAGGCAACAACATCTTTTATCAGCAGAAAAGCTGCGGTGGCTTTGCAGTGGTGCTGATTACTGTTGCGCTTCATGCGGACCCACTCCCAGAACAGTCTTTTTAGGGTCTCCTTCGGGGGAGCGGAGTGGCTATCCCAACAAAAGTCCAAGCCTAGATCCCCTAGAAGGTGTTTGATGTTCTTCAGCCATTTGATTCTGTGCCAGCCGTCGGAGTGCATCACCTCAGCAAGGCCGTCAGCGTAGGGTTTTAGCTCCGGTACCCTCCACAGACGGGCCCAGAGCAAGAGGGGTCGAAGGCGAGCCTGGTCCCCTATTGCTTTACAGCCAGCATCCATGAGCACTGGGATAGTCGGACTACTTGATGGTATGGCAAGGAGATCTTTGATGAATTTGTTTTCCGCCTTGCACAGTAGATCCACTTTACCCAGACCCCATAATTCGGCTCCATACAGTGACCCAGGGACCGCACGAGCTTTGTAAATATCAAGTAGAGGGGCAACACAATGTTTAGTTGAGTTATTAAACTCTTTGAGAAGAGCCCCCCCCACCCTTTTATGGGTCAATACCATTTTGTTGATATGGGCGTTCCAGTTCATCACGTCGTTGAGTCGAATTCCCAAATAATCGAATTCTGCCACTCTTTCTAGGGGTATCGAATTCAAAATGGGGGGACGACCAAGCTTGCGGGGCGGGTGCAAAACTAAATACTTAGTCTTTTCCACATTGATGACAAGGCCCCTGGAGGTGCAGAAGTCCTGGAAGCGATTTAGCAATGTCTGGAGACCTTGGGGGGTTTTAGAGATGAGGAGGGTGTCATCGGCGAACAGCAAGGTTGGAATTTTTACGCCTCACAGAGTGGGAGCGTCTGCTGGTTCGCCGAGTAGGTGGTCTACCACCCCATTGATATAGAGGGAAAATAAGGTAGGAGCCAGAACACAGCCCTGCCTTACTCCCCTCTCGACCCTGATCTTATCGGTCTTTTCCCCGTTCAACCCCCATCTAACCTGAGCATAGGTGTTATTGTGCAGTTTGATAAGGAGGTTTAATAAATACCGGGGCATCCCTAGATTGTGTAGCACCCTCCAGAGTTCCTCCCTGGGAACCAGGTCAAAGGCAGTCTTTAGGTCAATGAAGGCCAAGTAAAGACTGCCTTTGCCTAGCTCCACCACCTTCCAGTGTAGTAGCAGGAGCCTAAATACCTGTTCGATGGTTCCGGTACCTGAGCGGAACCCGGCTTGCATGTCGGACAGGATGTGGTTTTCATCCACCCATTGCGTAATCCTCCCCAAAATCACTTTCCCCGCCAATTTCTGGGACGAATCTATTAGGCTTATAGGCCTATAGTTCCCAGGTAGGTCCCTACTGCCCTTCTTATAAATGGGGACCACCTCAGCACCTCCCCACGAATCTGGCACCGGACCTCCAGCGACAATTGCGTTGAGGAGTGCAGAAATTATTACCCCCCACTCTTCCGAGTATGCTCGAAGGAGATCGCCTGGGAGGCCATCCGGGCCAGCTGCTTTAAGTGGGACCAGAGTTTTGATCTGTTTTGTGACCTCCAAAACTGTAAAGGGTTCCAGGTCTTGGGCCAGACTAGAAGGCGGGGTGACAAAGGGGTCATTTAGTGGGCCTTCAATGGCAGAATAGAGTTTTTGGAAGTGGGAGAACCAAGTTTGGGCATTGATGGTACAGGGCCTCAAAGTGTCGTCAGGACGGTTCCTAATGCCCACCAGGTCCCAAAAGCGTTTTGCGTCTTTCCCTCGACTGGCGGTCAGAAGGTCCTGCCAGAAGTTATCCTCCCACTCTATTTTGGCATTTTTTTGACAGAGTGCGTAGTGCCTCCTGGCCACCCTAGTCCTAGATGGTAATTTGGACTTTACTGCTTCAATGAGAAGTGACTTCGCCTCCCTGCACTTCTGATTGAACCAGCCCAATCTGCCTTGTGGGCTAGGTTTCCTTCTATTTGTATTGACTGGCACTACGAAAAGATCGCCAATAGCCTGGGTTATAGTGCAGAACCTCAGGGTCACCTCCGACAACCCGTCCACCTGGATGTCCAAGTTTGTTAGGGCTGAAGCAAGAAGCTGCCTAATGGCAGAGGTTTTCTCCTCAGAGAGTGCTAACTTTGCCCACTTTAGCCGCCGACCACAGTTGGCAACTACTGACAGGTCCGGGGGGGGGGTTACAGGGAGTTCTAGTCACGGGGCAGGATATCCACCTGTGAGACATGGTGAGAGAGAGAAGATTGTGATCACTCTCGACCGATGGTATAACCACCATGTCCTCCACCATGCTCCACAGATGAATGTCAAGGAGAAGGTAATCGATCCGTGACGTGTGCCCTGGCCTATTATAAGTGTGGACCCCGGCTTTGTCAGACCCGGTCCTGCCATTAGCGGCCCTCAGGCCAAACTCCATGGCTATCAAATTGATCTGGAGGGCCACTTCTGACCACCTTTTAATGGGATTCAGTTCAAGAGATGGGATCCCCCACCTGGCATCGAGTTCCTCTTGATCAGATAAGATTTCAAGGTCCAGGGGCTCAAAAGTGCAGTTAAAATCGCCCCCCACCAGGGTGCAGGACCTATGAGGTGATAAGCGGAGCTGGGCTTCTAAGCAGGATATTATTGGGGATTCTCTGCCCCCCTTTGTGCCTCGGGCATAAATGTTAAAAATATTTAAAATAACTCGGCCTTGGGAGTTTTTCAGCACTATGTTCAGGAGATCAGGGCATTTAGTGTCCCGCTCCACCACCCTGCAGTTAAGTTCTGAAGCCACCCAAATTAGGAGGCCACCCGAAGGGCGGCCCCTGCCGGTTGCACTAGGGGCTGCTGGCAGAAAGTGGGTGGAGTAACCTGCCTTATGCAGGGGCACCCCGCTCCAGGTTTCCTGGAACAAGCATATGGAGTATTGCTCCACCAGCGAGTTCCAGTCTGGGAGCGCTAACTTCCTCTCGAGACCCGCCACATTCCAGCTGAAAACCCTAAACGAGGGGTCCGTCACAGCTGCAATGCTACGGTTCCCGACGGGGGGCAGCGTCTCCGCAGCCCCCACAACGGGAGGGTCAGCCAGTAAGCCGGGAACTTCCCCAGTTTCCCCTTGCTCTGGGGAATGCTTGGCGGTATCCTGGGATTGTAGTGCAGTCGAGGGGCAGCAGGTTTTTGGGGAGGGGATGGGCTCAGCAACAGGGTTAAGGACCTCAAGATCATCCCCGGGAACGTCAAGGAGTCAGCAGCCCCAGAAGCCCCAGTTCTGCATCACTGGCGCTGGATAGAGATGCTGCGCGAAGACTCCCGGGGAGGGAAGGCCGTGGGCGATGTTTAGAGGAGGGGGCCCGACAGGGCATAGTGGAGTGGTCGGGAACGTTCTTGGGTAAAAGAAGGATAGGTCGACAACATCGACCCCCGTTCCAGCCGTACGGCCTTGGGAGCATATTGCGTGGGCAGCTCTTATATCTTGGAAATTAACCACCACGCAATCGCCCTCAAAGAGTTTTTTCCCGTGGCCGATCCAGCTCACCCTGCGCACCCCAAGGATCAGGCCATCTACACCCACTGGGAGAGGTCTATTAGTTTTCATCCAGTGAATGACTTTGTTTTTCAGCGCCTGGGGTGTTTCCTGTTGAGATTCTTTTAAAAGGGGGACTTTGGTGAGGACAACCACATAAGGGTGACATTCTGGTGGGAGGTTTACCGGGGGGCACTTGCGTGGCGGAATATGCTCCGGGGCCGCTAGGGGAGGATTTTTTGGCAAAGAGGGGGTTTTAGACACAGGCGGATTTTTGGGAGGGAAGGTTGGTTTAGTAGCCCTAGCAATAGGTGCTGCTCTGATAGTTTTATCAGACGCAGCATTTGCCGAGTTGGCACTTAGGCCAGTCCCTTTCTTCTGTTGACTCTTTTGGGCAGGGTTCGGCACAGGTGTCGTTACTGCTGAGGGGGTAGTGCCGTGCACCTGAGCTACATGGGTGAGTTCACTGGTCGTCGGCCGCTTCGCACCGGCCGGAGGGACAGGGGCAAGAGCTTTCCCTGAGGCCGGTGTTTTAGCCGGCAATGACGGCTGGACTCTAGTTGGTTGGCCAACAGGGGCCTCCCTAGCCACATTCCTATCTGGGATGAATTCAGAAGGTTTAGATTGCACTTTCAGCAGGGTTTTCAAGGAGAAAAAGTTGTCCCTAGTTGCCTGTTCAAAATTGTCAAGTCTAACCCCCAGGTTCCTAACTTGGTCAAGTAACGGGTTAAACAGAGATTTTAACAAATTCTCGAGAGACTCGAGAGAAGTGACCTGGTTAGCAAGAACCGGTGTGGCTGGGGGCAGGGAGGAACGGTGTCGGGGGCTCGACTGCATGCTGGGAGGGGCCTATAGACCTAAGGGGTTCCAACTCCCCAGTGCCTTGGTGTGTAGTGCCCCTGTTTAGTTTTGTCCTAGAATGCTTATGAAGCATGGAATAATTCCCCCTCCTAGTGTTGATTCCCCTTTTCCTTTTCCTATGGACCCGCGGAGATGGGATCTGGGGAAGAGGTGATGTGTGAGGTGAGGGAACAGTAGGAGCCGCGATAGACCTGTTGTCAAGAGGGCTGGCTATGTATGAGGGTGGGCCAGAAGCAATAGCCTCGATACAGCAGCTACCTGTGGTAGGAAGTGATATGAGGCTTTCTATCCTGTCTAGTCCAGCCTCTAGTACTGCAATATGGTGCTCATCTGGTTGGGGCGAGATGGCGGGGGGGATAGGCGGCGATAGAGCATGAGCCACAGTTCCCAAGGAGGAGCGCTTAGATGGAAGGAGGTCAAGCGAAAGGCGGCGTTCCGTCATTGCGATCTCCTTTTCAATGACGTTAGCCACCCGGGTGATGAATTTGTCCATTGTTCCAATCATCGTGGAACCCCCTATAGCACTAGCTCCGCCACCCCTCAAGGCTTTACCGGATCTGGTGGACATGGTGGGTCCGGAGCCTGCAGTTAGACTCAAGGGGATAGGAGACGTGGAGGACGTAGGAGAAAGGGGGGTGGCCCAGCCCAGCCTCAGACAGCCCCTGACTGCCACAGACTGCCCGCCCTTTGCTCGGGCTTCGCTCGGCGTCCCGCTCGCGTCCCGCGGAGCGCCTTGCGAGTCCTTAAGTCAGAGGGCGTTGCAGGCAGGGGGCGTGGCTGGTGGTGGGCGCGTCCACTCGCACACCTGATCCAGCAAGGACTCCTGGGTCTTTGAGTCCCCGCTAGCGCCAGTGCCCGATGGTTTGTTCTCCCAGCGCCTCCTCAGCCCAGCGCCTTTAGGATCAATCCGCCTCCTCAATCCGCGAAGCGGCACCCGCGGAGCGGGTGCGGCGAGGGGCAGCGGCGGAAAACAAGGAAGGCAGTTCCCAGAACGACGGAACTCGCCGTGGGCTCCACACACACACCACAGTTCCACTTGCAGGTAGGGTCCCAGGAAGCACAGGGACACGTGCCTTTTACTGGCTGGTCAGGCGGGGGGCGTGGCTGGTGGTGGGCGCGTCCACTCGCACACCTGATCCAGCAAGGACTCCTGGGTCTTTGAGTCCCCGCTAGCGCCAGTGCCCGATGGTTTGTTCTCCCAGCGCCTCCTCAGCCCAGCGCCTTAAGGATCAATCCGCCTCCTCAATCCGCGAAGCGGCACCCGCGGAGCGGGTGCGGCGAGGGGCAGCGGCGGAAAACAAGGAAGGCAGTTCCCAGAACGACGGAACTCGCCGTGGGCTCCACACACACACCACAGTTCCACTTGCAGGTAGGGTCCCAGGAAGCACAGGGACACGTGCCTTTTACTGGCTGGTCAGGCGGGGGGCGTGGCTGGTGGTGGGCGCGTCCACTCGCACACCTGATCCAGCAAGGACTCCTGGGTTTGTAAAATGTATATTGTGATCCATAGAAATCTGCCTTTGCAAACTTTTACAAACACAAACCCACTTATTGATGCAGAAAACTACACCTCTTGAATAGAGCTACACTAGTGAGGAAAGGAGGGAGCAATGTAATCTCGATTAAACACCCGATAGTCAGAACTTCATGGACTGAGTGGGGAGTCACAAATCTTTTCAATGGTGTTTGGCACTCTGGAAATACACAAAACTACTCTTATAACAGGCCTGTGTAAAGGTGTTTTTCAGTTATAAAGGGGAATGTAACCTCTCTCATAGTTAATGGTGCATAAGAAAACGTGTTTCTTGCTAGAAAAAAACATTTTAGCTGTGGAGAAAAGTACCATATGCAAAAGTGTATTTCTACTGTACATACATTGTCTGATTTGTGGGCCACTCGCATAAATAGGTGGAATGTAGCACTGAATATTTTGTGTCTCCAATAAAAGTCAGAAATCAGCTTCACAAGTAGAATGATACCTTCCAGGAGTAGATTTCAGATTTTAGAAACATTATGTGTATGGCAGTGTTACTTTTTGGCATGGTCACCCCCATTTCTTCAGGACTGATTCTACTGTTTTTTGACCCTATGTACTAGGGCACTGCTAACCAGGCTGCAGGTCATGTGCTCTGACCCCCCTAAAAGATGTTGAAATTGGCTACTCTCCTGATTGGCATATGTACCTTACCGAATAGTCCCTAGTACATGGTGCCAAAGTGTACCCAGGGCCGGTAAGTTAAATGTTCATAGTGGACTACAGCAAATATTGTGCCACGTTAGAAAGTACCAATGCAAAGCATGTCTCCAAGCCTGTCCCCTGCAGCCAGTTTGGTAAAATTTAAAACTACAGATTAGACCTTGCAAAATTAACTTTTGGCCAGGCTAAACCTTCCTTTTTAATACTTAAATACTTCACCCTTAAAAAAGGCCTAAATGCCTGCCGAGAAGTAAATGTAAATGTGTTGTATTTGTATAGCGCGAACAGTAACCCGTAAGCATCCCGGCGCTTGTACTCCTACCACAAGGGAACCCCTCCTGACTTTTCCTTGTGAGGTGTCCACTCCTGGGCATCCCATGGTGAAACCAGGCATCCCTTGTGTATCGGGGGCCGTTGTGGAGACTAAGCAAGCTATTGCCCAGAGTTGCAGCGTGGGGCCCATGCTTAGATTCGGCACTGAGGCGAGAATATCTGGTCATAGGAATTTAAGCCCGATCCCGCCGAGGCGGGAATCGAACCCTGGTCCCTGCCCAGCGCTCTGCATCAAGGTCTGCCGCTCTAACCATTGAGCCACACTTCTCCACTAAGTGCGCTTTGTATTTAAAAAGTAGGACTTGTGTACTTATTATGTTTTACATATCCTGGCAATGAAAAATCTCAAAAGTTGTTTTGTACTGTGACATAGCAAAGCATTGGCTTACGTTATAACGTCTTATAATAAACTACTTCAGTTTGTGAATAGTTAGAAAAATGATTTAACGCTCATTTAATACTAATTTAAATGCATCTAAGTGGGCAAGTAACATTTTATATTGCTGTTTTGAAAATGGCACTTTAGAAAGTTTGAATTTTTCAGCCTACGTCAAACATGCTTTTCTGCCAGTGTGTAGTGTCACCTGTCTGTTAATGACTCTCCTGTGGTGAGTTGTTTATTGCTTCCAGACTTTGGACAAAGGACTTCATGTGAGGATATGTTTCTCTCCATGAGCAGGATGGCTTGGAATGCTGTGCCCAGCCCCTTCCTGAGCTTCAAAGGAAGCTTACCATGTCACTGGTAGATGTAGCTTTCACCTAAGCATTCCTCCCTTTTGTTCTCGTAACAACGTGTCAACACTCTCATTGGGAGAGGGAGCTACCACAGATCAAGCTTGAAGTAACCACCTGGGAAGGTTCACCCGTATCACAGCCACATCTCTGGATGGGCACAAGGAGTTCTTCACAGGTGAAAAAAGGCTCTGGGGCCCTTAGATAAGGGACCATGTGTACACCTCCTGCGTAAACCTAAAACATTTTTTCAAGACTTTTTGCTTGGAGAACTGCCAGAAGACCGAAACCAACCTAGCAATCTCCTGCTTAAACCTAAAACATTTTTTTAAGAATTTTTGCCTGGAGACAACCAGAAGACCTAAACCAACCTAGCAATATGGTCCACAGAGGGTGCATCGCTCTTGGGCCTGACTTCCCTGTAGATCCTGTTACGTTCTTCGTTCATCATTGAAATTTGTCGATGTTGAGGCTATTTCATCTGCATCTCACCACTTCCTCAATGCTGCTGCCAATACGTATCAACATGGAAAATTGCCAGAACATGGAAAACATTCCTTTTCCCATCTTTGCCAACGATCGCCAGCAATGCGTCACTGGCGAGCCCTGCTTGGGCCTTTGCCTGCTGCCTTCGATGTGGGCGAACAGTTGAGTCTATCGATGCCTAGAACTGCTTCTAAGAAGGTAATTCTTGATCGGTAAGAACCAGTCCTCCTATCCGACCCATGCTCCATCTCGTCAGCCTTCATTTTGCCCAGGTCTACCATGACCAGTTGCCCATGTTGGCTGTTTGTGCTTTTTGGTGCTAAAAATGTAATACAAATTTAAATAAATCATATCTGCAGTTCCCCTTATTAGATTTTTATCTTTTTGTTCATGCAAGTGTTCATTTTAATAAGTTGATGTAGAATTTTTATTGTGTTGTGCTTTAGACTTTTTGGCTATTTTTGATTCTTCTAAATCTTTAGACCTTCTCTTAACTTAAGCCTAATTACTCCATGGGTTCTCTCCTCCTTTTATCCTGGATCTCCATGCAGTGGTCATATACAGCGATGACACAATTATCATCCCATCACACCTAGACCGATTGAGTGTGAAGTCAAACGGCTTCAGGGAGCTATTGCGGGCAGCTGACTCATGAGCATCCGTTTTGTGAGGCGAATGTGATACACGGCATTCAAACAATTCGGCGAACACCTGAGGAAATGGAATGTGTTGGTGTGGAGAGGGAGGCGAGACCCAAGAGCAGCAGCGGCGGCTGAGCCGCGGAGCAAATCTGCGAAACGCCGCGCCCGAAAAGAAACGCCGATCAGGTTTCAGCAGCCTCCGAGCGGGGTGCAGCGTCTGCCTGGGGGCCTGGAGGCTCTCAGTAGCGGTTCGGTTCGGCAGAGTGAGCTCTCACGGACTTTCGCCGGACGGCTTGTGGCTGTGGCATGGTGCGTGGGGGGCCAGCAGTAAAGCTCACCCCGCCCGCCTGAGCCTGCGAGCACTTTCCCAGCTGATTACTCCAGTGCTAGACGCACCTCCATTACTCTCTTTCCCACCTCCACAGCGCGAGGACGTGCTGTGTCTGCCTTTCCATTTTTTGGCTTGTTGTTTGAACTCACTAGCGCAGGAACGCACGGAGTACATTTTGCTTTTACACGCTTTTATAAGTTAATGCCTATTTTTATCTGAAGTCGTTTTTCAGTCAAAAGCGAGGTCGCGCTATATATATATCAAAACAAAACCCTTTCAGGCATAGAGTGACGCATAAATTATGCAAAAAAGGAGAGAACTCTGGGTAGTTCTCAAGTTTAGGTGGAAAGCTGCTCCTGTTAGAGCACTCTCAACACCAGCGACACTCTAGATCTGCTCACCTCAAATGTCTGTTTTTCTATCATAGAATTTAAGCATAGGATTAGCACAGTGCTATCCACGCAGAGATAGAAAATGACAGTCTTTTGCCATTTATACAGCAAATGGCAAAAGACTTTGTCATTTTCTATCTCAGCGTGGATAGCACTGTGCTAATCCTATGCTTAAAAACTTTGATAGAAAAACAGACATTTGAGGTGAGCAGATCTAGAGTGTCGCTGGTGTTGAGAGTGCTCTAACAGGAGCAGCTTTCCACCTAAACTTGAGAACTACCCAGAGTTCTCCTTCTTTTTTGCATAATTTATGCGTCACTCTATGCCTGAAAGGGTTTTGTTTTGACTTAATACTGGGTGCTCCCTTGTGTCTGGACAAAGCTATACCTCTCTGAAGAGCTCTAATTAGAGTGAAACACTGTGTCAGGGGTTGCTTTTACTCATTTCAGGTTGGCTTGAGTTGGTATTTTACCAATTTAAAGCTGTAATATTGTGCCTGGAGTGATAAATGGCTATTGTTATTTAACAGCTTGGCAAGGACAGCACTGTACTTGTCCTATGCTTAAAGACTTTGCTGTATAAATGGCAAAAGACTTTGTCATTTTCTATCTCGGCGTGGATAGCACTGTGCTAATCCTATGCTTAAAAACTATGATAGAAAAAAAACACATTTGAGGTGAGCAGAGCTAGAGTATCGCTGGTGTTGAGAGTGCTCCAACAGGAGCTGCTTTCCACCTAAACTTGAGAACTACCCAGAGTTCTCTCCTTCTTTTTTTGTATATATATATATATATATATATATATATATATATTCCTTCATTTTGTTTCCACACGCTGTCGACAAGCACAAAGATCCCCTTAGTGTATTTTTGACTTAATTGGAGCCCGTTCTTGGATGTTTCCTACCTGCCTGCCATCACTGACCTCTGCATGCTCGTGAGCACCAGGAGGTGCTTATATGGGGGCCCGTTCTAGGACATTTCCTACCTGCCTGCAATCATTGACCTCTGCTGTTGGACCCCGCTGGGATTTGCTTGGACTTGTGTCCTGTTTCTGAGTGCTGCCAGTTGGGAAACTACATCTCCCAGCATTCTCTGCGGCATTGACACCGCGCATCATGCTGGGAGTGCGTTCGTGAGCACCAGGAGGTGCTTATAACGGGGCATCCCTTCTAACTTCTGAGGTAGTCCGGGTTAGTCGTTGCCCACTTATTACTGATATATTGATGATATATACTTCCTGGGAACTTTGCATTTATCGTGCCCCGCTAAAATGAACGCCCGTGAGGGAAAGGGTAGATCTGCACTGACTGGGGGAAGTATCGTTGGGACTCTGGACCAATTTCTAATCAGAGCCAGCTCGGTCCTAGCCCACGAGATTGCTTTGACCGAGCGTCAACTATCCCTAGACCCCTTGCAAACTAAGCGTTCACCATTGGGTGGTTTGGTGTCTGCACATGCTCCTGAACGCCCCTTGGCCACAGACATTGACTCCCTTGATCTAGCAAGAGGGGCTAGTCCGGCACCGCAGGGGGGTCTGGATATTTCAACAATAATGAAGGCCCACCTTGTGGTATACTTCCACGCATTGCCACAAGGTCGGCACCCAAAGCCTTAATTCAAACTGTGGACCTAACCCCGGAGCCGGCTACAAATAGGAAGAGGGGAGGGGGCCCTCAAAGGCAGAAAAACACAAACATGCAAAAGACTAACAGGAATGGTGGGATTGTATCCCCTTTGACATCAGTGCCTCCGCCCGTAACCTCTACCTCTGTTGCTTCAAATGCAGATTTACTGGGGGCTCCCCCGTCTAATGCCTATGAGATTTTGTTATTTAAAGTGGGGGCTCTCCTCTTGTCATCCGTATCCCCAATCCTCAATAGACTTGATAGAGGAAAGACTAACCAACTTTGAAATACTTGTATCTAATTTTAGCACTATTGAGGATACTTTGGGAAAAATCAATCGGCCACGCTGAATCTTAACAAACGTTTTGTGTAACCCTGCAATCCCTAACAGACCCTATGTAATTACTGATAGTGTGGGTAGACATGTCTGATGCCAAACAATGGGGCCTCCTGTAGCTCTTCCAGGCTCGGCACATGATACTTCCAGAATGTTGAGCCCCAATGTACATAAAAATAATGGTAGGACACAGACACAGACAGTGGCACAAGGTAGCCTCGAAAATACTGTGTGTGTAAGGTCATAAGGTGAATCACAGACATCCATTAGTTTGACAGCTCCTCGCTCAGATATAATCCCATCTGTTCCTTTAATTTTTCTGGAGGAAAAGTCAAATCCATCGTGCTCAGAAGTTAGTCTCTCAGCACCAAGATGATAGTGGCAACACCAAGTCAAGATTAGATCTCCCTCCAGCTGCTTGTCTATATGTTATAGTTCTAGCTAATATCCCAGAACTGAAACCAAATGTGACCGGAAATACGGTACAGCTAATAAGTAAATCCAAGCGTTGGTTATCTAATTCCCTTGAGGAAAATGTTAATGCCCTCCATAACATTATTTTGGCTAGGAGGGTCTCCTGGGTAGGAAGAGCCCCCCAAAAAGTATCAAAGGAGACTTTATCGTAGTAAACTTTGATAACCATCATATAGTGGGTGAACTTTTATCTGTCTTACCTAATACGCCCTAATTTCATTCGCAAATCTTTTCTCTACCTCTGGGTTTCTTCTATAAACCCCATTCTTCTGAACAGCTGTCCACTGTTAGACCTAATGTTCTTTGGAGGCCTTCACACCTTCCGTTAAATCCGCCATTTCCCTCCTCACTCCAATTGT
This sequence comes from Lissotriton vulgaris, assembly GCF_964263255.1. Lineage (NCBI taxonomy): Eukaryota > Metazoa > Chordata > Amphibia > Caudata > Salamandridae > Lissotriton > Lissotriton vulgaris. The sequence goes on from NC_141694.1 coordinate 1,742,708,572, forward strand.
TTCCCTCAAGGAATAGATTTGCTGCTTTAGAAGGCATGTCCGCTTGTGATTGACTGGAATCTGAGGCTATATTACCTAGTGGAGATGGTGTCTTAGATCTACAAAAGCGGTCTCCCTCGCACACTCTCTCTCCTATAAATTCTAGTGTGACTCTAGCCAGTCATCAAGACAGTTTAAACCTGCCAAAGATCCCACTACCTCGAGAGAATCTTTCAGGATCTATAGCAACTATGTCATGGAACATTGCTGGTTTCAACCAAAAAAGGACTAATGCTGACTGGTTGTCTCTGTTGACATCTATTGACATAGTGTGCCTTGAGGAGACTTTGGAAATAGATCCAATATTCTTGAATGGATATTGTTCTTTTTGTAGTCCTGCTATACCGTCACCTGCTGGTCGGGCCAAGGGTGGTTTGTTGACGCTGCTGTCTAATACCTTTTCTTTTAAAGTGAAGTCATTTTTGAACAAGTAACGTTATTATCATATTATTTTAATTAATCATTGTTTGGATTACTGCTGGCTCTTTATCAACTTCTATAATAACAAATTTGGAAGTAATCAAGCAGATATTCTGCTCCCTTTGGAAAAGGATATTAATGAGCTACACAATAAGTGTACCAAACCTTGCAATATTATTTGGCTTGGGGATTTCAATATTCACCCATGTGATAAGATAAATGTGTTAGCTTGTGGAATACAGGATGATGATGGGGAGAGCGTTTTTCTCTTTTGTCACACAGAGTATGGGAATACCTTGAACAGATTATTAATAATAAATCTTGTATTTTTAATAACTCTGAAAATTTAACTGGTCAGTTAGAACCTACTTTTTAAAATCATTTTCCTATTTCTACTCTTGACTATGTGTTGGTCTCTGGCTCTATAAAAGGCCTTTTTTTCTCGTTTTGAGATTGTGTTCTACCCATTTAGTGATCACGCTGCAATAACCTTTTCCGTGCAATCCGTAAAGAAAGCCGATTGTGCTTTTAAAATCCCTACAAACCCCGTAACTGCAAGAGAAAATGGGATTGTCCTAAAATGGGAAAAAAATAGACACTGTGTGTTTTTTGACCAACCTAGTGTCCAACTGCCTTGCGGAGATCATGCTTTGCTTGGATTCAGTTTTGTACGAGAGAATTATTTTGGATTTTGAGTTAATTCTATCTGATGTTAAAAATAGTTTGACTCGTGTTATTCGTAATGGCCGACATAAAAAATATAGTTGGTTTGATGACGATTGTGATAAAACTCTGAAAAGTTTACATGTAGCTTTGAAGTCCAAATCCCGAAACACACTATTAGTTAAACGTCTACGTACAGCCTATATAAAAGCAAGAATTACCAGGCTTAAAGCCTTAAAAGAAGAATGGTGGGAAAACCTGCAGAAGGCAGCAAAACTAAAAAGCTCAAAAGCATTTTGGTCTTTAATCACTGCTCCGTTCTTAAAAGATGAACAGGCTATGAACACAAATTCCAATGTATACCAGGAAGAATGGTTTGAACCACTTTGAAGGGTGTTTTTCGGAGCAGTGATATGGCAACTCTACAATCTGATCCCCAATCTATTGAAAGTAATGAGACTCCTGCTAGTTTTACACTTGCTGAAGCGAAGCACGCCCTAAACCAATGTAAACAAGCAAAAGCACCAGGACCAGATGGAGTCCCTATTGACCTGTTTTTAGATAATCGAGACCTGTGGGCCCCACTCCTTACAAATGTTTTTAATAAAATTGCCCAAACATGTGCACCACCATCGTGGAAGACAACTGTTATTGCCCCAATATATAACAAGCATTTACAATGCAATGGTCTCGGCATTATTAAAGGTAGAGCTATTGGCATTGCTCATGACTTTTTTTTTTTTAAATCATAAATAAATGGCATTGTCATTTACATTGCCAATAGCTTAATCATTAAATAAATGGCATTGTCATTTACAATGCCAATTGCTTAATTGCTCGCAAATGTATGACCTATTGCATTACACACACCCAGAGCCACACACACACCCAGAGCCACACACACACACACAGAGCCACACACATACACAAGAGAGCAAGCACAGCCAGGGGGCAGGAGAGCAAGCACAGCCAGGGGGCAGGAGAGCAAGCACAGCGAGGGGGCAGAAGAACCTGGGGGCAGGGGAGCAAGCACAGCCAGGAGGGCAGGAGAACCACCAGAGGGCAGGGGAGCAATACACACCCAGAGCCACATACACACACACAGGAGAGCAAGCACAGCGAGGGGGCCAGGAGAGCAAGCACAGCGAGGGGGCAGGAGAGCAAGCACAGCGAGGGGGCAGAAGAACCTGGGGGCAGGGGAGCAAGCACAGCCAGGGGGGCAGGGGAGCAAGCACAGCTAGGGGTCAGGAGAACAAGCACAGCTAGGGGGCACGAGAACTAGGGGGCAGGGGAGCAACACACACCCATAGCCACATATACACCCAGAGCCACACACACACACAGGAGAGCAAGCACAGCGAGGGGGCAGGAGAACAAGCACAGCCAGGGGGCAGGAGAACAAGCACAGCCAGGGGGCAGGGGAGCAAGCACAGCCAGGGGGCAGGGGAGCAAGCACAACCAGGGGGCTGCGAGTGCACTGCAGATATAAGGTGACCTGGAGGCCGAGTATTCTCAACACCTAGAAGAGGTCAAACAAGTATGGGACAGAGGTCATATTTCCACCGTCAACAGGTCAAAGGACATTACGGAAAGAACCAGCATAAGCAATACTTTTACGGCAACATGACCCTTAATTCTATGAGCTGAGAAACAAATCTTATTAAAATAAAAAAACAATGTGCACAATCACAGAACACTTCGCAGAGCATATGAAAACACAATTTTTATAATTAAAAAAAACACTGCTTCCGTAACTTGCACATCTCCCCTACCTATGTAAAACTGCCCCGATTCCCCCTGCACTATATGCACATAACGCCACTAAAACAATCCTACACAAGTGACAGACATGACTACTTTCCGGATAGTGGAGGGGGTTAGCAGGGAGGCCGGGCGCGTACACTAGTCGTTTTCCTGTCGGGAAGGCGCAGGTGACTAAGACGTGGAAACCAGCACAGGAAAGGCAATATGACAGTTATAACTTATAATTTGCCGCTACGTTCGGGAAACGGCCCCAAGTGCAAATAGGGTCTGGGCAAGGCCTACGCGGAAATTAATGACAGTTGTAGTTCATGAAGACGATAAGGGCACAGAACATAAGTATAATTTTCTTCCACCCTAACCTTCCTACTTAATTCTCACGGGCACATGCCGCAGTAGGATCGCCCTTCAGCAACGGGGCCAGGCCTCTCAGGGCCCCGGCAAAGCAGCAACTTACAGACCCCAACATGGCGACAGCAGAGAGAGGAGAGAGTGGCGAGGGCACTGCAGGAGGAAAGAGAGGGCACACTGGCGAATTGCAGAAAACTCAAAACAAGAGTCTGAAATATAGAATCTAGATGGCGGTCAATCTTCAGTATCCAATAACTCATCTGACCTCCATGGAAAGGTAAATGTACCATTGAAGTTTGCAAAAAAATTCAAGCAGCTTTACGCTCCATCAATATGAAGTGCGAAAGGCAGCTGTCTGTGCTTTCTTCAAAACGGTTAGGGTCTCCAACCTTTAGTGTAATAAGAGCACCTTATGTTAAATATCATTGTGAACTACTATTATTTGTTTTGTAATAGTGACCACATCATACAAGATTACCCTTGTGACCATGTCCAAGATTACCAGCAGTGATCTCCTCAGTGCATCAGGAGGGTTACCAGCAGCAATTTAAATAAAAAGGCTTTGTCAGTTTGGAATGCCTATAAGTTAGTAATACATGCAAGCCACAGCTGCAGTGCCCCTGGCACAAAAGTAATCATTATTACTGAGTTTTCGCTCTTGATTCATCACTCTTTAACCGCATCGCTGCTGCGGTCATTTTTGCGCTGCGCGGCTTTTTTACAAAAGCCGCATTACATGACGAGCTCAGCTCGTCACTCGCACACGCCCCCGTGGCTGATGACGAGCTGAGCTCGTCATCAGCATCGAAGGGGTTAACTAAGCGAAAAAGTTCCAATTTAAAAGGTTGGGATGAACGCAGGCGAGCTACTGATAGGTAGCTGGAGAGCTACCAGTAGCCATCAAGCTACTCGGAGAAGCCTGAGCAACTAAGGAGTGTAAAGTGTGTTTTTAATTATGGTGATACCAGCATTTTAGCACCAAGAAATATCACTTATGAAACATCGAAACAAGATACCAGAGAATAATCATAAACACTTAAAGGGCAGTATAATGCTGTGGCCTTACCCAAAGGCATCTCAACACAGCCATCCACGTGGTCATGCTCACACTGTAAACAATGGAAGTATCACAAAGCCTATGTAATGCTGCCATTTTACTATAACACAGGTAAACACTTACAAAACAGTGGCAACAGCTTTGTAAACACTTAAAAGCCACAAGAAAAAGATTTACACTTTAGTACTCGATAACCTACCCTGCGGCATGAGGGGATGGCAGCAAAATGCTGCTAAAGGCCAAGAACAGAGTCCACAGAGCAAGACTAGACTGCAGGATCAAGTCAGTGTCCTGTGGCACCAAGGGCGTGTACTGCACGGACAGATCACTGGATACAGAGGAAGGTTTTGGCAAGCAGGCTCAGGAAAACTGAAAACAGTATGTGGGCAACAGGCACCCCCTGCAGACGGATCTGCTAGGCTTGTGTCCAACAAGCTGTAAGGGCAGGATGAGTGGACGCTATTTTAAAATACATTGACATTCAAAGTTAAATGCCTTCGGTTCATTTATGTAGTACTGGTAACTTGTGGACGATTTTAAAACATAAGAACAGTTATTGAAACAAGACTCGATTTCTCAAAGTATCTGCAGATCTATATTTGCAAGTTTACCACATTGCAGGAACACAAATTTGGAATTCAAAAAAGGGCCTAAGAGTGCTCCTGGAATAGGTGAATGAATTCTTGTGTGTACACAAAGGGATTCAGCATGTTCTTCAGTACCTACCACACAAGCGTACATGTAAAAATGCCTTTCCAGAACTCCTAGGCTTGTGATCTTCGCTGGAAAACATTGCTTTTCATTTTTTAAGAAAAAAGCAACTCCTCTTCTACTCCTCCGCTAATTCTGGGAGTGTTGCATACGTGTTCCCATCTTTGAAAATTATTAACTCCTGCTCTTCGTAATCGCAAAACATTTCAGGGAATCCTTTCCTAATCACACTTCCCAAAACCTTGGGCATAAATTATTATACCTGAGGAGGAGGGTAAGAGGAGACAAGGAGCTGGATGTGTCCAATAGCTCGTCGACATACTACCACGAGGGAAGACCACAAACCGCGGCTGGTCAGCAAGCTCACTGGATAAGGTAATACCTATAGCTCCCAAAGGGTGGGTAGATATACAACTTCACTCCCCCACCTCCCCCCCAGTAGCGAGTTCATTTCAAATATACATCCTAGGACAAGGAATACTGGACCAGAGATAATGAAGAGCACAATAAGTAACCAGGGAAACACCAGCCATTACATAAAATGTGGGTAGTGCCTCGAAGGCCGCTATACGAAGTATTTCCAGTGAAACAACAAATATCCAAACGGCCGATTCAAAATCCACTAGTTCAAAATGTCTAATGGACCCATTTGGCGAAACCCTTATCACGACACAAATGTGCTAGGCATCGGCAGACAACCGTACGTTCAAAAATCGCCTTAGCAACAAACTATTTATTAGCACATTGAGCATCTTTGACAAACCATTGTGCCGCCAAAGATGCTATAACAACCTATGCTCCGCCTTTCCACAGAGGGGCGGAGTCGCAGAGACTCGCCATTTTCCAGCGCGCGTAGGACCGACAATTACCTCAGCCAGGCCTACCATCCCTCCCGCCCCACCCCCAGCCCTTAACTCTTCCTCACCTGGTCCCGTCCTCTGCGTTGCGCACGAAGAGCGAGGTGTTGGGGGAGGGGGGGGGGAGCGGATTTAGCGGGACATATCTTCGGCTCCCGATGGGCTGTGGCTGCAGAGATCCTATATCTGGGCTCTCAAAGGCCTAAAGCTTGCAGCCGCTCGGCTCGAGCTTCAGTAGCACCAACCGGATTCAAACCGCGGGCACCTCGCCTCTAACAGCAGCAGATGAGCGCAGATCGTGAACGCGGCAGTTCGGGCATTGACGCTGCGTGGCGCGCTGACGTAGACGCTGCTACAGCCCAATAGTCAGGCTAACGGGAGCTAAAAACAGACGATAGACTTGTGCTAATAGAGACTGCAAGGAGTATGTTGGAGAGACTCACCTTACTTCACGTGACCTACAACCGTTACACACCCCCAGACGACTTTGGGATTTTTTAATTTTTTAATTTTATTATTGAATGCGATTTAATATAGCGCAAACTTTACTGGAAGGTGTCAGAGCGCTTAATAAAAGGACCAGTTACATTAGATAAGGACTTCGGAGTAGGTGAGTTACATAAAAGATACAAATAGAACAAGAAAAAAAATGGCGGCCGCAAACATCCGAACATTTCGGATTCGGGGGAGTGTTTTGGCGTTCTGAGTGACGGGTGACGTCACAGTCGAAAGAACGCAAAAAAACATGCCCCGAATCCGAAAGAGACGGGGCTTTATTGGAGTGATGCCTGTCTCCTCCAATGGCTGGCCTCCGTGTAGGAAGCCAGCCAATGGAGGAGAGAGGAGAAGAGAGGTGGGTTCAAGCCCCCATACTCCAAATCATTAAATCTCCTCCCGTAGACTGCGCAAGCGCAGCCTTCGGTCCTCAACCTAAAAAAGGGGACAGGTCAATTGCGAACAACTATAGATCAATCTCTCTGATTGATTCTACTGCAAAGTTGATGGGCTGTTTGATTTTAATTAGATTAGAGGATTGGGCCCTGGAAAAAAATATTATTATTCCTTGCCAGTTAGGCTTTAGAAAAGGGAAAGGCACTGTGGATCAGTGTCTAAACTTGAGCCTAATGATAGCGAAATACACTGCTGCAAAAAAAGGTCATCTCCACCTCGCCTTCATGGATCTGTCCGCAGCCTTTGACTGCGTGGAACTGCCTAGGCTGTGGCAGATCATGGAGGCCGTGGGAATCGACCTGAACATCATTATTATTATTCGTTACCTGTGTTCAGGTGCCACAGTATGTGTTCGCTATGGACCGGACGGCGAGTGTACTAGATCCTTAAAAATTGCAAGAGTCGTAAGGCCTCGTTCTGGAGTATACCAAATCCATGAATAACCTAGATATGAAGGAAATTTATTCTAAATCTTTTATTTCAGTGGCAGGTACTAAACAGCGTAGTTATTCACAAATCATTACTGAAGGGGCAAACTGGGAGCGGTTGACTCTTTTAATTATTTAGGGATTACGTTTGATACCCAAACTAATTGGCAGAAGATGATTGCTAACAGAGGGTCCGGTATGGAGAAGAAAATTGGGGCACTAACAAAATTCATTTAAAAAACTGGCCTAAAACCTATAGATAAAAACAGTGTATCAAGCCAAGACTGTGTCTGCTGCCACCTATGGGGCAGCTCTTTGGGGAACAAGGGATTGTGCAAAACTGCAGATAATTGAAGATACTGTCTTAAGAATGGTTTTATCTTTACCAAACTCTTGTGCCAACTTTAAGTGCCACATGGAACTAAGAGCACCTTGCATTACTGACACCATTGCAATAGCGCAGATTCTTACGTGGCATTCAGTTTGGTGTAAAGAGACCCTTGCCTTAACATGAGATGTCATAAAGGATGTTGTGAAATTAGATGGGGTGGGTGGCATCACTTGGTTAACCTATGTTGAATCCACATTGAAAGCGGTTGGGCTACATCGCCTTTTTTTGGACCCTACTACTTGTTGTTCAATCTCAAAAAATGACCTAAAAATGCAATTGCTTTCTATTCGGCAAATAAAAAGGGAGGCTAAAAATATTAATCTGCCGACAGTAAAGACATACCTGACTTCTCCTAGCATAATGCAAAAGGATACAAATACCATATATTTAACCTTTGCCACTAATCTACAGCATAGGTACATTCTGGTGAGATTTTGTCTGAATTATATATCTTTAATGCTGGTCTTTCCCTGTAATGTTTAGGTCGCTTCTGACCTCCCATTTTGTCCATGTGATCAGCAATCTACTCAGAATGACATACACTTTTTGTTTATCTGTAAAGTTTATTGTGATGAAAGGAAGCCATTTATTATCCCCATTATGCGTAAAATGAAGTTCAGACGGTGTCATGTAGCCCTTTATTACCTCCAATCATTACCTGACCCTTTTGTTTGTTGTTCTCTGGCGTCCTTTTTGCTATCTGCATTAAAAAAGAAACTTCCATTTGCTGAAATTATATACCGAACAATTAACTGATTTTATTGTACTGTGTAAATAATTATGAATTTGTATTTTTATGTTACCATTTTTATATATTTGAACCACACTGTAATGTTGTGAAACAATGCAAATGTTTCTTTTTACTGTAGTATACTTTTTATGCCTACATTGTGTTGGCGAAACAAAGTTATTCTGACTGACTGGCTCTATGCCACACCAACCAGTGGTTGAGCTCAGTTGTAAATTACTGAAAGGACTTAACAAGGATAGTGCCATTATTATTTGTGGTGGACTGTCATCCACCTTAACTAATAATCTACTTTCTCACATTGAGAATATGTGGTGACTGCATAATACTTTTATTTGATTAATCAATTATCAATATTGCCTAGACAATTAGATGTCATATCAGCGCGGCGCAGATTCGTGCGCTGTGCTGAACGTTCTAATGAGCCAACAGACTCATGACGGAACGGTTCCGTCATGAGCACAGGCCAACCGACGCTCATGACGGAACCGTTCCGTCATGAGCATTGAAGGGGTTAAGCATCCGCCAATTTTGTTTTTGTGTTGAGCATTTCTCGATTACAATCATAAGAATGGTGTGTGCTGGTAGCTTCTGTTATAAAAACCTTCAGGTAAAAATGCAAATTGATGTCTGTAACTTTGGCCCACCATGTTGATATCATTTTGTGAGCTCTGTGTAGCTACACTGTCTATAGGGTTATTAATAGGCAGTAAATAGAAGGCGTTTTGCGTCCATTTGTCTGCCAGTAACCCGGTGGCTGCTCTGGGTTCTATTTTTATTCGCATGCATTTTCTTCCTCAGCATTGTGAGTCTGATTGCCGGGATCTGCACAGCAATCACCAGCCCTAATATGCGACTCCTGCTGTGTACCCAGGTCGCAGTGAAGTGGCTGCTCGCCGCATTTCTTGTAGGAGAAAGTGGAGGGACAGAAATGATTAAGGCTTCAAAACACATAAAAGCTGCTGTCCCAGTTGACCGATAGTTTCCAGGGATCAAAGGCAGGAACCTTTATGCTCACAGATTTTCCTGGAAATAAAAATAAAAGCTGTCCATGTTATTATCTGTTATTGAATCTTTTATAGATTGAGATGCTAATTAAATGTTCGCTGACGTCAATCTGGGAGCCGTCTGGTAAAAGAAACTGCATCTTGCTATGGCTTTAAAAAGGAAGCTCGGCAGAGAGGTTCTTTTCTAGAGTCAGTTGATCTTGCCATTACTCATCCTCTCCTTCCCCTCAGTGATACCTCCCTCTAGCACTGCCCTTCCTCACATTGTTAATGCATGTGCTAGGGCATGGCACCCCCCCTTGAGCTCTGATATGTAGCTGCTCTTTTTGGAATGTTATGTTTTCCTATCTGCAGAATTTAAACCTTCAGGCCTTCCTCTGCCAGGCTGAGTGTTCCCATAGGGGCCAGAGATATATATCCAAAGAAGACCTTTACAAAAACCATGTGTCTCTATCGCTATCCAAATCATGACACTGAGAACTTGGACATATGCATATCGTTATCTTACACAGCAAGGAAAGAGAGGTCCTTAAGGGTAATGCACTTTGGAATGTCCAGGAAAAAGCAAAACAAATGTTTTTAAGTGTGTACCCCCTTTGAAAAAACTAGCTCCCAAATCCGAGCACAGGAAAGGCAAGTCATCCGTGCAGATTAGCCCATTTCTCCCCTATCTTTTCCTGGAGTGCTCCTCTCACTGCAGAGAACCTTCTCTCACTTGGTCCAACATCAACAGGCTACCGATACATCATTGACTTGAGTGTTATGGACCGCCAATCCCTGTACTTCTGAGATCTGACACTTTTTTTTTTGGTAAACTTTTTATTAAGAAAATTCCAGGGCATAATATAATCATGTGACCCATAAATTTGTTACTATTCATTGATGTAAATTTCAGGCATCACTGCATACAGTATCAATACTTGTTGTGACATAAATGTTCCTGTTAACATTCTGAGTACCTCCTTCCTCCCTTCCCACCCCTCACTCTGATATATCGTCCATCTCCGGCGTGGGTAGATCACAGATATAGCCTCTGAATTTGTTCCACGCTCCCCATACTTTCTCCCATTTCCAGGGGCATCCCTGGTGGACATACGCCACCTTTTCTGGCTCGTCCATATCCTTGCTCCAGTCTCGGAGTGTCGGTGACTCCCCTGATAAGCACTATCTGGCAACATTGCGCTTAGCAAACATCATCCCCAATGTCACCCAGTCCTGAGCTGGATAGGTAAGATCATTCGGCTCCCATATATTTAATAGACATCGCTTTGGCTCCGGTACCAGTGACACCTCTACAGTTTGCGACATTGTTCTCATTAACTGGACCCACTGAATTGCAACCTGTGGGCATTGCCATATGGTATGATAAAAGGTGCCCTCCTCCCCGCACTCTGACAAAACTGGTGTGAGGCCATCCCTGATTTATGGAGGGTAAACCTGGTGAAGTATGTGCGATGAAGTATCTTTAGTTGTATTAATCTTAGCCGTGAAGGTATGGCTACTTCACGTGGGGACGACAGTGCCGTCTGCCAGTCCGCATAGTCCAGATCACCCAATTCTATGGACTATTTGCGCCTAAGTGCCAACATCGGGTCAGGAAAATTGTTAGTTAGTTTACGGTCGGTGAGGGATGTGGCCTTTTTATGCATATATTTAGTTAACAACCTATCCTTCAAGGGGGTGGCTTCCGGTATGCTGGTGCCGGGTGTGAGGGGGTGGCTTCCGGTATGCTGGTTCCGGGTGTGAGAACCGCTTGTACTGCGTGCCTAATTTGCATGCAGCTAAACGTCTGAGGGTGCTAGCTCATATTGGACCTTCAGGTATTCGAACAGGACCATCTCACCCTTTTTCCATAGATTCCCCACCGTGGAAATACTGATCATGTCCCATGCATGGAATCCCTTACTGTTTCCAAGCCGCCCCAGCTGCTGTGTGGTCCAAAGCGGTGTCATCTGGGTGATCACTCCCCTGCATTTTAGTCTGATATGTGCCGCAAATCATATGTGTACTGTGTGTGCTGTCGGACCAATTAGGGAGGTAGATCTACTTTTGTGCTGACATGATCCCTGCGTCTCCCAACCCATGCCTATCTGCCTGAAACGCTGGATCTGTCTGTGGTGCATGTATCCATTGAATAATTACTTTTAATTGGGCTGCCCAATAGTATAGTTGTATATTTGGGAGGGCTAATCCATCATCATACCAGCTCCCCACCAGTTTATCCTGCGCTATGCATGCTTGTTTATTCCCCCAGAGTAGACTGGAAACTGCCACCACTATTGTTTTGAAGTAGCTTGGTGGCACGGTATATGGGGTGTTTTCCAGAACATATAGGAACCGAGGGAGCATTTAAAAAAGTTCTGCCTTTCCCAGCAGTGTCAGTGACAGATTGAGCCAATGCGACGTGTCTTGTCTGAACCACTCCAGCGGGGGCATCAGGTTTCTCTGAGTAAATTCCTCAAGCTTGGGTGTCACATAAATGCCTAGATATTTAAAGGCACCGTCCGTGATCTTCAGCGGACAGTCCTCGAGGAGCAATGGGGGTGGGCCATGCAAAACAAATCGAATCGATTTTGACCAATTAATGGTGTCAATGTTTAGGAGCACCAAAATAGATCGTCTAGGGGATGTCCAGTATAATAGCACATCATCCACATATAGGTAGATGTGGTCTTCCCAGGTCATTGTCCATTTAAACCCCAAATCATTGGCTCCCATCTGATCCACGCCGCTAACGGCTCCAGTACAAGTGCAAATAACAATGGGGACAGTGGATATCCCTGGCGCGTTCCACGTGAAAGTGGAAAGTCCCTTGATATATGGCCATTAACTACTACATGTGCTAGGGGATGTGAGTACAACAAGGGTACCCATGCACAGAATTTTGGGCCAAAGGCTAAATGCCTGAGGACCGCAAACAGGTAAGGCCATTCTACCATGTTGAACGCCATTCGTACATCTAGGGAGAGGATAACTGCGGGCTCCTGGATGTACGGCATGAGTGCCAGTACTGCATGCAACCATCTGAGGTTAAGTGCTGTATTTCTGTTAGGCATAAACCCGGACTAATCCGGGTGAATTAGGGTCACAAGATGTGGGGTCAGGCGTGTCGCAAGAAGCCTAGCCAGGATCTTAGCTTTGATCAGTGATATGGGACGATACGAGGAGCAGTCCTCGGGGGGGCTTACCAGGTTTAGGGATTGTTACTATGGTGGCCATGCGTTGATCTCGCGGTAATTCCCCTGCCTCTAAACTTTCAAGAAACATTCTCAGAAGATGCGGGGCACTTAGGTCAGAAGTCTTTTTATAGAGCCTTTCCGGATTGTAGGGAACTGATGGCTATCTGCAGTTCGTCGACCGTGAGGCCAGCTTCCAACATGAGGGCTGCCTCTGTCGATAGTTTTGGCATTTTTATATTTTTGATATAGGTCTGGGCCCCCTCCGTCAAGAAGCGGGAGCATGATGCATACACTTGTTCAATGTGCCCGGCCAATGTATTCACTATTTGTTGCACTCCCACCTGGTGGTCTCTGCGCCGAACGTCATGTTCTCCCATACGGCCTGTCTGTGTGGCTGTGCGCCTACCCTCCAGTCACTCCTGCACATCTTCTGGCGTCGTGAAAAACCACGTCTTCCCTTCGGCTTCAACCCGCAACTTGGCTGGAAACAGCATGGAGTACTTAATTCCTTGGTCTCTGAGAATCTTTTTAACATCAAGAAATCCTCAGCGCTGTTTCGTAACTGCTGCAGTGTAATCCGGGAAAATTATGATGGGGCATTGTCTATTCGTATTTGAGGAGTTTTGCGAGCGGCATGTAGTATCGCACCCCTGTCTCTAAAATTAAAAATAAGAGCCAGAATTGTCCGTGGAGGGGCCCCTGGCTTTGGCCTCCCTCCAGGGACCTGATGCGCCCATTCGACAGAGAAGAAATTGGACAAACCTCGCGGCTGTAGGTGGGTTGTAATCAAGTCCTCCACAAAGAGATCAAGGGCTGGGCCACCTGCCCGCTCTGGTAACCCAATAAGGCGGATGATGTTCTGCTGTGACCGACCCTCCTGATCCTCCAACTTTGCAGCCAGAAGATTGTTATCCGCCACGAGCTGTTGCACCCGCTTCTTGAGGGTGGATGTGTCCGACGTTAGGGCGGCCGTTGTGGTCTCAACCTCCGACACCTTGGTTGACATCTTAATAAAGTCAGCACGGATCAAAGCGAGATCCACTGCAAGAGTCCCAATTAGTGAGTCCACCTTATTTAGGGTGGTCATAATGTCCTGCAAGGTCACTTCCTGGGCTTCACCTGTTCCCGTGCCATTCGTGGATGGATTATCTTTGACGGCACATCCGTCTGCGTTTTGGTATACGCATATTTGTCCAGCTTTGACTGATTAGGGCCTTTTGCGTTCCTGTTGCTCATTGTAACGGTTTGGATGCGTGGGTTCCAAATCTGGAGGGGATCAGGAATGCTAATCACGCCGCCTGCCTGAGAGCAGCCTTTGCTCACGCGGCCTGTTAGTTTTCACACCCCCTTCACCCCCTAGCGTTCACCATGTCTGTCATGGGTCACTGTAGATCCACTGCGGTCCACCCAAATGTCCCGCCCAGACGTGTGCTGCAGTGTTGGGACAATGTTTGTCGGAGGGGCAAAATGGCATCAGCTTGCGGTTCTTCCCGCTTTCCTCCAATACGGGAAATGCACTGCACCACTGCCTTCCCGCTGTTCGAATTGAGTATAGCTCAGTGATTCAGTCAGTGTATCACTTAGCCTGGGCCCGGGTACACATGTGCACAGTGAGGGAGAGAGTTGCGATCAGTCCCGCTATCAGTCACTCACCCCGCAGCGTGTCCACCTGAGTGCAGTCCGCGGGACGGTGGGCAGTTTCCAGCCTGTGGCTCCTACCGAGTCCAAGTCCAATGTTCTCTCCACCTGATGAGTGGAAGATTCTTGCCCCGTTGATAGATGCTTTCTGCCACAGCGCTAGTTGTTTCTTGCCTTCTCTTCCTTACAGCGCGAGCGCTGCCAAGTCTGGGCCCTAGGCACGGATGCGTGCGGCGAGGAAATGGCGGCCATGAAATCAGCCACTCTCCTCCCCGCCCCGGCGGTAGCGAGGAGTGTCCCTCATCTGCAGAGCGGTGGGCAAATGTCCATTACATCACCAACCGGGGCTCCTGAGGCGACGTCGACGAAAGAGTTCCATGTCGTGCTTCGGGGGGGAGGTGTGCACTGCCAGCCGACTCTTCTCCACACCTCCATCCCGAATGCTGATCCGCCGCTGCCGGGCAATCTTCAAACTTTAGGTCCCGGCGTACTTCACCGCACCAGACCGCAGTCTGCCATATGCCGTCTGCGTCTCGGGATGCGTTTTTCCCAAACCAGGTCTCGTCGCTGGATACCTGGAGCCTCCCGCTGCCTCAGCCTTTGTTTGAGGGCAGAAAGGGTTGTGGCTAAATGTGCAGATCGACAGGGTTCAACTCAGGGAGCACAGAGCCTCTCTAAGCTGCGGCCATGTTGTAAGGCTGCTAGCCACGCCCACCGACATCTGACACTTTTGTTACTTCCATGATGTCAGCATCTACAACTTTGATGCCAGTGGCTCCTTCATTCTCAACTGCAGCACCAAAGCTCTTGATATAGATGTCTTTAAAGTTGCATCATTCATGATCTACTTTGACGGCAGGCCATCAAACACATGACTTGTACATCACCATCTAGAAAAGTTGCATCCAACAGCAGCAAATTTGTTTTCCGCAAACATATCTAATAAACATTGAAAGTGTAGAAGTAACAAAAAGCAAAAATGTTGCCACATAAAGATGCCATTCTATGTCTTCGCAAAAAAAAGGGCAATTGCAAAAATAAATTAGAATAAAAAAATAGATTGAAAACAAACCTTTCCATTCCAGCGTGGCACTGAAATGAAATACTTTTAAGATGGATATGCACACGCTAAATGCGGTCACTCAGAGTGAAGAGCGCTAAAGGCTGAAGTGGGCTCTACTACTGACTACTGGTGACCTACACAAACCAAGAGATTACACATCGT
Organism: Lissotriton vulgaris; assembly: GCF_964263255.1. Taxonomy (NCBI): domain Eukaryota; kingdom Metazoa; phylum Chordata; class Amphibia; order Caudata; family Salamandridae; genus Lissotriton; species Lissotriton vulgaris. The sequence continues at coordinate 1,742,723,998 of NC_141694.1, forward strand.
ACTTGTGATGTATTTTTTATATTACATGATTTATTAATTGAATTTAGTCCTCTTTAGAAAGGTTCTTAACCTGTGGTTATCTGGGCCCCTGGGGGTCTGCAAAGCCTACTCGGAGGGGGTCTGTGACTGCTTAGAAAATGTAATAATATTAACAGATTAATAGTGTATAAAATAAGAAAGCAAAATGTAAAGTTAAACGTTTTAAAATGTTTGTAAATGTGAAGGAATTTGAAAGTGGAGGTTAAAATTAAAGTTAGTATCCTCAGGTTAAATCGTGAGAGCAGTGCAACTGCACCAAACAGGTTAAAGTGTGGACAATGAGTGAATTTACAAAAGCTTCAATCTTCCCATAAAAATAAAAAATCTGGAAGAGACTATTAGTTATAGATTCCTTACCTTAATATTACCCCCAGGCGTCAGACTGGATCCGGAATTTTTTTTTTTAGCAGTACCCCTGTGAATCAATAAATGGCGTCGGTCGACTCTGCATTCGTTGTCGGCGTTGTGATCGCCGGGATGACGTCGCAGTATCTATTTAGACTCTGCCCCTGCGCTGGAGCCAGTAATTTCGTTTTTGTTTTCTGCACCAGCCAGCGCCCATCCGGAGAGAGCAGTACCCATAAGTTATTTTTTGGCTAACACTTTTTTGGCTTTTGTTGACATCTTTTTCGTGTTGTTCGACTCCTGGTACATGTAGGGCTTTTCCATTGTCAGACCGGTTTCAAGCCGAGTGAATCTTGTCACAAGTTGCTGTCGGTCACGGACCCTCACCTAGGGTGCCTGGAGCGCGACCACGACCCGAAGTCGTGCTCCGATGGTCGGTCCATAAACCTGAAGTCTTTGCGGGAGCGGTCCCGAAAGCTTCCGAAAGCTTCTGGAGGCCCGGCAGTTGGCTGCGCGACGGTCGAGAGGGAGGTCACGGGACAGGTCCCGGAGTCACCACCATCATTCCTCCTCGAAGTCTTCGTCATCGGGTAAGTCGGGACGCAGAGAGTAGTCGTCCTTCGGCTCCGCCTGTGGGGACTACTGTGACAGCTCTGAGCTTCACTCCCTTACCGGGAGCCGAAGCATCCCCTGCCCAGCTTCGTGCATTTTACGAAGCCCTCCGCTCCATCTTTGGACAGCTTGACTCCGCTGGCGCCACGGACTGAGCTGGAGGCTCCGGCCTTGGTGACGCAGGGCCCCCAGGGATCCAGGCCTGGATCGGGATTGGTGCCGGTCAACCTCACGACCCCTCCCTCGGCACCAATTCCTCTGACGATGCCTCCGACACCGTTTGCGTCCACTGTCGGCGTCTCCCCCTCGACTTGGACTCTGAGCCGGACCAGCGACCACCGGCACCGACCGGTACTTTTGTACCACTGTTCTATCCTGGTGTTCCTTATCGCTCAGAGTTGCAGCCAGAGGAGGGTGAGGAGGACTGGGAGGGGTCTGTTGACCCTCTGGCAGACCAGCAGAGAGAGGAGTTGGGTGAGGCCAGTAGCCTCGATACCTCCCCAGACCTTGATATGCTTTCTCACCTTACCTTGGCCACGGAATAAGGAGCCTCCTACGCTGTGGTGTTGCATAGGGCAGCTGAGACCTTGGGCCTTGAGCTTCCTTTGGTGGTAGTCAGGATTAACCTCCTGACTGAGGTGGTTCAAGCCGCAGTGGCCTCTTCGGAGCCCCTGCTGCCGTTCAATGAGGCCCTCACAGACATTCTTCTGGGTACTTGGTCCACGCCCAGCACAGGGACTCCTGTGAGTAGGATGATTGCCCGACACCACCACCCAGCCCCGGGCAACCCAATTTTCTTCTCCCAACACCCTAGCCCGAGAACTTGGAGGTCCAAGACTCAACAACAAAAAAGGAGCGTTCCCTACTGCACCCCCAGATAGGGAATCCAAGAAGCTTGACCATCTTGGGAAGAAGATTTTTTCTTCTGCCAGTGTAGGACTGCGGTTGGTGGACACTCTATATCTCTTGGGTCTTTACACCCACTCAAGGGAGAGGTGTGGCGCCGCTGCCAGGGTGAGTGACTCCGGAATCTGGGGATCACGGTTCGATCCCCGGGGCCGGTGGCAGATTAGCCCAGCACCATGTGACTCTGGGCAATAGCTTGCTTAATCTTCCCGACGGACCCCAGCACCTAGAGACCCTAACGGGTGATGGTTCGCGCTTTACAAATGTGGATTATTATTATTACTACTCTGTGTGGGACACACAGTGCCTGGAGGTTGCCCGAGTCGCACTCAACCCTGCGGTTGCAGAGGGCAGAGACGCAGCAAAGTTCGCCATTCGATATGGGCTGGATACTGCAGACTCACTGGGTAGAACAATTTCAACATCAGTAGCCTTGAGGCACTACGCCTGGCTGAGGTCCACTGGCTTCTCCAGGGATGTCCAACTGAACCTTTTGGACATGCCCTTTGATGGCCGTTGCCTGATTGGCGACAAGGCGGACAATGAGCTTGAGCGCTTCAAGTACTCTAGAACTTCGACTTCATCCTTGGACCTCTGACACCTTTGCCCCATTCAGTCTGCCTTTTGCCCCTTTCGTGGCTACGGAAGGGGTTCCCCACCACGTTCCACCCAGGCCACAGGCCACCGCAAGCTACCCAGCCTCTGCGCGGCCGGGGATGTGAGAACCAGCGCCGTGGGTCTGGGGGAAAGCAGCAAGGCCAGTCCACCAGTGCCCTCTCTGCAGCAGCCTTCGAACCTTCCTAGGCTGACCTTTCAGGCCCTTCGAATTGCCAGTGGGCGGCAGGATCTGCCGTCACCTCCCTCACTGGCACAACATCAAATTGGACAGGTGGGTTTTTCAGATAGTCCGAAGGGGCTACTCCCTCTCCTTCGAGACTACCCCTCCCTTCATGCCGCTCACACTCCATCGCATGTTAGAAGGATCACTTGGCCCATCTCCGCCAGGAAGTTATGGCTCTCTTGGCCATGGGAGCTATCGAGCGAGTATCTGTCCCAGAAGTAGATCGTGGTTGTTAATCCCACTACTTCATGGTACCCAAGAAGGACAAAGGCCTGCGTCATATCTTGGATCTCAGGGATGTCAACCGCTTCCTCCGGAAGGAGAAGTTCAAAATGTTGACATTAGCTCAGGTCCTGTCTGCCCTTGACCATGGAGGCTGGATGGTAGCATTTTACTTACAGGACGCTTACTTCCACATCCCCGTCCTGCCAGCCCACAAGCATTTTCAGTTTACCATGCTCCCCTTTGGCCTTACCAACGCCACTCGGTTGTTCACGAAAGTGATGGCGTGGTCGCAGTTCATCTGCGCATATCAGGGGTTCCAGTCTTCCCCTATCTCGACAACTGGCTGTCTTCTCCATCTCCAGACAACGGCAGACCTCCTGTGCTCGCTGGGGTTCACTATCAACGTGCCAAAGTCACTCCTGATTCCCTCTCAGAAGCTCCTTTTCATCGGAGCAGTTCTGGACACAGCGCAGTTTCTGGCTTATCCTCCCGAGCAGAGAGCCTGGGATATTCGGGCTATGATACCAATGTTTCAGCCTCTCCCGGGTTTCGGTGAGAATGACCTTGGGGCTGCTAGGCCTCATGGCCGTCTGCATGTGGCTCATGCCAGGTGGCAGATGGAGCTCTGCAGTGGGACCTGAAGTTCCAGTGGGGGCAGCATCAGTGGAATCTTTCAGATTGCGTCCAGATATCGGAGGGCTCTGCACACCAATTGCAGTGGTGTCTAACGAACCAGTATTGGGTCAATGGCAGATCCCTCTCTCTTCCCTGACCAGAGTTCACAGTGGTGACAGATGCGTCACTCCTGGGATGGGGTGGCCACATGGGAGAGGCGGAGATCAGAGGCCTCTGGTCTCCGGCGGAGTCCAGGCTCCACATCAATGTCCTATGACGGAGATGAGAGCAAATGAGTGATACACTTTGAAAGTAGTCATGTGTGGGAGCTGTATGAGCACAATACATGAGCTAGAGAAACAGCTGCAGCACGACGTAATGAATCATAGATTCACTGGGGCAGATGGGAGATAAATGAGACACCCTGGATAGACTGACTCAGAGGGATTACAGACAGAGACTCTACAGCGATGGCAACAGACTTGGTAAAAATGTTAGCATGGCTTCTGCACAAGGACCTGCCCTTCTAGTCTATTCTGTCTCTGACTGGCTCTGATGGTTTACTGGGTGTTACTCAAGGGGCCATTAATGTGCCATTGTCGCTCTATCTAACTGCACTGTACAGGAAACATTCTGACATCCCTGCAGACCAAGTGGCGGATTTCCTTCATGCAATTTGGATTCCTACACTTAACTTTTAGAGCACTGCTGAGTTACAGCAGAGCCTGGTTGAAGAGGAGCTCCTAGTGCTTCTTAAGGATATGCCGGTGGGCAAAGCTTCAGGGCTGGATGGTTTTCTGCCTGAGTTCTAGCGCCGTTTTCACAGGGAAATAGTGGAGAAATTTGTGGAGGTCTTCATGGAGGCTCCCAGGATCCATGAGGGAAGCTTCTTCGATGATGATCAAGTTTAACAGAGACCCACGGGACCAGGGGTCCTACAGAGCCCATTCAGTGATCAGTGCAGATGTAAAGATACTGGCCAAGGCCTTGGTAAACAGAATAATTCCAGTGATTGCCACCTTGGTCCAGTCAGTCCAGTGTGGCTTTATTCCTGATTGGAGTACCCCAATAAACTGTGTGCAGCCTGGATCATAATATGGACCTGATTGGGAAATTTGAGCTCAAAGCAGTTGGATAGCATTCGGTTTAAAAACAAAAACATTTGATACATTAGACTGGGACTACATGCACACAGTATCGGGAGTGGATGGGCTTTGGACCTTAATTCTGAGCCTGGATTAAGCTGCTCTGCGACGACCCAGTGGCTCGAGATTAATCGGGAGGTGATGTCTCAGAGCGTTGTCATTGAGAGAGGCATGAGACGAGGTTGCCCTCTTTCGCATTTGCTACTTGCTGAGGTGATGGAACTCCTAGCCATTCATCTTCAAGAGCACACGAGGAAGTGGAATATACAAGTAGGAACTGCAGAACATGTAGTATCAATGTACACAGATGACACTTTGATGTATCGGTCTTCCTGGAGGCAGCAATTCTGGTCCTGCTTCAGAGGTTTGGAAGTCTGTCAGGTTTGAAACTTAATATGCTCAAGGCGGTCCACTTCCCAATTGTGGCCTATGCCAGACTACCCCCTCAGGAGTGGATAGCTGTGGGACTGACATGGCAAACAGACAACTTAGTATGCAAATATTATACACTGCTGATCGGCAATACTTTTACAGCACAGGCAGCGTCATTAGGGAGCTGGAGACATTGGTCACTTGCTGGAACAAGCTCCCAATCTCAATGATGGGCATGGTTGCACTGGTAAATATTTTTTTCTTCCTAGTTGCCTCTACACTCTCCTTAGTTCTGTTATCCTATTCCATGGCCGGCTTTCAGTGCTCTGCACACGTTATTAACCTCTTTAGTGTGGACAGGCAAGAGGAGCAAGGTACAGCTCACATACATAAAATGAAGGGCAGCTTGGGTCTACCAGATCTGGAATTCTACTACATGGCTTCAGCATGTGGCACAGTGGTGCACAGATGGAAACTGGGAGAAAACTCAAAGGGAATCGATGGAGCCGGACAAGCTCCATCACTCTGATTCAAATGATAAACCAATCCACCAAACTCCCGGTGATCGTCTGTAGATTAGCAGTGAGATGGACAACAGCAGTCCAGAGGGTGCTTCGTCGACAGCTGTTCTCGATCATTACAACTGGTGTGGGTTAAACCGTATCGGGACATAGTCCAAGACATGTCTTTAAAAAAGTTTTGAGCGGGTGGTTGTCTTACCCTTTCGGATCTATATACGGCTGATTCCTTTATCACCTTTATGGAAGCCTGTGTGACATTTGTTGTTGGCTGAGGCCAGTTTATCCTATTCGCCAAAATTAGCAATACAGCTAGTGAAATCTGGAGCGAGTTCCCTAATACGCCTCAGATATCTGGAGTCTAGGAGATGGCGCTTGGGGGAGATGACTGTTGCCATATGATATCAAGACTTTATAAAGCTTTGAAAGAATACAGGGTGAGAATGCCTGAGTTGTACGTGGATAGAGGTTTTGAAGGAGTCCCTCTTAATATGGAGTGGAATGCTGGCTGCACATTAGTTCACACAAAAATCCAAGATTTAAACTATCACATTTTAAAACTCTACATCGTTCCTAACTGCCCCTAATGAGGCTCCATGGGACATTCCCACATAGGTCCCTACTTGTCCAAAATGCTACAATGACTGTGCCACCTACTTCTATATGTTCTGGGATGGGAATGTGGAGTGGTGCGAGAGAACTGGAAATACATTGTTGCAACACTCAAGTGAGTGACCTGTTTAGAACCAGTGGTGTTCTGTGGCTTTTCCATGGCACAAAAAGCAAAGAATGCCCTACAAGTTTGCTGCCTTGGAGCTGGTACTGAGAAAAAGAGGAAAAGACGTACAGCGACTCAGTGAATCTTGGCAAGTGTGCCATTGTGTGAGGCTTGGTGGAGGGACATGACTGAGTGGGCACTGGTGGAGGAGAGACGTCTGAGAGAGGTTAGGACTGATAAAGAACGCAATGGACGAGATTGAACGGTGAGCAGAAATCATTAACCTGCTCTCTGCAGAAACTGAGTCAACAAGCAGAGGTGAGGAGGCAAAAGAACAGAGTGAGCCGGGATAAAGTGGGGTGTAAATGAGGGGTTATGTAGGTGTGATCAGGACTGGATCGCAATATTGAGTGAATCAGGATGGTTGGAAATGAGGAACGAGAATAAATATTTCCAGGCTCAGGTTAGCTCATGAATGCCTGTACAGTGAGGGTGTTATTGTTATTGTCTTATCCTTCTTTTTCAGCTCACAGAGTCTATAGAAACTTTTTATCTGTCTTTTGTACGTTCTTCATTCTCTGCAAATGATGTCAGGTGAAATGTCATAACGATGTGGGCTGTTCTGTTCTTGTTATTACCTTAAATATAGTTTACAAAAAAAGTTTTATAAAAACTTTAGACGTCAGAATGCAGTTGTGTTTTTGAGAGCGGTATGGGATATCCATTGCTACGCTAATCTGCATGGATTGTTTAGATCTGTCTTGTCACACCGACCTATTGGGATCCACAAAAAAGAGCTTTCATAGTACCACTGAGAGAGGCTTAAGCTCGACACACATGTTGGTTTCCTGAGTACAGGATTTGATTGGGGTGAATTGGTATGCTTTGGGCCAAATTGGTATGCTTCCACAACAAGCATTTGCAATGCAATGGTCTCGGCATCATTAAAGGTAGAGCTATTGGCAAAGCTCATGACATTTCTTTTTTTTTCTTTAAATCACAAATAAATGGCATTGTCATTTACATTGCCAATACACAGCACTCTGCACTCAACAGCACACACCACTCTGCACATGAACTCACTGCTCTGCACCCTGTTGTGGTCCTCCCAGTCTAAAAGGGGCAGCGTCAAAATGTCCCAGTATGGATGAGGGCGTGTGAAAGAAATCAGGGGTATCCACATTAGGGACATACACTTTCACTGGTAGTACACAGTGGTCAGCCAAATGACCAGCAAGGACAACATAACGGACCTCCTTATCAATGAAGTTATTGATAAGGCTGGAGGGGATGCTTTTATGAATGTACACCCCTCACCCCTGTGAATAAGTACTGTAGCTAGAAAAATATCTGTGAGATCCCAAGGTTTTTGTAAATCCGGGGGAGTCCTGTGGAGGGAGCTGTGTCTCCTGCAAGAAAGTAATTTTTGACCGATGTCTATTGAGATAAGCCAATACTTGCTTGCTTTTGCAGTGTTTATTTAAGCCTCTGACGTTCCAAGTCAGAAATGTTATCTCAGCAAAAGAAGATCGCCCTTTTGAAGTCACAGTTGTAATGGAATATGTATGATTTGCATAATAAAACAGCGAGAGTAATTCATTCCAGGCATTTGTTAAGTGCAAAAACAAAAGACAACAACAATCTCCAAGTAAAATGAATACCAAACTGCTAGGTAGATCCCGAATAAACCAACAAGCAAATAAAAAACACACAAATTATGGTATGGTATTCACAAGAGTGGACAACTCTACGAAACGGAGCCCACAAGAATAAACATCTGATGTGATACATTATATGGCTACAGGCATATGTGTGATTGTCCTGTCTAGACATTACTGTGAAGGTGAGTGTAAGAGACTGCTCAGCAGATGATCATCCAAGAATAACACTATTTAGAAACGGAGTACAAGTATCTCAGCCAGGGGGAAAAGGCCCACACTCTGCAAGTCCTGCAAATCTGCCAAGACATGATATGGAGTGGATAGCGGCGACCGGGCACTGCTAGATGGAAGGTCCTTACAGAAGGAAAGTGATTCAGCTGGGGAATCAAAGAACCTAGCCTTTAAGTCTACATCCACCCAGAGCCAAGCAGGGTATAACATACCATATTTGAAGTCTTTTGTGCAGAGGAGAGGTTTGACATCTTGATATAAGGATCTGGCAGATACTGTAATGGGCCCCACTCGTGAGCAAGACGGAGCACTGTATCTCTGGCCCCAAAGTTCAACAGGCAGACAATTATTTGGCGAGGAGACGTTCCAGGCAGTGACCTGGGCCCCAATGCTCTTTGTGTCCTCTCTACCACAAAAGTGTCCCTGAAGCTCTGACGGGCAAATAACTCTATAAGCAGCTGCTCTACAAACTGGTCTGGACATCCTATATTGGTGAATTCCGCAATACCTGTGATGTGAATGTTATTTCTATGTCATCTCGTTTTGAGACTTTCGTTCTTAGCAGCAACTGCTTTGAGAAGTCATTCCACCTTATCCAGACATTTATTAAGGAAGGTAGTGCTATCCTCCAGGAATGCGATACGCTCCTCCGCACCATAAAGTGAGTGCTGTGATGTTCAATTCCTTCTCCCATGCGATCTAGGCGGCTGGTTAATGTTTTGAAATAGCATCTGTTGAGTAGAATCCAGCCCGCAACTCTGCCATGATGGCATTTGTCCTTGTTAATTGCTTCACAGCTCCATGATCAGACACTTGCTCCTAGGAGTCTTACATGATCTTCGCTTTATCAGACTGTTTGTCTCTCTCAAATGGGAGCTTACATTGTTTAGGATCCCCCCTCTCCATGGTGGCAATAGGGGATGATTAGCAGAGGCTTTTGCAGAGGAGGAGGTGTACAGGCCCAGTTCGAGGCACTGGATGGAAGCGCCCCACACACAGCAGTTCATAGTGGTCAAAAAAGGGGCACCACGAAGGCACTGGCTGGCAAAGTGCGTTAGAGTGGGAGTGATCCAGCACGTGTGGCGCATTGTCCCCCAAGGAGTCTCTAATGCAGTTCAGGAATGTAGGTACGTGGACCAGGGAGACGGGTCTGGTAGGCAGAGGTTTGTTTTATTGTCCGGCTCCCAAGTGATGCAGGGGTTTTAATGTGTGGAAGCTGGGCCAGTATGCTCCCAATAAGCAGGGCCCAGAGTGGCGAGTACGATGTGGCTAGAAGCGCTCCAGCACAGCTGGGGGCTCACCCCCCCCCCCCCCCCACCGCGCCCCCAGAGGGGAAACAGCAATGCCCAGCGCAGGGTATCCAGACCCCCGAGAGAAGCAGGGGTCTTAGGGCGGTAGCACACTAGAGCTGCAGGCAACGCACAGGCAGCAAGTGGTGGCCCGACCAAGGCCGCAGAGTAATATAGCCTGGGATCTCCTAAAGGTATTGAGAAACTCACCCGCAGCCCGGAACTTGAACCCCCGTCGCACCCTACTACAGGGCGAAGGATGTCTCTGACGGGGGGAAACCTCACTGTGTCTCCTCGCTGCACGGTCGCTAATGGAAAGCCATGGCGCCACCCAGCCCAGTCTCAGCTAGGCCACCCCGGAAGCGAGGCTGGTCAGTGTTCGGTCTCAGCAGCGCTGGATCAGGAGCCCAAAAACACAGACAACATCAAGGACCACCTACCTGATGCGATTTGTGATGCAGCGGCAGGCCCAGCAGGGCTCGACAGCCCAATCCTCAGGCTCACCCGGGCTCCTGTTGCTGCTGGACCTCCGAGGAAGGGCGGGTCGGCTTCGCGCATCAGGATGTGGCTGTCTTCGCTCACTAAATCAAACAAGCGGGAGGGGAAGGGGTGGGGGCCGAGAGCTGCAGCAGAGGGAGGGGGGGGGGAGAGGCGAGAGCGCGACGGAGGAGGGCAGAGGGAGGGGGGAGGCGAGCGGAGCCGAGCAGCTCCTAAAAGCAACAGGGAAGGTAGGCGAGCAGCTCCGAAAACACCACCACGTTTCTCCGAGGCAAGGAGACAATGCCTCGGAGAAACGCACGGCCATTTTCGGATTCGGGGGCGTGTTTTTTGCGCCCTGAGTGACAGACGACGTCACAGGGCTAAAGAATGCAAAAAATCACGCCCCCGAATCCGAAAAAGACGGAGCTTCTTTGGAGGGACGGCTCTCTCCTCCAATGGCTGGCCTCCTTTTAGGAAGCCAGCCAATGGTGGAGAGACAGAGCAGGGGGGCGGGTTCTGGAGCCCCACTAGAGTACATTAATTCTCTGACCGGAAGCTGCTTCGCAGCTTCGTCCCGAGACCTAAAAAGGAGCATTTATATTACACTTTTTGGATTGTGGCAAAGCTTATACTCTACACAGCCAGGCTGAGTGGGTTATGGTTGATAGCCATTTATCACGGCTATAAGCCTGATCTGTTTATTATAAAAAGTTACGATACCGTAACATTTATTGTGAAAAGCATATGGTATGTTATGTTATAACAATTTATTATGCGCACTACTACCCGAAGGTGTCTCATGGTCTCCAAAAAACGGTGTTAGAAAAGCTAGTTTCAAAAAAGCCATGTTTTGAGCAGTTTCCTGAACTCAAACAAGGAGGAGGACTTCCTGAGAGGCAGCGGAAGGGCATTTCCCTCCTTAATAGTGCTGTAACTGAAACTCCTTCCCCCCCCAATTAGTCCTTTTAAGTCTGGGGGTGAGCATCAGGAAGGCATTGACTGAACGAAGCGATCTGTTGGGAGAGTACCAGCTGAAAAGATCCTTCAGAAATCGTGGTCCTTCTCCATGCAGGGCCTTAAAGGCCGTGCAAAGTGCCTTAAATTTGATCCGCTGGCTGACTGGTAGCCAGTGTAATTCCCGAATGCCTGCACTAATAGACTGATATTTAGGGGCATCCAGGACCAGTCTAGCCACGGCGTTCTGTACTGCCTGCAACCTTCTGAGTAAATTGGATTGCAGATTGATGTACAGTCCATTACAATAATCCAATTTAGATAACACAAGGTTATTATTACTCGTCCGCCCACAGATAGGTATTTTGTTACATAGAATCTCACAGGTTACTGTAGCAGGCACGGGTTTTGGTGTTGGTCACCCCGTGTGACAAACAAATGGATGCAAAAGATTTTCTGTGTGGGAATCAACGTTTGGCCCTCATAGGAAGGGTTATTTTTCTTACGCAACTCTAATTTTTTTTTACCTTTCTAATTTTAGGAGTGTATGTCTGATTTTTGCTTTTTTGGAAAAGCATGCCCCCAAAATAGTTGGCCTGAGTTGGTTATGGAGACAAGCTGTAGGCCTGATTGGGGCACTGGAAAACAAATGCCATAGTTCTGGTTTACTTGTTCTGAAATGTTGTGACAAAGGTAGTTGGTCTAGCTTTTTAAAGCATCTGTTAAATTCAGTTAGCCTTTAACAGTTGGTTGTTTTGACATTGTGGTACAGGTTATAGGCAGGTGTTTTGTTTCATATAATCTCACATTACAATAGTAGGCAAGGGTTTTGGCTTTGGCTACCCATCCTGACAAAGTGAGGAGTTTTTACTGTGATGATCCATTTTAGGCCCTGTTAAGACTTAGTTGTATATTGTTTTGCAAACTGTACTTTTCTGCATATTTGTAATTTTATAACTGTGTTCATGATCTTTGCACTTATATAGGCTTATGCTGTTTAAGGTGTAAAGCCAATGGTAAAAATAATATAGGCCTTATCGGTTGACTGGGAAAAGTCATGCCAGATTCTATGGGGTTGATTTCATTATTTAAGAACATTATGACAAAACCAGTAGAATCTACGTGGGGCCTGATACGATGTTGGTCGGAAACCTTTCTGACCGACTCCTTGTCAGAAATGGTTCCGACCGACTGGTGGTCGGAGGTTCCGACGACCGTTTATGATGCTTCCAAACACCTTTGGTTGTGGGTCAGAACACAGGCTCCTATTGAAATAAAAGGGGTGGTTTCGGAAAACCTTACACCCTGTGGCGGGTACCCCATGGTGTCTATCACACTGTGCATGGTTCTGAAAGAGGGTCCCTTGGGTACCCCCAGGGCCCCCAAACAGAGACCTCTGGATGAAGGGGGGCCTGCTAGTGGCCCCCAAGGTTGGGTTCCGACATCCTTTTCATGTCAGACAGAACGAATCGGAAAGGCTGTCGGAATCCATTGAGCTGTACGAATCGCCTCCGACCGACTCGGAGTTTCCGCATGCCGGTCGGAATGCGTCTGAATGACTGAACGGTTACCTTTCCATCATAATCGGTCGGAAATGTTTCCGATATGGCCAGAAACATAGGTTCCGACATGGTTTAGGAAAATCCAAATGCCATTCGGAGCCTTTCTGACCAACATCGTAATCAGGCCCTTAGTGTGAAAAGCTCCTGTTGAAGGCAATAGACTTATAATGGATGGATTGGTATTGCACCATGCTGAAGCCTGTTGGCCGTAAGTTACATGGAATCTCACAGATTACTCTAGTAGGCAAAGGTTTTAGTGCTGGTGACCCACTCGCACAAAACATGGGGATAGAAGATATGCACCAAGTTAACCCTTATTATGCTCACTCAGTAGAGAGAATATTTTTCTTTGCCAACTGTAATTTTGTACACACTTGTAATTTTATGAATGTATATCTGATGGTTGCCTTGTGGGAATGTTTACGCTCATTATAGGAGCCCTGAGTTGGTTATGGTGACAAGTCCCAGATATCAGATATTGGCCTGATTGGTGCGCATGGACAAGTTATGCCAGATGCCATTGGACTGTTCTGTTTATTATGAAAAGTTATGACATAGGCAGTAGGCCCAACATTTTGTTATTTTATTTTTAGGAAAATCATTTGTTAAAGCCAATAAGCCTTTAACTGTGTTATCCCACTATGTTACAGGCTGTGGAGAGGTATTCTGTTACATGTAATCCCACATATTACCATGGAAGGCAAGTGTTACGGTGTTGTTTACCCACTCTGACAAACACTGGGAGTAGCAGATTTTCCCTGTGATGATTCTTGGTAGGTCTTTTTGAGAGAGGTTATATGTTGTTTTGCTAACTGTAATTCTGCACATATTTGTCAATTTAGAACAGTACGCATGATGGCTTCCACTTTATCTGCACTTTAGGAGGCCTGTGTTGGTATAGTGTCCAATCAATGGTAAAGGCTAAATGCCTTTATCAGTTCACTTGGAAAACCTGCTTTGGATTTCATAGGTGTGAGCAGTAAGTAATGAAACGTTATGACAAAGCAAGTAGGGCTGACTTAATTCCCGACGCGGCAGGGTCGTGGACCAGGGTCAGCGGACTCGATAATTCTCGCCTCGGTGCCTACTCTAACCAGCGATCACACTCGGCAACTCTGGGCATTAGCTTGCCTCATCTCTACAACGGCCCCCCACATTCGCCGGGGATGCCTGGTTTCACCTTGGAGATACCCAGTAGGGACCATCTCACAGGGATAGCCAGGACGGGTTCCCCAGCGGTCTACAGCGCCACGACGCCTCAGGGCAGCAGTGCGCTTTACAAGAACACATACATTACTTACTGTGAAAAGAATGTATTAAAGACAAAAGCCCTTTAAGGGTGGATTGTTGTACAGAATCTCGCAGATTGCAGTATAGGCAAGGGTTTTGGTGTCTGTGATTTACTCGATTAAACCATGCAGGGATTTTATATTGTTTTGACAACTGTTATTTTGTACTTATTTGTAATCTTATTACCATAAACTTGAGGGTTGTCTTGTGGGAAGGCTTATTCCCAACATAACAGGACTGTTATTTCTTTTTTTTAATTTGTTTTTATTAGACTTATTTATGCAGCAGTGGAACAATTCCGGTACATAGACAACAGTGCCAAAGTACATTGTGAATATCCTAGCTGCTCTCCAGTCTATTTGGGAAGGACTACCTTGGTGCCCCTCCCCCCATATCATGCCCATTTTCCTGAAGTCACAAATAGTAAACAAAAACAAGTTGCAAACCATGAACAGATTTTAGACCGTGTGTACATTCATTCAGTTCAATAATGTCAGGCCTGTGGATTCACAACGTTAGTAAAACCCTCCCTGTGTGTAAAAGCCATTTTTAATACTACTTATGTTTGGTTGGTAGTGCAGCAGCAGCCCACTTTACGATGGCCATTGTGCACTAGGCAGTGGAGTCTTCCAGACCTCTTAGAGCAGTATTCTCTAGGCAATCAGTTACCTGCTTTACCGTCTCCTTCTACAAAGGCTGGCCATACTTCTAGCCGCAGCACTGCTATTGGTTTTTGACGTACCCCACTCAACTCCTCCACTCTTAGGGCAGCTCCTTCTGCTATTGCCCAGCTCTCAACTGCTCTGAGCCATCTGCAATGCAGAGTCCCTTTATTCCACCACCAGTGAAGTGCTATGACCCAGCGGACAACCACAAGTGCTAGATCTAAGAATCTATTTCCCACCTTCTTTTCAGTCCCTCATGGGTAAAAGCTCAACCAGCATATTTCAATGGTCAGCAAGTCTCGCCTAGCAAGCATACTTTTCATATCCTAAATCACCTTAATCTAAACCGGACCCACTATAGGGCTAACCAACACCATGTGTATAAAATCCGCATCTTGCAGAGAATTAAATGGTCATTGCTTGGTGTCAACGTGCATCATAACATTGATCCTATGGGGTGTGAGATATGTTGCGTCAAGATAATTAAATTGGGTGTATTAGAATCTAGTATTCCTAGATACTATGTGGACTTGCTCTAGAGCAGGGGTCCCCAAACTATGGCCCCTCAACTGGAGTGGCTAACTTAACGATCCCAAACAATCCTTTGCTTCTTGTCTCATGCGGAGACACGTATTCCTCACTTCCAGGTAGCAGGTGGTGGGCGGTCCAGTTCCAGGCGACCGGAAGCCGCCGGGGCGTCTCACAGCGCTTCTGGGGGAAATCGCTTAACACAGAAGTTCCCGCCAACACGGAGCTTCGGATTGATGCCTGTCCTTTGCCTGCTTCTGCGCAAGTAAGAACCGTGTTTTCTGAGGCCGTGTGTTTGCGACCTTTACTGAGGTTCTTTGACACCGCGCAGGAGCACTATTCTGTGTTTGTTTTGACACCGCGCTGGAGCGCTATTCTTGATTTGTTTCGACACCGCGCTGGAGCGCTTTACTTGGGGTTTGGTTGTTTGTTTTGGCACTACGCTGGAGCGCTTTCATTTCAGTTTGTGACAATGTGCTTGGGCGCTTATGTGAATACCTTGGACATCGCGCTGGAGCGCTTTGATTACGCGCTGGGGCGCGTATCTTTTTTTCGTTTCTACACAGGAGCGCTGTTTTCTAACTAACCACTATAGAAGACTTCTACTCACTCAGTGTTCCTAAGCTCAAGGTAAACGCTGTTAACCGCTTGGTTCAATAGGTCTGTGTTAGTTATGGTGACAACCAGTGATCAAGGCTATAGGCCTAATTGTTCATTATAAAAAGTTACAATAAAGGCAGTCGGCCTACCATGATTGTGAAAGGCTTATTATGTTAAAGTCAAGAGGCCCTTAAAGGTGGATTGTTATTACTCTAAATTAAAGCCTACAGATAGATATTTTGTTACATGGAATCTCATAAATTATCTTAGTAGGCAAGGGTTTTGGCTACCCCCTCTGTAAACCAGGAGTATAGAAGATTTGCACTGTGAGAATCCTTGTTAGGAGACTTAGTATTTTGCTTTGCCTACTGATAAAGCAAATAAGCCTTTCTTGCTCTCTGTGAGAATCATGTGTTAAAGAATTGTTATTACACTGTGCTTAAGCCTGTAGCCAGGTATTTTGTTACACAGAATCTCCTATATTACCGTAGTAGCCAAGGGTTTTAGTGTTCCTGAACTACCTGCCAGACCATGGTTATAGATGATTTTAACTATGGTAATCCTGTTTAGGCTCTTTTAGTAGGGATTAATCTTGTTTTGGCATCTGTAATTTTTATATAATACATGGAATTCTGTAATCCCTGTATAAACGGCAGTTACTAATTTCTTTATAAACGCAATTTTGGACGTACCAAGTCGCCGATTATAAAGAAGAGACTTCAGAACTCGACTATTATAATGTTATTACAGTGGAGTTCAGATGTCACAATGCCAGCTGCCAACAGTCGAGGTGAAAGTTAGGTCAGGCCAAGGAGCATTATTATAGCAGCTGTTTAAAGCAATAAACAGAATGATGTTTTTCTTTCTTCTACTCTATTTCAATAGCTTACAATAACAAGCAGAGAGAATGTTTATCTTTTGCACTCCTAGATAGACGAAAGCTAGAATCTTTCTTCATGTTTCCACATGTTCCGAGCTACTGCAGTTTTTTTCTTTTTAACTGACTTCCATTGAACTGATTCTAATATCTGTTTGCAACAGATATCTAATATGTTTTTAATGTGTTTTAATTTTGCTCTAGAGTTTTTATTTTTATTCTTCATGTTTGCAAACACGCTCACTCTTTCATATCATATGAAAGAGCTATGCACCAAGGTTTTAGGTGGTTTGTGGGAAAGGTAGTGGTGTGACCATGAATTTTGTGGGATAAAGTACCTCTGGCGTACATGATAAGGCTATTGCCAGTCACCTCTGAGTTCCATGACCTTCGGCGTTGTCCTCTATCTATATGGTTATGGAACAACTCTTTGTCTTGTAATATCCTCATAATGTATGGCAGGTGGTACTTTATCCCTTAAATATTGGTAATATTATCACTAAATGCCTCATTGTTGCCTTGTGGTAAAGCTTAAGCTCAATACAGGAGGTCTGAATAAGTTATAGTGACTGGCATTTGATAACAGCTGAAGACCTGATAGGTTTCTAGAAATATATATTTCAGACATTGTAGATCTAATCTGTTTATTATGACATGTTACAATAAAGGCAGTAGCCATTTAAAGCCGGATTGTTTTTCCTCTTTATTAAAGCCTGCAGATTGGCATTTCGTTACATGATTACCTTTCTAGGGAAAGCTTTTTGTGTTGGTTACTGCCTCTGACAACCCCTAGGTGTAGAAGGTTTGTTCTGTAATAATTCTTGCTCCAATCCCGTTGGAAGGCTTGAGAGGTCTGTCTGTGTGCCAGTCTCCTGTAATAAAAATTATTTTATTAAATTATATATACACACATGCATACCTATCAAGCAGTAGAAAAAACATCCACTTTAGGTGTCCACAGGTGTAGTTTATTTCAGCTTGA